>NC_139516.1:2862983-2947983 GCF_947247035.1 Vipera ursinii
TCTTGCCCTGTTCACCGCCCTGAGTCCTTCGGGAGAAGGGCGGTATAGAAATATTAATAAATTAAATTAAATTACATCCACAACTTCTGGAGGCAGGTTGTTCCACTGGTTAATCGGTCTCACTGTCACGAAATTTCTCCTTAGTTCCAGGTTGCTTCTCTCCTTGATTAGTTTCTATCCGTTGCTTCTTGTCCTGCCTTCAGGGGCTTTGGAGAGTAGCTTCTTTGGGGCAGCCCCTGAGTTATCGGAACACTGCTATTATGTCCCCCCTCGCCCTTCTCTTCATTAAACTACACATCCCCAATTCCTACAACCGTTTGTTATATGATTTAGCCTCCAGTCCCCTAATCATCTTTGTTGCTCTTCTCTGTACTCTTTCTAGAGTCTCAACATCTTTTTTACATCGTAGTGACCAAAACTGGATGGAGTATTCCAAGTGTGGCCTTACCAAGGCATTGTAAAGTGGTAGTAATACTTCATTTTCCAAACTAGTAAAACTGATGATGTTACCTAGTTGGGTCATGAAATGTCTGCAAGAAAAGAAGCCAGCTCAGAGAGCGCCAAGGACCTCCCATGTCTATACTCCGATTATATCGTTGAGAAATAATTGCTGAAAATAACTTGGTCATCCATGGAAATACTATTCAGTTTGACATGGAAAGCCAATTCCCTCCAACAGTCCCCTGTTTCAACATACATATTTCTTTTTAGGTAAAGATAATAATCTGGATTTGTGCACAGCTGTCCCATTTTGTTACCTAGTCAGTAAAGAATACAAAAGTATGCTTTGGATCTTTTCTTTTCTTTTTAACCATACTTTGGCAAAATAGCCTTTTCCCCTGCCTTGTGGGACTCACCGTTTGGTTTAAGGAACTGATAAAACTCTTGGGAAACAAATTTGGATTCCTAACCGACATTTTTAAAGCCGTGGAAAAACTGTGCAAGAGGAAGAAGAAATGGACAGATGCTGAAGATCTTGTTACAGTCAAGTCTTGCAAAATGTGGTGTTCTTTTCTTGGTAAAATGAAACTCTGAAATAAAAGCAGAGGAAAAATAGCTTTTGCTGGAGGAGCAAAAGGCTGCCAGGAAAAGGCGCCCAGTAAGTGATTCGAAATAATGTTTGGGGGCACAAGGAATGGGTGAGATCTCCTACTGACCTCAAGCCATTATTTTATTACCTTAATATTGTTTGTGATGGAATATTTATCTGCTGCCCCAGCTTTTCAGCTTCAAGGACGTTTGCAATAATACAGCAAGTAAGTGTGTTTTTAACTTTTGTAGACTGCTCAGACACATACAAGAGATGGGCAGAAATACACACACACACACACACACACAAAGAATATATTCAAATAAAGTGAATATCCATATATACATTCACTTATTTATTTGAACACACACACACAGTATATTCAAATAAAGTGAATATCCATACATTCACTTAATTTGAACATACACACACACACACACATATACAAAGTATATTCAAATAAAGTGTATGTATTTAATTATTTTTTAATTTTTGTAATTTTATGTTTTATTCTTGCCCTGTACACCGCCCTGAGTCCTTCGGGAGAAGGGCGGTATAGAAATATTAATAAATTAAATTAAATTAAATTAAAATGATATCCATATATACATTCTTACTTATTTGAACATGTGTGTGTGAGTGAACTAGCCCCCTGTACATCCTGCTGTCTTTTAATTCATATTGCTGTAATTTTTTTTATTATTTCATTGTTTCACTGTTGTTATATTGATATCTTTTTATAATTTTAGGTTCTACTGTTGTAAGTCATCCTAAGTAGCCCCAAAGTGAGACGAGCAGCAAATACATTTAATAATAAATAAAATATTACTTTACTTAAATAAATAGTGTGCTCCTGAAGCGATAAAAGACCCCCAAAAAGGGGTTGCGACCCCCAAGGGAGGGGCACCCCACAGTCTCATCTCTTCCTTCTCCCCCCCAATAACCCCCCCAAAGCAATTTGTTTTGTTTTGTTTTTTGGGTGGTGGATTGTGCAAGCTGCCCAAAGTCCTATCTAATTAAAATATATTATATTTTTTTAAAAAAAAAAACCTTGGAAGGGAGGAAGGCAAAGCCCCCCTCCCATTTGGGCTCCCATCCCAAGCCAAAGACAGGAGCACCAACGTGAGCCAGGGTTTTATTCCAGGTACATTTATTTTATTAAATTAGGAGAAATGTCAAGATGCATAGCTAACCCGCGTATGATATGCCATGCGCTAAAAATAAAATAAACAAAATAATAAAATAAAATAAAATAATAAAATAAAATATGTTCCAGGGGTTAGTCTCAATTTAGAGTCCCGCCCCTCCGCCAGCACGGAGGACCTAGTGGGCGCAGCAGACACTACCCGGAAACGGCTGCTTTCCAGGGGTAGACTGCGCCCGTCCCTGGAGGCTCCATTTAAGACGAGCAGCTCCTCCCCTCCCGCCTCCTTTCCCCTTTACCTGCCTCGCGCGCGCGCGCGCGTGTGCGTCTTCCCGTCTCCTAGCAACGCGGCCCAGCGCGCGCCGATCTCCAGGGAAACCAGGAGGGCCTACGGAAGCCTGGCGGGCCCAAGCACCGCCGCCCTTCGCTCTCATTGAACCGTTCCCTCCGTGACGCAGGCAACTCCCTCCGTCGTCCCCGCCCCTTGAGGACGATCCCAACGCCCGTTCCTTCATTCGCCGCCGCCATTGCCGCGAAAGCCCCGCCTTCCAGCTCCGCTTGCGCCTGCGCCGTGGCCGTCTTTCGCGGGACAGCCTTCGCTGGCGGCGGCGCCTCTATCGCCAACCGGGCGCCCTCTCCCCCCCCCCCCCCGTCCTTGCAAATGGGTTGACTGATGTCTCCCGTCAATGGCTCTCCGGACTGTTTGTTGCAGTTGTAGAATAATATATTTATCACATAGGGAAAGGTCACCTAGGGTGCAGCATCTACTGAGTCTTGGGTGAATAATTTTATTTTATTTTATTTTATTTTATTGAATTTATATACCGCCCTTTCCCGTAGGACTCAGGGCGGTTTACAGGGCATAAAAACGTCAATACAGAAATTAAGAACAATTAAAAAGATTAAAACTAAATCCCTGAAAGATATAAAACATATAAAACCCTAGTTAAAACCCCAATTAAAATAAGCTAAAAAGAGCTGGATAGGAGACCACAAGGAAATCTCAGGGGAAGCCAGAGCGGAAAATATGATCTTGGGAGGAGCAGTGTTTTTTTTTCCTGCTGGGAATAAAATCAGCAGGCTTCACGCTGAAATCAAGGAAGACTCCTCTTCACCTTTGGATAGGAAAAGTGGAGGTTGGTTGATGAATTAAGACAGGGGTCTCCAAACTTGGCGACTTTAAGACTTGTGGACTTCAGCTCCCAGAATTCATTTAGCCCAGGGCTCTTCAAATTTGGCCCTTTTATGACTTGTGGACTTCAACTCCCAGAGTTCCACAGCCAGGCACGCTGGCTGAGGAACTCTGGGAGTTGAAGTCCACAAGTCATAAAAGGGCCAGGTTTGAAGACCCCTGATTTAGAATACGGAGTAACAGAGTTTGAAGTCACCTTAGGGTTATTCTAGTCTAACCTCCTGCTCAAGCAAGCTTTCCTATACCAGGGCTCTCCAACATTAGCAACTTTTAAGACACGTAGACTTCAACTCCCAGAATTCCCCAGCCAGCCGTGCTGAGTGGGAATTCTGGGAGCTGAAGTCCACGAGTCTTAAAGTCGCCAAGTGTGGAGATCCCTGAAAAAAGAGAAAATCCCGTCTCCCTCGCACATACAGCCTACTTCCTCCCTCCCCATCTTCTAACTGAGTCCTTCGGGAGAAGGGTGGTATACAAATAAAATAAATAAATAAATAAATAACTGTAACCTTTAACTATAATTGTATTTTTATTGCTTTTAGAAATATTTATCGTTTATGGCTTTATCGTTAATATTGTAAACCACCCAGAATCACTTCAAAGCAAGGTGGGCAGCAAACAAATGCAATCAATAAGTCATTAAGTAAATCAATAAAAGCGGAACCCCAATTGTTGCCTTGAAGCTCAAGACACCCCAAGTTTGGCATGGAGCTAATAAATGGATCCCTGAATTAGACCTTTGCAAAGGGGTTTAATTTGCCCATGCCAAAATACAACGCACCAAATAATTCATGCATCCCACCAGGCTCAAGGTTGACTCAGCCTTCCATCCTTCCCAGGTAGGTAAAATGAGGACCCAGATTGTTGGGGGCAATTAAGCTGACTTTGTAATAATGCCGCTTGGGGTGTGTGTGAAAGCCCTAATAAGCAGGCATATACATAGAATGAAGGCTACTGCTAAGCTTGTAAGCCGCCCTGAGTCTTCGGAGAAGGGCGGGATATAAATGGAAATATATATATATATATATATATATATATATATATATATATATATATATATATGCATTTATTAAGTGACGTCTTTAGGGCACAGAAGCTTATGATATGAGCTAGAAAGCAACACATTAAATAATAAGCGACATTAATTAGGTGTAAGAAATGACAGACACACTTAAAATAATTTGCATTTTCCCCTTTTGCATCTGGGCTTGTTTCTTTAACAACACTCAAGGACTCCAAGATAGCCCCCCTATTGTTTAGTTTATGAATAGGCTAGTTTTTGCATATTAAAGAAAGAAAATGGCTTTAGCTGACAAAGAAAACGTGGCTTCCTGAACTTCAAAAGCAGGCATCAGATGCCTTGCTCAAATGCTAATATCTCCTTTATTTAAAGGCTATTTAAAAAACCTCCCTTTTTTTACAACCCTGTAATCCCTTAATTCAGGGTAATAATGAAGCCGGAAATTCAGGTAGCAAGATGATCTTCCAGTGATTGAAAGGTGATTTGATCTTCTGGTGAAAAAGAAGAGAGTGGAAATAAAAAGAAGATGGGAAGAAAAGGATTTAGCTTTTTAATCATTTGCTCCTATGGAACGTAAAATCATAGTGTTGGAAGGGACCCTGGAGGTCTTCTAGTCCAACCCCCTGCTCAGGCAGGAAACCCTATACACCATTTCAGACAGATGGCTGTCCAGTCTTTTTTAAAAAACTTCCAGTGTTGGAGCATTCACCACTTCTGGAGGCAGGTTGTTCCACCGGTTAATTGTTCTCACTGTCAGGAAGTTTCTCCTTAATTCCCGGTTGCTTCTCTCCTTGACTAGTTTCCATCCATTGCTTCTTGTCCTGCCTTTGGGCGCTTTGGGGAATAGCTTGACTGCCTCTTCTTTGGGGCAGCCCCTGAGATATTGGAACGCTGCTATTATGTCAACCTAGCTAACACTTCTCCTTATTAAACTATCCCATTTCAGACAAATGGCTGTCCAGTCTTCTCTTAAAAACTTCCAGTGTTGGAGCATTCACCGCTTCTGGAGGCAGGTAGTTCCACCGGTTAATTGTTCTCATTGTCAGGAAGTTTCTCCGTAGTTCTGGGTTGCTTCTCTCCTTGACTAGTTTCCATAAAAAGCTAGATCTTCCTAAACAGAAAAGAAAGGAAAAAAAATGCAATGAAAAAACAGGACAGTAAAATTCACAGGAGTCAAAATCCAGATAAAATCCATAACCTGTGTCTGATGAAATCTGTTTGGTTCGAATTGACGAGGACTCAGAGTGGTTAACACTGAACGAGTTTATTGAATACACAAAGTCAACTGTCAAATGTCAAATCTTGCAACCCTTTTATAGAGAAAGCGTTTGAACTGTAACCAATACAAACTGTCTGTTTTCCCGCTCCTTGGTTGTGGCGTCCAATGATTGCACCTTATTTTCCCGCTTTAAACCTTGCAAAGCTGCACAGTGTTTGCAATATCTTCTATGGCTTATTGCTAACTATTTACATACACAACACCCCTTACCCCCCAGTTGGTGTCATTTCTTTACAAAGTCCTTTAGGTATTTTGGTGGCCTATGTATTCTAGAAGGGTATCTGTTACTTTGGCTGCTAGGGGCCCCTTTTCCTGGTTGACTGCTTGGCTGCTGGTTACTATGCTGGTTACTACTGGACCTGGGCTCAGGGTTACTGGCTTCAGATGTACTGCCTTGTGTATTAGGTTGTGTTTGGGATTCAGTTGTCACTGGCCTACTTCGCAGGGGTATTTCCCAATCAATTGGACTGAATTGTTGTTGATGGGCATCTGGAAATATGTCATCTTGCCCCACCACTACACCACTTTCAGGCCAAATGTTATCTGTACTGTTTGCCCTAACTGAGCTTTGGTCCCCCTCAGCTGGCACACACCCACTAGATCTTTTCCTCAGCTGGTCTATGTGTCTTTTACAGACCCTATTCCCTTCCCCCTCAATGATGTATGATAAGGGACCTAAGATTTCAGTTACCACCCCAGGAATCCACTTATCCCCTTGGGCGTAGTTCCTGGCCCAAATCAAGTCCCCCACTTCAAATGTTCTGTTAGGAATGTCAAATTCAATGTTTGGTTGGAGTCGGTCGGGGTGTAGTCTGTCCAACTTGGTCAAGATTTTTCTTCCCCACCTCATTTCAGCTGGACTTTTCCCTGTAGCCGAACAAGGGGTTGTGTGTTGGGCCAACAAGAACTCAGCTAGTCTCTGATGCCAGTCACCTCGAATAATTCTTTTAAGCGCGTCCTTCGTGGTCCTCACGTTCCTTTCAGCCAATCCGTTGGTGGAGGGGTGGAAGGGTGCAGAAGTCTTATGCTTAATCGAGTTGGCCTTGAGGAAATCCTGAAATTCAATAGATGTGAATTGTGGCCCGTTATCAGACACTATTAAATCCGGCAACCCATGAGTGGCAAAGAGGCCCCTTAATGCCTGTATTGTTCTGCCTGCCGTTACTGAACTGACCGGTACTACTTCTAGCCATCTAGAGTAGCTGTCGACCACTACAAGGAACGTTAACCCCTGGAAAGGTCCAGCGAAGTCAATATGAATCCTGGACCAAGGATTCCTAGCTAACTCCCATTTATGTGTGCGGATGTGTTGTTGTTCAGGCCTGGAACGTTGGCACAGATGGCAATTGGCAACGCATTCCTCAATGTCTTGGTCCAATCCTGGCCACCACAAGTGACTCCTAGCTAAGGCCTTCATCCTTACTATTCCAGGGTGTCCTTCATGCAATTCAAATAGAATAGCTGATTTGTGGATTCCTGGGATTACTACACGAGTTCCCCAAAGTAAGCAACCCATATGAACTGATAGTTCATCCTTCCTTCGGAAAAATGGACTGTATTTTACGTCTGGGTTGGCGTTGGGCCAACCGCTCATGACCCAGGCCATTACTCTCCTTAAGATGGGGTCCTTATTGGTTGCCTCCGCTATGTCTTTAGCAGTTAGGGGCAGATCAGGAATATCTTGTAGGGACATTACTTGTCCCACTGGGGCAGGGTCCTCCTCTGTTGTGCTAAGGGGCAATCTGCTAAGAGCGTCTGCATGACCCATGTCTTTACCTGGTCGGTATTGGAGGGAAAATGAATATGCTGAGAGGAAAATGGACCATCTCAGCATCCTGGGAGACATAATTTGGGGAGTCTGTTTATCTGTGGTAAACAGTCCCAACAGGGGTTTGTGGTCTGTCAGGATTGTAAAGTTCCTGCCATACAGGTAGTCGTGGAACTTTTTAACTCCTGCCACTATGGCTAAAGCTTCCCGGTCAATTTGAGCATAGTTCCGCTCTGCCTTGGTTAGTGTGCGGGAGTAGTAAGCAATGGGTCTTTGCATTCCCTGGGTGTCTAAATGGCTGATTACTGCCCCGACGCCATAAGGCGAAGCATCGCACGCCAGGTAGATTGGTCTATTTTCTATAAAGTGGGTTACAGTTGAGCTACTGGAAAGGATATCTTTTAAGGTCTGGAAACTCACTTTGTGCTTGTCTTGCCAATGCCAAGGGGTCTTCTTATCTAAAAGCCTGTGCAGTGGTTCTGCAATGGCAGCCTTATGTGGCACAAAAGTGTGATAAAAATTTACCAAGCCTAGGAAGGCCTGTAGCTCAGCCTTGTTCCTTGGTTCAGGAGCCCCTTTTATTGCTTTAATTTTTTCAGGGGTAGGGTGGACCCCGCTTTTGTCAATCCTGAACCCCAAAAAATCAGTGGATTTAACCCCTATGCTACATTTTTCCTTTTTTAATTTTAATCCAGCCTTTCTAAATCTACCCAGTACCTGTTCCAGCCGCTCTACTAACATTCCTTCATCTTTTCCAGCTATTAGGACATCATCAAAGTAAGGGCATACTCCAGGTATGCCCTTTAAGGTCCTCTCCATCACTTCTTGGAAGATGCCTGGAGCAGCTGCAATCCCAAATTGCAGTCTGTGGACTCGGAACGCCCCCTTGTGGGTAACAATTGTTTGCGCCTCTGCAGCCTCTTTGGAAACAGTCAACTGTAAGTACGCATGCGCCAAGTCGAGCTTGGCGAAGATGGCGGCGTCCTGGATCGTGGCGAGGACCTGCTTCACCGTCGGGACCGGGTAAGCATGCTTTTTCATTCCAATGTTGAGGGTCGCTTTATAGTCGGCGCAGATCCTCACATCCCCATTGGGTTTGAGGGGTGTGACGATCGGCGTCTCCCATAAACCGCCCTCAACGGGTTCTAAAACTCCGAGGCCTACAAGCCGGTCGAGCTCGGCCTCGATTTTTTCTTTTAAGGCAAAAGGTACCCTCCGGGCCTTTAGCCTGATTGGATTTACTGAGGGGTCTAGGTTAAAATTAATGGGGGGCCCTTTGTACTTGCCTAGAGATCCATCGAATACGTCTGCAAATTCTTTGCAGACGGATTCGAGGGTCTTATTTTTAATCACAGAATTTATTCCCCCTATCCAAATTCCCAGGGCAGGAAACCAATTAAGCCCTATTAAGCTAGTCCTATTCCCCTCCGTAACTACCACATCTAAGACCCCCTTAAATCCCTTAAAATTAACTCTAAGGCTGGTCTTTCCCTTTACGATTATTGGACTTTTTTGGAAGTCCGTTAATTGAATATTTGTTGGGCTAAGTGGAATTCTTTTTCCACTTAGTTGTTCAATTTTTTTCAGGGTTTCAGTGGAAATTATCGACACTGAAGCCCCAGAGTCGATTTCCATTCTGCAAGGAACCCCTTGCAGAAGGACTGTGATTTTTAATTTTCCGTCCGGAAAATTGTGCCCCCTTCCCTGCCTTTTCCGATTGACTCGGGCCACCTCCCCTGGGTTTGAAAATTTCGCCCGGGATCTAGGGGTCTCCTTGCCACTAGCATTGGGGGTTACCTTACCCTCTGGCCACACATCGACTTCATTCAGACGGGAGTCCCGGACGCGGTTTCTGCAGATGGCCTGGATGTGGCCGGTCTTGCCACAAGCCCTGCACTTGGCGGTGCGGAATCGGCAGGAAGCGCGGGGATGGTTGCCGCCACAGCTGCCGCATCGGTTCTGGGTGTCGTTGTCGCGCGGTCTGGTTGCGGTGTCCCGCCACGGTCGTTGTGCCCCGGTCGGTGGTCTCTGCGGTGTTGCGGGTTGTTGCCGGCGGCCGGGTTCGGGCCCTTCGCTTCTAAGTTGTCTGGGTGCCATCTTCCCAAATCGCCTGGAGACTTCGGCGATCTCTTCCTCCCACTGCTGATCCACCTCCCCGCAGTCCACATAGCCCTCTTGGTTAATTTCAGGTGCTGTCGCCATGCTACTGCGGGGGGGGTCGCGATACCCGGTAGACTCATACGTTAGGAGTTCGTCGAGCACTTCCTGTAAATCGCCAGTAGGTTTGGCGATTATTCTGTTTTGTAATTGTTCATCGCGTAAGCCTAGCACAACTCTGTCCCGAATCCTAATTTCTAAATTATCGTATTTGCAACGAACTGCGGCTTCCCTAACGGCAGCGACGAATTTCTGTATGGATTCCCCCGGTCTCTGATTTCTCTTCTCGAAGATGCGCCGCCAAAAAAGTTCGGACCTTCGGGGAGTAAAGTGCACCTTTAGTTTTGCAAGGAGGTCGGCATAGGGCACGCTGGAGACTGGTTGTGGCTGGCACAGCCCGACAGCGACTCTGTAGACCGGTGTGCCGCAAATTGTCAAAAGTGCCGCCGCTTTTTTTCGGTCGTCGGTGATTCCGTTCACTAACAGGAATCCTTCGACCTGACCAATATATTCTTCCCAATCTTCGGGGAAGTTAGGGTCAAATTCCTTCAATGACCCGATTTGCGCCATTCGGAGAATTTTTTTCCTATTCTGCCGCGGCCGCTCGGTTGACTGTGACTCGCTCAGACTTTGCCGCCTTCACGACAATTCTTCCTAATCTCTGGTCTTCTGTCGATCCCACCTTCGTCGCCAGTTGTTTGGTTCGAATTGACGAGGACTCAGAGTGGTTAACACTGAACGAGTTTATTGAATACACAAAGTCAACTGTCAAATGTCAAATCTTGCAACCCTTTTATAGAGAAAGCGTTTGAACTGTAACCAATACAAACTGTCTGTTTTCCCGCTCCTTGGTTGTGGCGTCCAATGATTGCACCTTATTTTCCCGCTTTAAACCTTGCAAAGCTGCACAGTGTTTGCAATATCTTCTATGGCTTATTGCTAACTATTTACATACACAACAAAATCCGTTTACATGTTGCCCGCTCAATGATTAATCTAAACCCTGTTTACAGCTTACTTTCAAAAAATATTACTTAAAGGCAACTCATCCGGAATGGATTCATGCATCCAAAAATCGTTTTTAGTCTGCCGCAAAATGAATCGAGCATCAACTCTGTAACTCTCAAAATCAGGGAACAGGGGAAAAGAAATTCATCTTTTATCTGTATCTTATTTTTTATTGCTGTTGCTGATACCCTATTTTTAAAGTATGGTTGCTCTTATTAGTGCTCATGTATTATTTTTATTCTAATCCCTCAACAACAACGTAATGCTCACATTTATATATTTATTTTTTTTAGGGCTACAGTATTGCTCTTATTAATGGATTTGTTATTTTTATTCTAATCCCTGAGCAATATACCTTAACCCTGAAATTACTTTTGTAGGACTAGTTTGCAAATAAAATAAGTAAACAAAACGTCTATAATGCTCTGTAAGTAAAATAGTAAAGATAAAATTATTTCTCTTCTGCTGAGCTGAAAAAAGTCGACGTCAATGTTTGCCTTTCCCTTCTCCTTATCCTTCTCCCTCTCCTATTTCCCTATGATGTTTCTTGGCTTTTGTAATTTGTGTTAGGCCGATGTCAAAATAGAAATTGTGCAAAATAAATAAATAAATGATATTTTGTCCGTTCACCCCAACCCCAACCCCAGAGAGGGACTCGGGGCGACGCGTATAATACCATTATTTATAATCCCCCAAAACTATGATCGAACATTTGATATGTTTTATAACATAGATTTTATTTTATAATTTTCTGGATCCAAGATGGTTGGATGGCTTTCCTCCCTGGGTGTTGTAAAAGGACCCACCAGGCAGGGCATCCTGGGTGACGTGGAGCCCATCCTGAGCGGCTGGCGGTGCCGCCTTGGCCAATCTGGCGATGCCTTCCCAGCATCCAAGCCGGCTGGCACAAAGCAGGAAAGGCTAGCCAGATGCCCGGCTGATGTTGCCAAAGCGACTGGGAGCTTCCTGGGGCAGGGAAGGCTCTGATTGGCCCCTCGGTGTGACTGAGCGCTTCCCAGAACAGGTGAGGAGCTCATTGGTCGCCCAGGTGACGGCCAGGAGGGCAGGACAGAAGCCTTTTCCCATTGGCTGGCTGGCTGAGTGATGGGTTGCCTTGGCTCCTCATCCTGCGGAGGCAGTTTCCGTGGCAACAGGAGTTGCAGAGGAGAGGGAGGGGGCCTAGGCGGTCCTTGGCAAAAGGGGAGATGCCAGTGGGAGACGTTTGTGTGTTTGTGTGTGTGTGTGTGTGTGTGTGTGTGTGTGTGTGTGTGTGTGTGAGAGAGAGAGAGAGAGAGAGAGAGAGAGAGAGAGAGAGAGAGAGACGTCTTTGGAGATGGGTTGCAAAAAATGAAAATTAAAATCCCATCAGCCAGCCCCTGATTTCATAAGAGGCTTTGCTTCTGCAAGTGTGCATATGTCTGCATAATAAACACATATACTGTGTATTATATATACATAAACAATACACACACACACACACTATATATATATATATATATATATATATATATATATATATATATATATATATATATATATATATATATTATATAGAGAAAAAGACTATATTATGTGTGTATATATATATATATATGTGTGTGTGTGTGTGTGTGTGTGTGCATGTGCATGTGCATGTGTGTGTACTTGTATGTACATATGTATATATGTATATAGTGTATGTATATAGTATGTGTATGCGTGTTTATGTATGTATATATTTATATCTATATCTATCTGTCATCTATATGTGTGTGTATGCTTGCAGATATAATAAAATATGATACATAAATACATAAAATATAACAGTAAATATTTTCATTAGTGGTTAGTGGTAATAAAAATTAAAAATGATTTCCAATTCATAATTTTTATAACAAATATATACATATCTTTTTTTTAACCTTTTGGATGTTTAACTGTCATTATTCTACCAATGGTAAAACATTTCACTCTAATTTGATTTTTAATTTCGATTTTCCTACGTTGCTTTTACTTGCCGCTTCTATTACATTGCACATCGCCCAGAGCTGCTCTTTGAGGCAGGTGGGCGGTTCAGAAATAGCAAACATAAATAAACGAAATAAATAAATAAAATCCTCGGCTTCTCCCCAGCCTTGCACAAAGGTGGAAAGGAGGGGATAAGCCTATCCGTAGCTGCCACTGAAGAAAAAGGTGGAAAAGTGCAGAGACGGGAGGACTTTTGTTAGATGAAAGTGGGGACAGGACAGCAAATGACTAGAAATAAAATTGCTTTTTTTTAAAAAAGATTGCCCTGTCTTAAATTAAGGTCCCTGGCATGAAAAAACTGGGAGGAAACCGGGATTGTATTAAAGAAAAAAAACATACAGTAGGTAAAAGGTTTATAGTTTGTCTGAATGAAGAGAAAATCTCCTTTGAGTCACGCTTCTGCACCTTCACGTTCTAGACACATTTACCTTTAGTGGAACAACCTGCCTCCAGAGATTGTGGGTGCTCCATCACTGGAGGCTTTCAAGAAGAGACCGGACAGCCATTTGTCTGAAACAGTGTAGGTTAGGGTCTCCCGCTTGAGAGCAGGGGGTTGGACTAGATGACCTCCAAGGTCCCTTCCAGCTCTGTTGTTCTCTGATTCAGTGGAACCGCTTGCCTTCTGAAGTCGTGGGTGCTCCATCAATGGAGGCTTCCAAGAAGAGACTGGACGGTTGTTTCTCTGAAATGGTATGGGGTTTCCTGCTTGAGCGGGGGGGTGGTTGGACTAGAGGACCTCCATGGTCCCTCCTAACTCGGTTATTCAGTCATTTTTCAGAAATATTTTTCCTGTTCCTTGGACAGTGTCCAAAACTACTCATCCCTGCTTACGTTCTGAGCCAGCCCGGTGCAGCTGTCAGCTTAAAAAAACCGCACCAGCCAGGCTCTCAAAAATAAAGCAAAATGCAAAATAATGTGGGACGGACAGACGGACAAAGGACATCAGGATTTGAACTGGGGATGAAACCACTGAGCATCTCGCCAGAGCCAACTGGGCTCTTAATTTCCAAAAGAGACTACAATTAGTCCTCGATTTATAACCACAACGGGACCAGAATCTCTGTTGCTAAACAAGGAAAGTTTCAAGTTGGTTACAAGGTTATCTTAAGTGGGTTGCGCCCAATTTTATGACTTTTTGGCCATGGTATATCCCTGCAGCTGTTAAGTGAATCGCACGGTCCTTAAGCAAATCGGGATTCCCCTCCCCCATTGACTCTGTCAAAAGATGGCTAGGAAGGTCACAGACGGAGATTGTGTGACCACAGGACAGTGAAACTGGGATAAAAGCTGCTGGTTCCCCAGCACCCAAATTTGGACCACTTGGCCGTGGAGATGCTGCAATGGTTGTAAGTGTGAGGACTGATTGCAAGTTCCTTTTTTTTCGGCGCTGTCGTAACGACGAACGGGTACTGAATGAATGGTTGTAAAGCGAAGATGTGAGCACCGCACTGTTGTAGCACGTTGTTTGGGGTCTGACTGCCACCAGCAAACTTCAAATGCATGACTTCTTTTTTCTTTTAAACCAAAATCCCAACACCCATCTCTTTACACGTCGTCCTTGACTTATAACAGATTGTTTAGTGACCATTCAGAGTTACCAAGGCACTGGCCAAAAAAGTGACTTATGACCATTTTTCACATTTACGCATTTGCAGCCTCCCCGTGTTCACGTGATCAAAATTCGAATCAGAATCAGGAGAGAGCGAGAAGGGGCCCTGAAAGGTCTTCTAGTCCAGCCCCTGCTCACGCAGGAGACCCTTTGCCATTCCAGACAAATGGCGCTTCCTCTCTCTTCTTAAAAGATGGAGCACCCGCGACGTCTGGTGGCAAGCTGTTCCACGGGCTAATTCTCCTCGCTGTTAGGAACTTTGGCAAATGCTTGGCAAGGGGTCCGTATTTACGACCGTTGCTACGTCCCAAGATCACGCGGTCCCCTTTTGAGACCTTCTGAAAAGCAAAGTCCAGGGGGAAAGCGGATTCCCTTAACAACCGGGTTACTCGTTTAACAACGGGCAGTGATTCACTTCACAAACGGGGCAAGAAAAGTCATTTAAAATGGGGCAAAACTCATTTAAAAGCCCTGCAACATAAAGCGGTGGTCGTAAAGCCAGAACTGCCTGTATCTCTGCACACAAGTAAGAAAACCACACAGGGGATCGGCACCAGACGAAAACCCCGGTTTTAATGTCCAAGGTTGCATTTATACAGATGATTTTGAATGATCATTTAATACAGATTCCGCCTTTTTTTCTCATTTTTTTCCCTAGCGCATAGGAACGTTCCTTGCGTTTGCCTTCTTGCATCCGGCGTCTCAGCAACTTGGCTGCGTTCCTGGATATATTGGATTACAAAACCCATGTTCTCGGAGAAACATATAGGACTCGGAGTCTTTTTTTTCCCAGGATGGAAGGCTGGCTGAGTTTGCCTTGAAAACGGTCCCGAAACTTCACACTCCAAAAGTAGAACAATATAAAGATGACTTGCCTGGGCCATAAACATTCAGAACATAGAGTAATAGGGTTTGAAGGGACCTTAGAGGTCTTCTAGTCCAACCCCCCCACCGCCTTCTCAAGCGGGTTATTCAGGAGTGGTCGACACTGGCGACATTAAGACATTCCAACTAATAAGAATGTTTTTGGGATAGTTTTAAAAGATTAGCTGTGGATTTATTGGACGGAATGGTTAAAGATTAACTATTGGTTTGAATATGCTTTAAAAAATAGAAACAAATTTGGACATAAATGTATTTTAACTTAAGAGGGACATGTTTTTCAAGTAGTATATTATTTCCTTCTTTTTTTTTCTTCTCTTTTTTTGTTTTTGTTTTAAGATATGAGAAATGTAAAACTGTTTGGATGGCTTGTAGGAGGAAAAAGACTTAAATATTTAAGTGTAATTAAATCGGAACCCGTTAAAAATCTTTTTGAACGTTGTGGGGACAATAAATTTAAATAAGAACTTTAGTAACAGGATCTATGACAAGGTGATTGAGATGATTAATTAGAAAAGAAGCTTTACATTGATGTGGTAGTTGCTTGTGGAAATGCTAGAAAAATGTTTATGTTCAATTGTTATCTACTAAAATACTAAGAAATGTACTAATTTAAGGTTGATAAAAGAGAATATTATTGGAAGAAGAACAGAAAATCAAGGAAAGCTACTATGTGGAACATGGACATATAGAAACTAATTGTTATTGTTTGTAAATATAACCCCGGACAACACACTTAACAAATATTAATGGTGATTATGTTATGTATATGTACTATATGTATATGTATATGTATATGTATATGTATATGTATATGTATATGTATATAGAGAGAGATGTATATATAGATATAGAGATGTAGATATAGATATAGATAGATATAGATAGATAGATAGATAGATAGATATAGATATAGATATAGATGTGTAAATTACTAACATAGATATAGATATAGATATAGATATAGATATAGATATATATTTGAAGTTAGTAAAAATAAAAACGATGAACTCCAGGATATCCTGGAGTTCATTGTATTTATTTTTACTAACTTCAAATGTCTACACCTGGGATTCCAGTTTTTAAATTTATTATATACAGTATATATATATATATATATATATATATATATATATATATATATATATATGTATGTATGTATGTATGTATGTATGTATGTATATGTATATGCATATATGTATGTATGTATGTATGTATGTATGTATATATATATTTTTAAAAAGACATGTGGATTTCAACTCCTAAAATGCTGGCTGTGGAATTTTGGGAGTTGAAGTCCACATGGGAAATTCTGGGAGTTGAAGTGCACAAGTCTTAAAGTGGTCAAGATCCCTTCTTAAAAACCTCCAGATAGGGTAGAAATAGTCCTCAATTTATGACTATGCTTGAGCCCAAAATTTCTATTCTTAAGCAAGTCAGCTATTCGGTGAGTTTTCTCGCATTTTACGACTTTTCTTGCCATCTTTGTTAAGTGAATCCCCTACAGTTGTTAAGTGAGTCACAGGGCTGTTAAGTGAATAGGGCTTCCCCACTGAGAAAGTCACAAAAGGGGATCACATGACCCCGAGGGACACTGCAACTGTCATAAGTACATGTCAGTTGCCAAGCATTCTGAATTTGGATCATGTGACCATGGGGGATGCTGAAACGGTCGTAAGTGTGAAAAACAGTCATCGATCAAAGTCTACCTATATAGATAGTCCTTGACAAGTGAGGCCAAAAACTTGGTTGCTAAGCTAGGCCAGGGGTAGGCAACCTTGGCTCTTTTATGACTTGTAGACTTCAACTCCCAGAATTCATAGCTGGCTCAGGAATTCTGGGAGTTGAAGTTCACAAGTCACGAAGGAGCCATAGTTCCCCCATGCTGGCTAGGAATTCTGGGAGTTGAAGTCTATAAGTCATAAAAGAGCCAAGGTTGCCTATCCCTGAGCTAGGCAGTTGCTAAGTAAGTTTTCCGACAGTTCAGAATTTTTTCGCCACAGTTGTTAAGCAAATCGCTGCAGTTGAATCACGGGGTCATTAAGCAAATGACTTACTTTGTCAGAAGCCAGTTGGCAAGGTTGCAATCGTGTGAACCTGGGATCACTAAATGAATGTAGGTTGAGAGCTACCGGCGAAAGTAAGAGGAGATGGCATCAAAAGAGAATGCTCAACATTTTCAACATACGAACAAAAATTATGCCAGCGCTGATTTCAGCATGCTTAAAGCCAGTTTTGGTCACCCTATCACAAAAAAGATGTTGAGAGTTTCCAAAAAATCCAGAGAAGAGCAACTAAGATGCTCAAAGGCCTGGAGGCTAAAACATAGGAAGAATGCCTGAGGGACTTGGGTTTGGCTAGTCTAAAGAAAAGAAATAGGGGTGACATGATAGCAGAGTTCCCGTATCTGAGGGGCTGCCACAAAGAAGAGGAGGGGGTCACTTTGTTCTCCAGAGCACCAGAGGGAAGGATGAGAAACAATGGTTGGAAACTCATCAAAGAGAGAAGCAACCTGGAATTAAGGAGAAACTTCCTGACAGGGAGGACAATTAACCAGTGGAACAGCTTGCTACCAGAAATCGTGGGTGCTCCATCACCGGAGATTTTCAAGAAGAGACTAGACAATCACTTGTCTGAGACAGTATAGGTTCTCCTGCTTGAGCAGGGGGCTGGACTAGACCAGGGCTTTTCAACCAGTGATACGGTTACCACCTGTGGTACATTGGCACCTGGCAGGTGGTACGCGACCATCCTAGGAAAGTGGTAGCAGGGGAGGGGAATGAGCTGAACCGGTGGCAGTAACGCACAAGCCTGAGCGAGAGACGGCTGGAGCTGCAGGGCTGTCAGGGCTCAGCGGAAGCACCAGGATCAGCACCAGGATCCAGCTGGAGCTCGGCGCTGATCCCGGCGCTTCTGCTGAGCCCAGAAGAAGCGCCGATCAGCTGGAATGTTGCAGCATCCCCAGGGTCTTGTGACTTACATTCAGATGCTTGGCACCTGATTCATATTTAGGACGGTCACAGTGTCCCAGGGTCATGTGAAGGGACCAAAACCTGCTGCAACCACCCAGCAGATGGAGGGGGGGAATAAAAACCAAACACCCTCCCCCCACCCCCGCTGCCAATCCTCAACAGAAATTCTCACAACAATGAAAACCCCAGACAGGAGGAAGAGCGCCGCCGGGCGGGCAGGCAGGTGTCTTGCTCGGCTGTGGCTTGGAGGGCACTTTTTTCAGGGCCATTGTAACTTTGGACAGTGACTAAGCGAACTGTTGTAAGTCGAGGACTACCTGTACTTCATCACTTTTTTTTGGTCATCAAGTTTTTGACACCTTGCTAGGCGACTGGGGGTACTCGGATGTCGCCATATCCTAAAAGTGGTACAATGGGTAAAAAGGTTGAAAAGCCCTGGACTACAGGACCTCCAAGGTCCCTTCCAGCTCTCTTCCCTTCTCTTCTCTTCTCTTCTCTTCCCTTCTCTTCTCTTCTCTTCTCTTCTCTTCTCTTCTCTTCTCTTCTTCATTATTCTATTCTATTCTATTCTATTCTATTCCATATTTTCTATTCTATTCCATTCCATTCCATTCCATTCCATTCCATTCCATTCCATTCCATTCCATTCCATTCTATTCTATTCTATTCTATTCTATTCTATTCTATTCTATTCTATTCTATTCTATTCCACATCTCCTATTCTATTCTATTCTATTCTATTCTATTCTATTCTATTCTATTCTATTCTATTCTATTCTATTCTATTCTATTCTATTCCACATCTCCTATTCTATTCTATTCTATTCTATTCTATTCTATTCTATTCTATTCTATTCTATTCTATTCTATTCTATTCTATTCTATTCCACATCTCCTATTCTATTCTATTCTATTCTATTCTATTCTATTCTATTCTATTCTATTCTATTCTATTCTATTCTATTCCACATCTCCTATTCTATTCTATTCTATTCTATTCTATTCTCTATTCTATTCTATTCTATTCTATTCTATTCTACTATTCTTTATTTTCTATTCTATTCTATTCTATTCTATTGTATTCTTTATTTCCTATTCTATTCTATTCTATTCTATTCTATTCTATTCTATTCTATTCTATTCTATTCTATTCTATTCCTATTCTATTCTATTCTATTCTATTCTATTCTCTATTCTATTCTATTCTTTATTTCCTATTCTATTCTATTCTATTCTCTATTCTATTCTATTCTTTATTTCCTATTCTATTCTATTCTATTCTATTCTATTCTATTCTATTCTCTATTCTATTCTATTCTATTCTATTCTTTATTTCCTATTCTATTCTATTCTATTCTATTCTATTCTCTATTCTACTCTATTCTATTCTATTCTATTCTTTATTTCCTATTCTATTCTATTCTATTCTATTCTTTATTTTCTATTCTATTCTATTCTATTCTATTCTTTATTTTCTATTCTATTCTATTCTATTCTATTCTATTCTATTCTATTCTATTCTATTCTATTCTTTATTTCCTATTCTATTCTATTCTATTCCTATTCCTATTCTATTCTATTCTATTCTATTCTATTCTATTCTATTCTATTCTATTCTCTATTCTATTCTATTCTATTCTTTATTTCCTATTCTATTCTATTCTATTCTATTCTATTCTATTCTATTCTATTCTATTCTCTATTCTATTCTATTCTTTATTTCCTATTCTATTCTATTCTATTCTATTCTATTCTATTCTATTCTATTCTATTCTATTCTATTCTCTATTCTATTCTATTCTATTCTTTATTTCCTATTCTATTCTATTCTATTCTATTCTATTCTGTTCTCTATTCTACTCTATTCTATTCTATTCTATTCTATTCTTTATTTCCTATTCTATTCTATTCTATTCTTTATTTTCTATTCTATTCTATTCTATTCTATTCTATTCTTTATTTCCTATTCTATTCTATTCTATTTTATTTTATTCTATTCTATTCTATTCTATTCTATTCTATTCTATTCTATTCTATTCTATTCTATTCTATTCTAATTTTTTCTATTCTATTCTATTCTATTCTATTCTATTCTATTCTATTCTATTCTATTCTATTCTATTCTATTCTAATTGTACCGTTAAAAATGGTTGAGTCTCCCTGTGGTCATAAGATAAACCAGAACCAAATGCAGAGTGGATTAAAACCGGTCATAAAATGGGGACAATAACAGTAATTGCCGGTATCCCTTGACTTAAAACACTTCCATTAATGATGTTACAGCAGCACTGGAAAAAGTCACTTATGACCCTTTTTCACACTTAACCATCACTGCAGCATCCCCAGGGATCCAAATTCAAAGGCTTGGCAACTGGCGTGCACTTAGGACGGTTGCAGGGTGCCCAGGGCTCACACAATCTCCTTCTGCAACCTTCTGAGAAACAAAGTCAACGGGGAAGCCAGATTCACGGAACAAGGGTATGGATTCACTTAACAGCCGTGGTGATAAAGGTCGTAAGACAGAGGAAAACTCACTGAACGACCGTCTCGCTTACCAACAGAAACTTTGGACGACCTGCATGTTAGGCAGTGGTTTTATGTATTTATGGCTCACAGCTGCATTTGCACCCCCTGCTAAATGTGGTTGATGTTAATTTTGATTAGGTGGGTTGGTGAGGGGGATTCTCCAAACCCAGGAAATGAGATGATTTATTATTAAAAGCATTTTCCGTGGACCCCAAGTCTTGGCAATTGTGCAAATTTTTCTTGGTTGAGGCAGATATCCTTCCTTCCTCCCTCCCTCCCTCCCTTCCTTCCTTCCTTCCTTCCTTCCTTCCTTCCTTCCTTTCTTTCTTTCTTTCTTTCCCTCCCTCCCTCCCTTCCTCCCTCCCTCCCCCTTCATTCCTTCCTCCCTTCCTCCCTCCCTTCCTTCCTTCCTTCCTTCCTTCCTTCCTTCCTTCCTTCCTTCCTTCCTTCTTTCCTTTCTTTCTTTCTTTCTTTTTCTTTCTCTTTTTTCTTTCTTTCTTTCTTTCTTTCTTTTTCTTTCTCTTCTTTTCTTTCTTTCTTTCTTTCTTTCTTTCTTTCTTTCTTTCTTTCTTTCTTTCTTTCTTTCTTTCTCTTTCCCTCCCTCTTCCTTCCTTCCTTCCTTCCTTCCTTCCTTCCTTCCTTCCTTCCTTCCTCTTTCTTTCTTTCTTTCTTTCTTTCTTTCTTTCTTTCTTTCTTTCTCTTTCCCTCCCTCTTCCTTCCTTCCTTCCTTCCTTCCTTCCTTCCTTCCTTCCTTCCTTCCTTCCTTTCTTTCTTTCTTTCTTTCTTTCTTTCTTTCTTTCTTTCTTTCTTTCTCTGTCATTGTAACTTTGAATGGTCAGAGAGTCTGTCTGTCTGCAAGCATCTCTCAGCAACTCATCTGCTATGTGATCAAGTTTCTGGGGGTGTTCAGACATCCTGGTCAGCCATAATTTTTAAACAAGCATTGCGTGATGCTTCCAGGGTGTCTGCAGAAGTTAAATGGGGCAACGGAGCCCAAACTTCACATTGCTGAGTGAGGAATCGGTTAAGCGAGTGTTTGCCCTGTTTTACGACTTTTCTTGCCACCGTTGTTAAGCGAGTCACTGCTGTTGTGAAATGAGTAACGCCGTCCTTAAGTGAACCTGGCTTCCCCCACTGACTTTGCTCTGACCAGGTCGCAGAAGCGGATCGTGCGATCCTGGCACACTTGCAACCGTCATAATGCTGCAGTGGTCATAAGTGTGAAAAACGGTCGTAAGTCACTTTGTTCAGTGCCCGTTGTAACTTTGACAGGCCGCTAAATGAACAGTTGTAAGTCAAGGGCTATTTGAAGTCCAACCCTGCCCCTTTTTAGCATGCAGAGTTTGCAGGCGCCATCTTGACTTTTTTGACCACCTCTGACTTTTCAGACACATTGATTCTACCTAGGAACAAATGCATCTCCCCCCCCCGCCCCCGCTTGACTGGGGAGGCACAGCACACAGACAGACAGACAGACAGACAGACACACACACACACACACACACACACAAACACACACACCCAGCCATGGCCTCTTGCTCTTTAAATAGGCCTGCTTTGCATATGCAAATCTATGTAGAATTAGCCCTTCCAGCCCGTTGCAAGTGCTTTAATTTGCACATCACACTAAGCCACGGTCTGCTTAGGGTTTGGTGAGCAAGCCACGATTAGCCTGGCTTGGTTCACACAACCCTGGTATCCTGGCTTCTCTCTCTCCAACCCGGGGCTGATTTCCCAGGGGCTCAGCTGTGGCCAGGCAGGAGGCCCAGGTCTGGCCCCTCAAGGGTTAAGCCCTGGTGCAGGGGGTGGGGAGTGCAGGGGGAGGGGGCCATGGTGGACAG
Organism: Vipera ursinii; assembly: GCF_947247035.1. NCBI lineage: Eukaryota > Metazoa > Chordata > Lepidosauria > Squamata > Viperidae > Vipera > Vipera ursinii. The sequence goes on from NC_139516.1 coordinate 2,885,417, forward strand.
GGGGAGGAGGGCATCATGGCAGAGGTTTAGAGCTGGGGGTCCCACTTGCCCCAGGAGCCCCTGGGGACGGGCTGGGCCTCTGGGATGCCAGGATTTGGGGGACTCTGATACTCGTCTGGGACTCTGGGAATTTGGGGGGATCCTGGAGTCTGGGACTCTGGGATTCCAGGACTTTGGGGGATCCAGGACTTTGGGGGATCCAGGACTTTGAGATCCAGAACTCCAGGGCTCCGGGACTTTGGGGGCTCCAGGATTCCAGGGCTCTGGAACTTTGGGGGTTCTGGGACTTTGGTGGTTCCAGGACTTTGGGGGATTCAAACCTTTGGGGCTCCAGGATTTGGGGGGCTCTGGAACTTTGGGGGCTCCGGGACTTTGGGGGTTCCAGGACTTTGGGGGATTCAAAACTTTGGGGCTCCAGGATTTTGGGGGCTCTGGAACTTTGGGGGCTCCGGGACTTTGGGGGATTCAAAACTTTGGGGCTCCAGGATTTTGGGAGCTCTGGAACTTTGGGGGCTCCGGGACTTTGGGGGTTCCAGGACTTTGGGGGATTCAAAACTTTGGGGCTCCAGGATTTCGGGGGCTCCGGGACTTTGGGGGGTCCAGGACTCGGGGATTTTAGGGACTCCGGGATTTGGACTTCGGGCCTCCGCGACTTTGGGGGCTCCGCGACTCGGGGTGTCGGGCCAGGCTGAGCCCCTCCAGCGCCTCCAGCAGCCGCAGCCCCTGCGGGGGGAGGGGGCGGCAGCGCCGCGCACCTCTGCCCAGATGTGACAACAGACGGTAGGAATCGCTCAGCAGCGGAGCCGATCCGGCCGCTGAAACCCGAGCTGGGCCGAGACGTTGTGCGGTCGCAGCAGAGCCGGTGAGTGCCGGAGAGACTCCGCGGCCAGGGCTGCAGGAGAATGGGCGTTGTAGTCCAAGACTGCCAGGTTAGTTGGCGGGAGTGGCGGGACAGGTGATGGGGGGGGTGTCCGCAACAGTTCCAGCTCCCCTCCCCCAATTCTTTCCGGCAAGGAGTTAAAATGAGGGTCTCAAAGTTCCGCACAAAGATCCTGGTTTGTTTAACGATGGTTTGGTTGAATAAACTGGGCTTAGCAGGCATTACAGATGGGATTATTAGCCCATCCCTCTTATTTTAGCAGCCCCCTCCCCCTTGGTTGGTTAGCAGGACTTCCGAAGCCAAGTCGTGTTACAGGACCCCGGGGGGGGGGGAGGCAGAGGGGAGGGGGGAGTCACAAAAATTCACGATCCGGGGTCTTCAAACTTGGCCCTCTTATGACTTGTGGACTTCAACTCCCAGAATTCCTCAACCAGGCATGCTGGCTGAGGAATTCTGGGAGTTGAAGTCCACAAATCATAAAAGAGCCAAGTTTGAAGACCCCTGGTCAAGATTGATTTATTTTATTTATTTGTTAAATTTATATGCAGCCCCTCTCGTGGTCCGAAGCTATTCTGGGCGGGTTGAGTTGTATTTTTTTTTTAAAAAAAAATGGGTAGAGCTTTGATCCCACCGTCCTGGCGGCCATTGTGACTTTTTTGACCCCCACCCCCCCTCGCAGAGCCCAGCTTCCTGACCCTGCTGTCTTAGAAAGTTAAGTTCATCAAAGTTGCCTTTAAGCTCTCTCTCCCCTGGGATTGAAGCGTGTTTGTGTAAGGTTGTTACTCTCCTTGCATTTTTATGGAACAAAATTTGAACGACAATGGGGACGAGGTAAAACTGGCACAAAAGGAATAATAATAATAATAATAATAATAATAATAATAATAATAATAATAATAATAATAATAAGAAGAAGAAGAAGAAGAAGAAGAAGAAGAAGAAGAAGAAGAAGAAGAAGAAGAAGAAGAAGATGCTAACGGAGTCAAACTTTTGAGCGGTTCCATCCCTAGTCACCTCTCCTTGGGCTTCCCTTGGTTGGCAGCCATTTTGTTGGGCACACCCTGCGAATTTTGCCTTTAAGATATACTGCTCTGAAAGATGGAGGTTCACCTCGCCGAGCCTTAGGGTTGCCTATCGTGAATCTGTCTCCAAATGGATGCCCTGTTTGCCAGTTCATGGTGTTCTCCGTGGCCTGGGGACGATGAAAGTCTGCCTTGTCCAATATGTTTGAAGGTACAGAGATCAATCTGGAAACAACCCTTAGGTTACAGGAAATGATAGATGAAACAACCAATGTTGGTTAGAATGGCAAGGTGGTCAGTGGGGTTCCATTTTCCCAAGGACTCTTTTGGGGTCGGTGTATTCAGATATATTAAAGCAGTGTTTCCCAAGTGTGGGAAGTTTAAAATGAAGTGGACTTCAGCTCCCAGAATTCCCCAGCCGGCACGTGCTGGCTGAGGAATTCTGGGAGTTGAAGTCCACTCAACTTAAACTTCCCACACTTGGGAAATACTACATTAAAAAGAAGAGGATTAAGAACTTGCAATGGATCAAGTTGTGGCTATCTAGAGTTTCTTTAACTCTAAATCAAAGCTTCCTGATTAAAACAAGAGTCCAGTTATGGAGATGGTGGATTTAACAATGAGGACTTCAACTCCCAGGATTCCACAGGCAGCATGGCTGAATTTTGGAAGTTGAAGTCCACACAGATTAAAATGACCAGGGTTGAGAAACACCGGCATATAAGCCATTTGGAGCTTCTTCAGCACAAAGAAAAAAAATCCTTTTATTAAATTTATTGGCCACCCATCTCATAATGAAATGACTTTGGCAATCAAGAAAATAGGAAAAGTGGATTTCTAGAGGAAATAACTCCGCAGCTCAATCACTTTTCTAGGCTTATGCTTCGTTTTCGGGAATAAAAGCAATGGACACTCCATTCTGGTCAATTGGCTATACCAGGGGTAGGCAACCTTGGCTCTTTTATGACTCATGGACTTCAACTCCCAGAATTCCTGAGTCGAACTATGCTGACTCAGGAATTCTGGGAGTTGAAGTCCATGAGTCATAAAAGAGCCAAGGTTGCCTACCCCTGGGCTATACGGTAAAATCTCGAAAGACAGCCAACTTAATATCCTGGTTAAGGTGCCAGACTAAACCCTGAGAAGTTGCGAGTTCTAGTCCCACCTTAGGCAGGAAAGCCGTGTTTAGTGTGTGTGTCATGTGATCCCCTTTTGCGACCTCCTGACAAATGAACTCAGAATGGGGAAGCCGGATTCACTTAACATGACTAACTTAACAACTGTGGTGATTCACTTAAGGAAGGTGGCAAGCCAGGTTGTAAAGTGGGGAAAAACTCACTTAGCGACACAGCAACAAAATTTTAGAGCTCGATGGCGGTCGTAAGCCGAGGACTATCTGTGTAACGTTCCCCTGCGCTTATGGCTTAAGCATATTGCTGGTTGTGGGAAGACCTATAAGGAAAGGGGGAAATAATTTGGTGAGCATCCGAAAAGTCAAAATGGAGGCTGCCAATCCTTTGACGTGTAATCCGATATCTGAAAAATAATAATACTAATAATAAAGGAAGAATCTTTATATATATATATATATATATATATATATATATATATATATATATATATATATATATATATATATATATTTGATTAGTTTTTATAGGGTTAGGAATAAGGTAGGGTTGGGATTGGGGTTTTTCCAAATAACATTTTCAATATTTAGCAAACCGCATAATGTCTGGGTACATGTATTTAACTAACAATAATAGATATAGTTGAATTATCATAAACAATATGTTAATTCATCACTCAATAGCCTTCTTCTTCCTAATCTATACTCAAAATTAATATCACGTTCCTTTCTCTCTGAGTCGTTTTTCTAGCCATTGATAGAAATTACCCCATGTTCTAACGTACACTGAGAATTCTTTCTCTTTAATCTCTAAAGTCAACCTCTCCATCTCTGCACACTCTAGAATTTTATTAATTACTACCTCTTCAGTTGGTAAGTGTTCATTTTTCCAATGTTGGGCAAATACAATGCTTGCTGCCGTTAATGTGTGTAGTATTAGATGTCTGCAATCTTTCTCATAATTAGCTCTTATTATTCCTAACAAAAATAATTCTGCTTTAAAGTCTATTTGTTTTTTAGTCGTTTTTCTCCAACTATAAATGTATTTTAAGCCCAAATCTTTTTGCTTTGGGGCATGTCCACCAGATACGATAATAAGTACCTGGTCTTCGTTTGCGTTTCCAACGGTTGTTTGAAGTATTTTAAAACATTTTTGCTAATCTCACTGGTGTCGTAAAGGAAGCATCTCACTGCTTTAGTTCCTGCTTTTTTGTCTCACCTGGAAGGAAAACGGGAATTGAGGCTAAGAAGCCAAAAACGAGTAAATCTTAATTCTTTCCTCTGATAAATATTCACTTCCAGGGCTCACTGTCGGAAACACGGAGAACATAACGCTGTCCTACCTCGCAAGGTGGTTGTGAAAAGTTTGCAAGAGAACGCAGGCGAAGAGCTTGGAGCACGCCTTCCCTCTGTATGTGCTGGGACTACAGCATCCATCATTCCCAGCTAGCTAAGGTAAGGTAAATACTTCTTCTTCGGATAATTTGGGGCAGGCAGGGTGAGAGGGCGTAGCCGTGCTTCCGTGATGTTCTTGGAGAGTTTAGTCTACAGCTGTAGGATCTCCTGGTGGCCTCCCATCCATGAACAAGACAAGATAAAACAGGGAAGAGGTCCCTGCGGATGTTCCCCAGCTCGCTTTGCTGGGGAATTCTGGGAGTTGAAGTCCACCCATCTTAAAGTGTCCAGGCTTGAAAAACACTGAATTAAGAGTATATTGAAGTTTGCAAATTGTCTCTTTCGTTAGTGAAGGGACCTTCAAACCTGGCCCTTTGATGAGTTGTGGACTTCAACTCCCAGAACTCCTCAGCCAGGCACGTGCCTGGCTGAGGAATTCTGGGAGTTGAAGTCCACAACTCATCAAAGGGCCAGGTTTGAAAAGCCCTGTGTTAGTGCATAGTCCTCGGCTTACAATCATTCATTTAGGGACAGTTTGAAGTTACAGCGACACTGAAAAAAGTGACTTACGACCGTTTTTTAACCCTTACGACCATTGTAGCATCTCCAGGGTCACGTCGTCAAAATTCAGGTGCTTGGCAACTGGCAGGTACTTACGACGGTTTCAGTGTCCCGGGGTCACATGGTCTCCTTTTGTGGCCTTCTGACAAGCAAGGTCAGTGGGGAGGTCAGACTCATTTAACAACCGTGTTGCTAACTTAAAAGCTGCAGTGATTCGCTTAACAACGTTTGCAAGGATGGTTGTAAAATGGGACGAAACTGTCTCACTTAGCAACGGAAATTTTGGGCTGAGTTGTGGCTGTATGTTGAGGACTGCCTGTGGTGGCTGTTGGCTGGTAGGCAGAAGATTGGCCTAAATAAATTTTGGGCTTGGGAGCCTCTCCGCTTTTTTCAGGAGCCTCGAGCTGAAAGGGGTTCTTAAAGGTCTTTGCGAAAACGAGCCTCGGGTCTGGATTCGAAACCCCCCAGGGTCAGCTGGGAAGAATGGCTTGAATTGCAGTATTGCGGGGTTTCCGAACGTAGACTCTCATTGTGCCTTATAGGAAGAATTAATGCATAAATTGGAATTATGGGAATTCCAGGTAGGTAGGTATAGACAGACAGTAGAGAGATAGACAAATATAAATATAAATATAAATATAAATATAAATAATATAAATATAAATAATATAAATAATAATATAAATATAAATATAAATATAAATAATAATATAAATATAAATATAAATATAAATATAAATATAAATATAAATATAAATATACAGAGCCAGTTTGGTCTAATGGTTAAGCACCAGGCTAGAAATGGGGAGACGGTGAGTTCTAGTCCCGCCTTAGGCATGAAACTCAGCTGGGTGACTCTTGGCCAATCACCAGGAGGTGGTGAGTTCTAGTCCTGCCTTAGGCACGAAAGCCGGCTGGGTGACTTAGGGCCAACCCACCTCACAGGGGTGTTGTGGGGGAAAACAGTAGGAGGAAGGTTTGCTAGGTTTGTTCACCACCTTGATTTATTTGTTAGTAAAAATAAGACAGGATGCAAATAAATAACATAAGATAAATATGAAAAAAAATGTAAATATGAACAGGAAAACCCTGACTCTGTGCCTTTCCTCTCTTCTTTATGTTTGTGTTTTGTATGTATGTATATGTTTGTGGATACACGTGTGTGTGTGTATATATGTGTTTTTATACATTTATGCATATATTTATATACATACACATATACATATACATATACATGTGTATGTGTATGTGTGTGTATGTTTATGTGTATGTATATGTATATGTATAAAGGTAAAGGTAAAGGTTCCCCCGCACATGCGTGCTAGTCGTTTCCGACTCTAGGGGCCGGTGCTCATCTCCGTTTCATAGCCGAAGAGCCAGCGTTTGTCCGAGGACGTCTCCGTGGTCATGTGGCCGGCATGACTAGACACCAAAGGTGCACGGAACGCTGTTACCTTCCCACCGTAGTGGTCCCTATTCTTCTACTTGCATTTTTACGTGCTTTCGAACTGCTAGGTGGGCAGAAGCTGGGATGAGTAACAGGCGCTCACTCTGTTACGCGGCACTCGGGATTCGACCCGCCAAACTGCCGACCTTCTGATCGACAAGCTCAGCGTCCTAACCCACTGAGCCACCGCGTCCCTCATGTATATGTATATGTATATGTATATATATATATATAGGGACGCGGTGGCTCAGTGGGTTAGGACGCTGAGCTTGTCGATCGGAAGGTCGGCAGTTTGGCGGGTCGAATCCCGAGTGCCGCGTAGCAGAGTGAGCGCCTGTTACTCGTCCCAGCTTCTGCCCACCTAGCAGTTCGAAAGCACGTAAAAATGCAAGTAGAAGAATAGGGACCACTACGGTGGGAAGGTAACAGCGTTCCGTGCACCTTTGGTGTCTAGTCATGCCGGCCACATGACCACGGAGACGTCCTCGGACAAGCGCTGACTCTTCGGCTTTGAAACGGAGATGAGCACCGGCCCCAAGAGTCGGAAACGACTAGCACGCATGTGCGGGAGAACCTTTACCTTTATATATATATGTGTTTTGTGTGTGTGTGTGTGTGTGTGTGTGTGTGTGCATGTATATATATACACATACATACACACAACACATATATGCATACATATATGCATACATACAGTATATACACACATACATACATACATACATACACACAACACAGACATATATGCATACATATATACATACATATATGCACACGTATATACACATACGTATACATATACACATATACACATATACGTGTATATATACATATACACACCAACACAAACCAGAGAACAGGAAAGGAACCGGCTGTAAAAGATTCGCCTCTAAAGTGGGAAGTTTTGCTAACCCCGGTTGATCATAGCCCCTGCTGGGCGGCTGGGAAAATCCAACCTTTTCCCAAGGAATCCAAAGCATTTTTCTCCCCTCCTTTCCTGCCGCCCCTTCCTCTTTCTGCCGGCCGCTGAAATCCTGGGGCTCTTTCCTTCTCCTGACCTGGCAGAATTCCTTTGCAGCGGGCACCAGTTTCCCTGTGCGTTTGCACCTTCTCCCTCCCGCCCAGCTCCATCTACACAGGGTTGCTGCCGAGGGGAGGTGGGTGTGTTGGCTGGGGAGAAAGTTTTGGACCTGGGAGGGTGCAGAGGGGGGGGGCGCAGCGGGGCCAACCGATTGGGGGATGCAAATGCCCCATTCCTGCCCCGCAACCAATGGCGTGCAGCCGGAGGAGGAGCACCCCATTGACAGAAGCAGCACCTTGGTGTTTACTCTTGGCAGCAATGTGTGCAGCCCTAGACTGTGCGGGAGGGGAGGGGCCGAGCGTGTCGGGGAGGGGGGGGGGACGGGGAGGAGGAGGAGGAGGAGGAGGGGGCTGTCAGCGAGGATGGGCTATAAGAGAAGGCAGCGAGGAGGAGAGCAGCGAAGGGTGGGCGTGAGCAGGCTGTGTTTGCAAAGCCAGACGGAGCTGATCTAGGGCGGCCTGGTGGGGGGAGACACCGAGGGGCTGCTGCTGCTGCTGCTGTGAGTGGTGGGGGTCTCTCCCCCCCACCTTCTTCTCTTCCCCACTCAGGTCTGTGCCAGCCCGACGAGAAGGAGGAGGAGGAGGCGTGACTGCTCCGTGGGTCCATCCATCCGTTGTTCCTTGGGGATGCTTTGGCCCTTGGAATCCCCCGCCCGGAGTTCCTGAGGGCCTCTCTCCCGACCCTCCTTGCTCTCCAGCTCCTTTTGCCAAAGACTTCCTACTGCTTCCTGGCTCTTTGCTTCCCCTCCGCTGGGCATCTCCCCCAGGCCCGAAAAGCAGGTGCCATCAGGACCTCCGGCTGTCAGTTTGCCAGCCGGCTGCTTCTTCGGAGACGGAGTTAAAAGGGGGGCGTGGATCAGAGAGAGAGAGAGAGAGAGAGAGGCGATCTTGCTTGCTGGCAACCAGCGAGGTTCACCCTCCCGCCCACCCACCCGCTGGCCGAGCTGAGCCGCGCCGCCACGGTGTTTCCACCCACCAGAGGATGAGAAAATAACCCCGGCTTGGACTGAGCATCCGGAGGAGGAGTGTTTCGGAGAGCCGGCGGGGCCTCAGAGCGACAGCATGGTCCAGCAACGCAGCAGCACGCGGACCCGGGGCGTGGAAGCCAAGCGGGAGGCGTGTTCCAAAGACAGCTTGCTGTTGAAGGATGGCACGGGTGAGCCGGACTGGTGCAAAACCCCCAGCGGGCACATCAAGCGCCCCATGAACGCCTTCATGGTGTGGTCCCAGAACGAACGGCGGAAGATCATGGACCAGTGGCCCGACATGCACAACGCCGAGATCTCCAAGCGGCTGGGACGGCGCTGGCAGTTGCTGCAGGATGCCGAGAAGATCCCTTTCGTCAAGGAGGCCGAGCGGCTGCGCCTCAAACACATGGCCGACTATCCCGACTACAAGTACCGGCCCAGGAAGAAAGGCAAGCTGGGCAGTGCCAAGGCCCGGCCTAGGGTGCCCGTCAAGATCAAGCCCTCCGTCCTGAGTCGAGCGGCTTCGCCCCGGAGGCAGACACCGAAGCCGCACAACGAAGGCCAGGGACGATGCGCTTCTCCAAAGCCGGACGAGGACCCCTTGGAAGCCCGCATCCTGGAGGTCTCGTTCGACGAGGGTCCCAAAACCTCCAGCAAGGAATTCTGGCACGTGCTTCCCGCAGGTGGCGAGAAAGGAGAGTGGGAAGCCAACTCTGGCCAGGCCAAAGACGGCGAAGAGGCCGAGCTCGCCAAACCTTGGTCCTCGGACGTGTCTTCTCCAGCTTCTACAAGCTCTTCTGCTTCTTCCTTCGCCTCCTCGGATGAGGAGCTGGAGGAAGACCTCTGGAACGTCGTGCCCAGTCGTGTCCAGCCCAACACGCCCCCCTGCAGGAGCCCGGACTGGTCCGTATTCGATAAAGACCTGGATCTCTTTCCTTTGGGCGCCTCGTCTCACTTTGAGTTCCCCGATTATTGCACCCCGGAAGTGACTGAGATGATCGCCGGGGACTGGCTGATGTCCAGCATTTCGGACTTGGTCTTTACGTACTGAATTCCTCCCAGGGATCTCTCACTTCTCAACAATCAGGTGGTTCCGGAAGAAAAAAAAAATAAACAGAGAGAAAGAGAAAGAGAGAGAAAGAGAAGAAGAAACCCAGCTGTTTACATGCAGAATCAGGTATCTCCACGGCTTGCCTTGGCTTCATTCAAAGGCAAGTCCTCCATCAGCCCCCCCTCTGCCCCCCACCCCCACCCCCAGCACACACCCACTTGGCCAACCTCTCATGCCTTGCTGGGGAGGCTGCGCGTCAACTCTCATTCTCCCCCCCTTTTTCCTCTCCTCCCCACCTTGAAGCCACCCTGGCTTGGCACCGTGTTTATTTACCCATGAAATTTGGCTGTCTAATCAGGTTTCGCCTGGTAAATCCTCGCCAACCGTTCGTTGCACATCCTTCCACCTTTTTTGCAGCTGTTTTCCGGCTCGGATGGATGGATGGATGGGTGCTGTCCATGGTGACCTCTCCCTCTGCCCTCAGGTGCCCACGTTCCCTCGCTTGGCATCCCACTTGTCACCCTCGTGTCTCCTGCCACCCCACCTGGAGGGGGCTCCGTCTGTGTCTTTGCCGGGCATCGATTCATGGCCGTTTCGAAGCCGATGACGGGAGACCGAGAGACGGCCGGGAATGTTCCTGTTGTTCCTTCGTTCAATGGCTGCCAGGCAAAAAAAAAAAAGAGAGATTGTATCGGAGGGCACGGCACGTCTCGGCGGTGGGGGAGACAGGGTGGCATGACGCTTCTCCGACGCCGGGGGATCGGGCGGGCGCCGGCTGCCTCGCTGGACCAGGCTTTCGTGTCGCCAAGGCACGAAGCCCGTCTCGGTACTGGGGTGGGAAGCCTCGGGTTGGGGAGACAGCAAAGTGGCGGGCACGTGGTAAACACGTGGACCCACAGTGCAAGCAGGCGTGTGTGTGTGTGTGTGTGTATGTGTGTGTGTGTGTGTGTCGGTCGATCGGCCCCCGAAAAAAGCCTCCCTCCCCCTCCTCTTTAATTTTTGCCAGAGGTATACTGTCTTCTCCATGCATGTCGCATTCAGATCATGGATCGTAGGATCCTTGGCAGGCAGGCTGCCACTTCCTCGGATGCCACGGCATCCACGGCTCACCCACATCTCCCCGATCCTAAGCAGCTACCCCTCCGGCTACAAAAGGAGTCCGCTTCCGGTCCCTGGAATAAAGGTGTGGCGTGGGGGGGGGGAGGGAGAGGGTTTGAAAACCCACCTGGAAATGTCTGACCTGTACTCTCTTCTGGGGGGGTCCGTGACTTCAGTGAAGGTCCAGCCAGCCCCCTTTCTCTCCCTCCCTCCCTCCCACTTTCTCCCAGCTGTTTGCAGCTGTGTTCTGTTGGGGTGGCAGGCCTGGGGGGGCAGAATGGGGTTCGGCTGCTCCCTTCCTTGGGTGGAAAACCCAACGTGGGCGTGCCACCCCAGACCTGGCAAGGCGGTGCCGGGGAGAGAGGGCGAAGCCACGGGGCACCTGTGGGAGCGTGGCTAGAGCACGGGTGCCCCCCCCCCAAGCCTAGCAGAAGTGGCCAACTCAGACAGGGAGACACACACACACACACACACATACACACCTCTTTAGCATCCCTCTTTGTGGAAGCCAGCCAAGAGAAAGGGAGGGGGGAGTGGATCCACCCAGGGTTTGCATCTGCAGGCATGGAAAGAGAGAGAGAGAGAGAGAGAGAGAGAGAGAGAGAGAGAGAAGGAGAGAGAGAGAGAGAGAGAGAGAGAGAGCTTGTTCCTTCTCCAAAATGGGTATCTTGCAGGACCCAAAGTGCGTCTTCAGACGACCCCCTGTGACCGGATTCTGGGGAGAACAGATGTCCTTTGGGAGCCGCTGGGAAGGAAGCGGCTGACGCTGAAGTGACGGCAGCTGGCAGGCCATTGTGTGGCTTGTGGCTTCCCTGGGAGGTTTGCAGGATTGCCCGGCCTGGGGAAGCCTCAGCGATTCAACCCTTCCTGCTCCATTCCCTGGATGTAGCCTCAATTCCCCTCCAACCCCAATGGAAGGCAGGCCCAGGCTGTTTTGGGGGTTTTTTTTTAACCCTCTTCCCACAGACGGGCGCTCCTGGGCTCTGGTTTCAAAATCGTTTAACCCGCAAGATGTCTATGGAGATTCTCCGTCACCCGGCTCACCGTTGTCCCAAAGGTGCTTTTTTTTCAAAAGCCGAGGGGATTTTCTTTTCTTTTTTTTCCTTGAAGAGGTTTCGCTTGTCATCCGAGGAGCTTCTTCAGCTTCTCCAGACGTTAGCGAAGAAACCGAAGAAGCCTCTCGGAATGAGAAGCGAAACCTCTTCAAGGAAAAACAAAGTCCCCTTGCCTTTTTTTGGGGGGAAAAAAAAGGATCTTTGGGTTAACCGGCAAGAGCGTCTATCCTGTCAAGATCCCGGGAAGGGTAGCTTTGTAGGGCTTAGAATAGAATAGAGCTGGAAGGGACCTTGGAGGTCTTCTAGTCCAGCCCCCTGCTCAAGCAGGAGAACCTAGACCATCTCAGAGTATCTGTACCGTGTCACTTCCGTGGGCCTCTGCTCAGCAGCTCCAAACTGCCCTCTTCAGACTGAAAAGGATTCACATATGAATCTTGGATCCTTTTTGGGAAGTTCTGGATTTTGGTAATGGGGAGTTTGGGGGCTGTAGGCCAGGGGTAGACAACCTTGGCTCTTTTATAACTCCTGGACTTCAACTCCCAGAATTCCTGAGCCAGCATGGAGGAACTACGGCCCCCTCATGGCTTGTGGACTTCAACTCCCAGAATTCCTGAGCCAGCATGGGGGAATTATGGCCTCCTCATGGCTTGTGGACTTCAACTCCCAGAATTCCTGCGCCAGCATGGGGGAATTATGGCCTCCTCATGGCTTGTGGACTTCAACTCCCAGAATTCCTGAGCCAGCATGGAGGAACTATGGCCCCCTCATGGCTTGTGGACTTCAACTCCCAGAATTCCTGGGCCAGCATGGGGGAATTATGGCCTCTTCATGACTCGTGGACTTCAACTCCCAGAATTCCTGAGCCAGCATAGCTTAGAAACTTCTCTCTTTCCCCTCAGCATGGCTGGCTGAGGAATTCTGGGAGTTGAAGTCCACGAGTCATAAAAGAGCCAAGGTTGCCTACCCCTGCAGTGTAGGCCAAGTGTGCCCAAATGGAGTAAGGCAAGGAAGCTGGTGGGATTGACAGGGCCAAGGGGGCACTGATGCTACAGGCAAGTTCACCCCGTCAGCTCTTCGGGAAAGTAGTGCCAGGATTGACACACGGACCCCCTCCCCACCGCCAGGTTGGCAGAAGAGAAAACCTGACTTTTGTGGGCCTTCCAAATGCCCACCTCTCTTTCCAGAAATTATTTTCCTGCCCCCTCTGCAAATCTAAACGTCGCGGGCGCGAAGAATCGGGACCACCCCGTCAGGTTCCACTTAAGTTGATTTCTCCGCTCGTGCCAGTACAGGTGTTCCTCTACCTACGGCCAAAAATGAGCCCCCAAATTCCGTCGCTAAGTGGGGCGTCGGTTAAGTGAATTGTGCCCCGTTTTATTTTTTTATTTTTAAAGATGTTATTAGATTTTTATAGGGTTAAGGATAACATTTTAGAAGGCAATGTGGTAATTGGGTTAAACAATAGATCAGTAATACAATCATTAGTGAGTATCTCAGACTACACCATCAAATATTTTTTCTCAGTTGCCCTTAACATTTGCTATTTCATATTTACGCTAATAAATTTCTAATTATTTCAAAATTCAGTAAAAATGTCACGATCGCATTTATACATACATTTTTTCCCTTTTTGCTTATACATATCTTAATAGTTCTCGATAGACAATCAATGTCCTGTTATAAAGTTTTACCAGTTTTAATTTTTAATTACAGTATTCCAATTGAACCCTTAATATCCACAGTGTTTAACTTTCAGGTAGCCCAAATTTCCTTGTACCTCATTTCATAAAAATTATAATATCTACAATGCACCTACTAAACCTTAAATATGTTCTTATTCTATTCCATAAACATTTTCTACTTCCCATCCTAATAGATCGCCGCCTTAATAATAGAGTATCTTGTGCCCCATTTTGTGACCTTCCTTGCCCCCGTTGTTAACCGAGTCGTTCTCGAGCGATCGCTAAATGAAGTGTGGTGAGTCGAGGACCACCTGCACGCAAAAATCTACTCCGCCAATGAGTCAGCGTTAAATCGGCGTTAGGTAAGAGTTAAAAGGAATTCAACAGGGGTTGGACTTAAACTGTTTGTGAGGATGTCAAGATTCCAGGCTGATTCCTCTCTTGACGCCGCACCGGACTTTGTCTGTGCTGCTCCTACGCAAAATCTCATCCCGGATTGCAGTTCCTCTCTGGGGAGACTTTAGCGGTCGTCCGACTTCTCAACTGCGATTTGGCCACCTCCCTCCCCCAGTTTATGAACGGTATGGCCAATTATACATAGTCCTCGATTTATAACCCTTTGTTTAGCGACCGACGTGACAGTGGCACTGGAAAAAAAGTGACCTCACTGTTTTTCACACTCATCACCCATCGCAGCATCCCTGTGATCGGACACGGGATCCAAATTTGGACGCTTGGCAACTGGTTCCGATTTATGACGCTTGCAGTGTCGCGGGGCGATGTGATTTCCCCCTTTTGCGACCATCTGACAGGTCACGGGGAAGCCAGATTTATTTAATAACCACGTTACTAACTTAACAACTGCAGTGGTTCGATTAACGACTGCTGCAAGGCAGGGTGTCACACGAGGCAAAACTCATTTAAAAACTGTCCTTAGCGACAAATTTTGAGCTCAATTGTTGTCATAATTCGAGGACTACCTGATTTTAAACGCCCCCCCCCCAAACAAAAGATTCACTGGGCTGAGAAAAGCAGCAGAGATGGCTTGAATGGGCCCATCCTTGTCTTGCTAAGTGTGTTTGGGACTTGGGTTCAAAAGAGGGTTTTTCAAAAATTATTTTTAGGAGGAGATGGACCTCAGCGATTTCCCAAGCCATGCTGCCTTTTCAGTTTTCCAACCTTGGTAACGTTCAGCTGTGCAGACGTCAACTCCCAGAATTCCCCAGCTAGCAAAGCTCGATACTGAGACGCCCTCGGGACCCCCCCACCCATTTTCCTGCTCGCCAAGGCTTAGGGAAGGAGGTTCAGGCTTCCAACATTTTGGAAGTTTCTTCCACCCTTGCATTCGTGTAGATGCAGGTAGTCCTCAAGTTAGGACCCTTTGTCCAGCAATCGTATGAAGTTACAGCAGCAGTGAAAAAAGTGACTTGCAGTTAACGGATAATAACAACAACAACGTTGGAAGGGACCTTGGAGGTCATCTAGTCCAACCCGCTGCTCAGGCAGGAAACCCTATACCATTTCAGACAAATGGCTCTCCGGGGTGTTCCCAGGGTCACGTGACCGCCACATAACCACTGCATTCGCTTAGCAACGGAAATTGTGCTCCCAAATTGTGCTTCGTGAGTCGAGGATTACCTATACAGGTAGTCCTCGACTTAACAACAGTTCACTAAGTGACCATTCAAAGTTACGATGGCACTGGGAAAAAAAGTGACCTACGACCGCTTTTCACACTTATGACCTTTCCAGCATTCCCTGTGGTCACATGATCAAAATTCAGACGATTGGTAACCGACTCGTACTTATGACGGTCGCAGCGTCCTATGTGTGTGTGTGTGTGTCACGTGACCCCCTTTTGCGACCTTCTGAGAAGCAGTCAATGGGGGAAGCCAGATTCGCTTAACAACTGTGTCGAGAAAGATCATAAAATGGGGGAAAAGCTGCTTAACAATTGCCTCGCTTAGCGACAAACATTTTGTCCAGGATGAGTTTTGCTAATTACAGATAGTCCTCGACTTTAATAATGATGATGATGATGATAATGTTGGAAGGGACCTTGGAGGTCATCTAGTCCAACCCCCCACTCAGGCAGGAAACCCTATACCATTTCGGACATTTATATTTTGAGTGATTCACTTAACGACGGAGGCAAGAAAGGTCATCAAATGGAGCAAAATTCACTTAACAAATGTCTCACTTAACAGCGGGAACATGGCCCTCAATTATGGTTGTAAGTCAGGGACGACCTGTAAAGCTCACAGAATTATAGCTTCGGATTGCTCTCCCCCCCCCCCCGCATAGCTGCTCATCCATGATGGCTGTAGGACGTTCCACATGGGCCCCCTGTATATATATATATGGCCCCCCAAGTGCCCTATATGGCCTGTCAACCCCACCCCAGTATAGAGGGCAGGAACCCCCCCCCCCAATCTTCCGATGGCGCTCCAGCTTTTTTCCAGGGATTAGAAATTGCTGTGTGTGGTCTCTGATTTATCATTTTAATCATTTTTTCCACCTGAAGGTCACTTCACCCTTCTTCCACGATTAATGGGCCTCAGAATCAGCACAGGACCAGCCCATCATCCTTGCAAATTCCCTCTTTGGAGATACTTTCCTCCAACCGAGGGCACTTGAGATGAGATGGGTGGTGGAACATGGCCTTTGTAGTCACCCTTATTAGTGCCAGCTTGGAGAAGGCTGCACTGGGCGAGAAAACGTCAAAAGAAGGATAGGGCAGAGCAGATAGAGGGGAGAAAAATGATCCCGCTTCGTTTTTCCTCATGCCGCACTGGCAGTCCTCGCTTAGTGACCGCCTCGTTTAGCAACCGTTCACAGTTCTGGCGGTAATTTTAAAAAAAAAGTCATTTTGCAGCCAATCTTTTCACTGCTGATTTTTGGGGGTCTGCAAAGCAAAGGAAAGCTGAAGGAAGATGGCAAGAACAGTTGTGGGATCACTTAAGAGACCTAGTTGCCGATTCCAATTGTGGTCACTAAACGAGACTACCTGTAAATCCTGGATTTGAATAAGGCATGCAGAGTGTGGAATTTTTGGTCTCTTTTTTTTATTGCCTAAAGGCATGAGATCAAAGCCAGCATACCAAATTGGTAACCTGTTAAAAAAATTGGGGCTTTCCCAGTTTAGAATCTTCTGAACGAGGTTAACCGGCTTAATCTTGGAGCGTGTACAGAGTGCACTCAAAATAAGTTACCGAGTCCAGGTGGTTTTTCTCTGTTTGCACAATAAGAGAAATAGTTAGGTTGGGTTTGCATTACACGACAAAAAAATAACAAACTACCCAAGCCGGGCAAGGGGTTGGACTAGATGACCTCTAAAGTCACTTCCAATCCTTTGGTTAAACCGGTTGTGCAAACGCAGCTCAAAATTTTGAGTGTACCCTGGCAAACCGTTTTTCCACGATTTAAAAGTGCAACAGCAGCCCTTTTGATCTGTGTGGGAGTCCTGTCTTAAGAGGAGGCGTGGTGCATACTACAATCGAGAAACGCTCTGTACATGCTCGGTAAGACAAGGGTGTACAGGTAGTCCTTGATTTACAACGGTGACCAGTCAAAGTTACAACGGCACTGAAAAAAGTGACGTATGACTGTTCTTCATAGTTAAACGACTTAACATCCCCACGGTCGTGTGATCAAAATTCAGACTTCCCTTATCAGACGGTCGCAAAAGGGGATCACACGATTTCCCCGACTATGAGTCAGTTGGAAAGCATTCCCAACTTTCATCACGTGATCATGGGGACGTGGCAGCGGTCACAAGTGGGAACGACCTTCATAAGTTGCTATTTTCCATACTGTTCTAACTTTGAACAGTCGCTAAGTGAACCATTGTAAGTCGAGGACTACCTGTGTGTATCCTGATTTTAGAAACCCTGCTGCTTTTATAGCTTTCCCACATTCCCACCTGATCTTGGACATGTTGCAAAGGTGGCCTGTTTCAGGATATTTAGATCAGGGCCTAAATATCAGGGAATTCTGGGAATTCCCTAGATATCAGGGAATTCTGGGAGTTGAAGTCCACCCGCCTTAAAGTTTAGTTGGAGATATTCTGGTTGTACGAAGGAAGCCTTCTCTCAATTTTTTTTTCCTAAGCTGGTTTGTGAAGTGACTGTATTCTGAGCTCCAGAGCGCTTCATCTTCTCCCTGGTTTAAGGATATTCAAAAGCCATTAGGCAGTAGGATTTAAAATAATCTGGACAGATTATGAAAACCGGGCCGAGTAAAATGAACAAACAATGGTAGACGCAAATGCCCAAATGAGTCGGTTTAATCTGCATGTTGGTTTATTAAAAAAAAATCCCTTCTCCTTTTTATAGCTACGTTTTTAAAAGCAGCTTAATCTGAGAATTCCAAAGTCTGGGGTTTTAGAGTGGCAAATTCTTACTGGTCACGCAAATTCTTACTGGTCACGCAATAAAGCAGGACTACCGTACCAGTAATTGCCTAAAATTTAGTGGAATTGTTTTGTCCGGAGACTTGGAAGGGTCTTCTCTGAAAAGTATCCCATTAGAAAGAAAACTGCAAACTTAATTTGTAGACAGCTTGCTTACAGTTCAAAGAGGGGTAGGCAACCTTGGCTCTTTTATGACTCGTGGACTTCAACTCCCAGAATTCCTCAGCCAGCATGAAGGAACTATGGCCCCCTCATGACTTGCAGACTTCAACTCCCAGAATTCCTGAGCCAGCATGGCTCAGCTTGGAAACCTCTCCCTTCCCCTCAGCATGGCTGGCTCAGGAATTCTGGGAGCTGAAGTCCACCAGTCATAAAAGAGCCAAGGTGGCCTACCCCTGGTTCAACAGCTGCGCTCTCTCTCTTTAGATAGTCACAAGTGCATTGCCATTGTGATTATTCAGACCACGGCCCACAACAGCCCTGTGAGGTAGGTCAGAAAGAGGATCTAGCCCTGGATCACCCAGTTAAGCTTCCCTGGCTCATATTTGCCTCTTTTATCCAGGCTTCCTAAAACTGACTTCCCTAGATCCAAGGAAGACTACACTTCCCAGAATTCCTTCTGCCAGCTGTGCTGGCATTCTGGGACTTGTATTCTCCCGCAGCTGGAAGGCCTTGTTGCACAAAGCATTATAGCTGGTCCTCGACTTACGACGCTTCATTCAATGGCCATTCCACATTACAACTGCACTGAAAAAAGTGACTTACGACCGTTGCAGCATCCCTCCGTGGTCACGTGATCAAATTCAGATGCTTGGTGACCGACTCCTATTTACGACGGTCGCAGCGTCCCCCAGGGGTCACATGATCCCCTTCTCGGCAGCCTTCTGACAAGCCAAGTCAACGGGGGGGGGGGAACGCCGGATTGACTTAACAACCCCGGTTGCTAATTTAACCAGGACGGCGATTCGCTTAACGACCTTGGCAAGAAAGATGGTAAAACGGGGTGAATCTCACTTAGCAAACGTCTCGCTTGGCCACGGAAATTTGGGGCTCCATTGTGGTCGTAAGTCTAGGACGAGCTCCACACGGCGTTGTCGTTCCTGCTTAAAAAAAAAAGAGCAGACAATTGTTGCATTTATTTATTAGGTGGGTTTTCTTTTGTTTTTTCCCCATGTCAGCTGGATGTCATACTGGCCCTGTGCCACAGTTGGACAAGCTCGGGGTGTGTGTGTGTGTGTGTGTGTGTGTGTGTGTGTGTGTTTGTATTTGAGTGCAAGCAAGGGACTGACTGGGTGAAGCTGTGCCTAAGGTAGGGGTAGGCAACCTTGGCACGTTTATGACTCGTGGACTTCAACTCCCAGAATTAATGAGTCAGCATGGGGGAACTATGGCCCCTTCATGACTGGTGGACTTCAACTCCCAGAATTCCTGAGTCAGCATGACGGAAACTTTGGCCCCTTCATGACTTGGGGACTTCAACTCCCAGAATTCCCGAGCCAGCGTGGCTCAGCTTGGAAACCTCTCCCTTCCCCCTCAGCGTGGTTGGCTCAGGAATTCTGGGAGTTGAAGTCCACGAGTCATGAAGGGGCCTAGGCCTAGGCCAGGGGTAGGCAACCTTGGCACGTTTATGACTCGTGGACTTCAACTCCCAGAATTCCTGAGCCAGCATGGCTCAGCATGGAAACCTCTCCCTTTCCCCTCAGCGTGGCTGGCTGAGGAATTCTGGGAGTTGAAGTCCACGAGTCATGAGGGGGGGCCATAGTTCCCCCATGCTGGCTGGGGAATTCTGGGAGTTGAAGTCCAGCCCTCTTAAAGGGCCCCAGGTTGAGAAACGCTGCATTAAGGATTCCCCTCCGCCTGATCGCGCCTCTTGTTATGCCATCCTCTCCCCTCAGGCCCGGCAGCCAGGGAGTGCACGATGGGCCCTGCTTACAGGGAGGAAGTGATAAGCAGCCTGCCTTTGGTCCCGTTTCCCCCAAAAGCCCTGCAGAAAGCACTCTGCCCATGCCCTGCAGAACTCTTCCCTCCAATAAAAAAAAAACTTTTTAGCAACCCTGGCCAAAAGCCCGCTTTCCCCTCTCCCGACAAGAATGCCAAGTGGAGTGCCAAGCGATGCCACCCCCCCCACCTCCAACCAACCCTCCCACCCACCCACCCCAGACATGGGCCCGTGTTTGGGGTGCCCTTCCATGCCTTTGTTTCCTGCTGAGTCCCGATCCGGGACGCTTCTCTCGCCTTGCCCGTTGGGGCCATCGCTTTCCCCACGCCCGTTGGGGACCCGTTCAAGCCTCAAGTGCTATTCTCTAGTTTGACGAACGATCAGGCAAAAATGTTCCTCAGGACCCAGGACCGGTGCAGGGTGCGGATCCTGTCCCGGTCCGATCACAACCACGGAGACGGTGGGGGTGGGTTGGCTGATCTCCGCTCAACGTTTCCTTCCTTCTGTCTTTGAAGCACAACCTTTGCTTCCTCGTTGCAGTCAAGTTTTTGGGGGGTGGGACACAATTTGGGGGGGGGGGGCGGGGGGGGTGCTTTTCGTCTGGACGGGGAGAAAGTACGAACAATTACGAAGAACGAAGAATCCGTGGCGGTGCTCTGTAGGTGGATTGACATGGAGGCAATGTGTGTCCGATATTCGTGCTTTAGAGCGACTCGGAGCATCCCTGGCTACGCGTAGGGGTGGTCCTCGAATTCCGACGGCTCGTTGAGCGACCCAAGTTACCACGGCGCTGGAAAAAAAGTGACTTTTTGAGCGTTTTTCTCACCACTGCAACATCAGATGACTTGTATTGATGACGGTCACGGTGTCCCCGGGGAGGGGGTGTCACACCATGCTCCCCTTTTGCGACCTTCCGACGAGCGGAGTCAGTGGGGGGGGAAGCCGGATTCACTTAGAAACCGGGCGACTCATTTAACAATGGCAGTGATTCGCTTAAGAACCGTGGCAAGAAAGGTCGTGAAAGGGGACAAAGCTCCCTGAACAAATGTTTCACTCCATTGTGGTCGTAGGTCGAGGACTGCGTGTACCCGCTTCTGCATCTTTTGCACCAGTGACCCGTGAACGGGTGGGTGCGCGATGCGATGACACTTTGGGGGAAAAGTGTTTCACGACCTGGACTCGCATTTATGACCGTCAGGCCTCTCCTGTAGTCACGTGACTGCCCCTTGAGCCCTTGGCAACGGGCTCCCTTTTACAACCGGTCGCGCAATCCTGGGACGGCGATTTGCAAGCTATCTGCAAAAAAAAAAAAAAATCCATTGGGGAAAATGGATTTGCTTAACGACCACGTGATTTGTTGAATGACTGGTGATTCGCTACACGTAGTCCTCAACTTACGACCGTTCATTTAGTGACCATTCAACATTGCAACGGCACTGAAAAAATGTCCCTTGGGACAGTTTATCACAGTTACGACCTTTGCAGCATCCCCGTGGGCAACTGACTCGTATTTATGACGGTTGCGGTGTCCCTGGAGGTCACGTGACGATCCCCCCTTTTACGACTTTCTGACCAAAAGTCAGTGGGGGAGCCCGATTCACTTAACAACCGGTTTAACTAATGTAACAGCTGCAGTGATTCACTTAATGACAGTGGCAAAAATCACTTCACAAGTGTCTCGACCACAGAAATTTTGGGCTCGATGGCAGTCGTAAGTCGAGGACTGCTTGTACCTGTAACAGTCGGGGTGTGTGGGGACATAACTCTCAGGTACCAACTCCGCAGACGGGCCAGCATGGGGAGGGGGTCCACAGAGGTCCCCCCCTCTCCCGCTTCTTCAAAACCTCTTCAGTGCGCAACTGATTGTTCCACAGGTGCCAAGGGCATAATCCGAGTGAATGAAACGAAAACGCTAATGATGATTAACAATCCCATTGTGGGTTTCCTTATTGGTAATTGTTGTGTTAGTTGTGACCGTGGTCTTGGAAGAAAAAAAAATAGGCTTGTAGAGGAAAAAAAAAATTAAAAAAGGGAAAAGTTAACGGCACTCGATCCATCGTGTGGTTCTGTGACTAGCTCGGGAAATGGTGGTTGTAATCCTGGAATAAAATGTGTTCTTGGTCTGGAATTCGTGTCTGTCTGTTCTTTGTGAGGATGTGGCACTGCTGGCTAGGGAATTCTGGGAGTTAAAGTCCACTTAACATAAAGGATACTGGCTGGGGAATTCTGGGAGTTGAAGTCCACTTAACATAAAGGATACTGGCTGGGGAATTCTGGGAGATGAAGTCCACTTAACATAAAGGATACTGGCTGGGGAATTCTGGGAGTTGAAGTCCACTTAACATAAAGGATACTGGCTGGGGAATTCTGGGAGTTGTAGTCCACTTAACATAAAGGATACTGGCTGGGGAATTCTGGGAGTTGTAGTCCACTTAACATAAAGGATACTGGCTGGGGAATTCTGGGAGTTGAAGTCCACTTAACATAAAGGATACTGGCTGGGGAATTCTGGGAGTTGAAGTCCACTTAACATAAAGGATACTGGCTGGGGAATTCTGGGAGTTGTAGTCCACTTAACATAAAAGATACTGGCTGGGGAATTCTGGGAGTTGAAGTCCACCCATCTTAAAATTGCTGAGAAACACTAACTAGCAACATTCTTCTCTCTTTAGTTGTCTTCTGCCTCCTTCTTGCCTATAATTTGCTACCAAAAAGCACCTTGGTAGGTAGATATAAAAAATAAGCAGCTGTGGCCACCATCTTGACTTTTTTTTTTTTACTTTTCCAGCGAGAAGACTTGATAGATTAGGCGGCCTCCGTCTTCTCTCTGTTAATGATGGTGCCCATCCCAGCAGAAATTGAGAACAAATCCTATCTCAGCAATGTATCCTAAGACCTGATCCCCAGAAAGTGTGTTCTGACAGTTTCCTGGTTCCTGTTTCTTTAAGGGATCTGAGGGCAATCTAGACCAGAATTTTTAAGATGTGTGGACTTCAACTCCCAGGATTCCTCAACGGGCTTGCTGATCTTCACCCAGCCACAGAAGGGAAAAAAAATTGCATAAACATCGTTTATTGCAAACCAGGTCCCATATTTGCATTCCCATTTAACACAGCACAAACAGACCTATTTTGCAACACACACACACACACACACACACACACACACACTATCATTTGCTTTTGGGAGTCTATGCCTCTTTCTGTTCCTGTTTTGCAATATATGTGTATATATAAACACACACACACACACACACACACACACACACAATTATTTCATTTGCTTTTGGGAGTCTATGCCTCTTTCTGTTCCTGTTTTGCAATATATGTGTATATATAAATACATACACACACACACACACACACTTATTTGCTTTTGGGAGTCTATGCCTCTTTCTGTCCCAACACCAGTTTCACCCCCAAATCCTGCAACACCAGTTCATCACCCTTAAACTTAAACAAAGGGCCTTGGTGGAGCAGTGGGCTGATGCCTCCTTAAGTAACACCAGCTGCCTGCAATTAGTGCAGGTTCGAGTCCCACCAGGCTCAAGGTTGACTCAGCCTTCCATCCTTCCGAGGTAGGTAAAATGAGGACCCAGATTGTTGGGGGCAATTAAGCTGACTTTGTAATAATGCCGCTTGGGGTGTGTGTGAAAAGCCCTAATAAGCCAGCATATACATAGAATGAAGGCTACTACTAAGTTTGTAAGCCGCCCTGAGTCTTCGGAGAAGGGTGGGATATAAATGGAATTAAAATAAAAATAAATAAATAAAAAACTGCAAGCAGTGATTCAGAAGGAAGGGTTCCAGCTCAGATTAAGGTCTCCAGTCTGCACTGGGCCTTATCCTCAAAGCAGCAGTGCAGCACACAACAATCCTGTGGGGTAGGCTAGGCTAGAAACCAGCTCGCTCAAGACTGAAGATAGAAGCAGAAATGGGCCACAGATCACCAAGATAGGAAATGCAGAACACAATCAGCAATAGTCCCGGAGCATAGAGAAATAGCGTAGATCTTTTTTTCCTGTCTGAAGATGCGTCTCTAGCTAAGCAAACTCCTTAGGCATAAAAAATGTTTTAATAAAAGAAAAAAACAACCTTCGCATAGAGAGGGAAGAGAAAGAGAAGAAAGAAAAAGAGAAAGAAGAAGAAAGAAAGAAAGAAAGAAAGAAAGAAAGAAAGAAAGAAAGAAAGAAAGAAAGAAAGAAAGAAAAAGAAAGAAAGAAAGAAAGAGAAAGAAAGAAAGAAAGAAAGAAAGAAAGAAAGAAAGAAAGAAAAAAAGAAAGAAAGAGAGAGAGAGAGAGAAAGAAAGAAAGAAAGAAAGAAAGAAAAAGAGAAAGAAAGAAAGAAAGAAAGAAAGAAAGAAAGAAAGAAAGAAAGAAAGAAAAGAGTAAGAGAAGAGAGGGAGATAGAAGACAGAGAAGATGGAGGGAGAGAGAAAAGGAGATAGTGAGAGAAAGAAGAGAGAGAAGACAGTAAGAGGGGAAAGAGAGAGGGGAAAAAGAGAAAGATTCATTTTCTGCATCTTGGGGTTTACCCTCTTTTCATGCTTTTCCACTTCCCCCTATTTCTAGTTGCCCATTTTAAATTTATTTTTAGAATGGGCACCCTTTTCCTTGCCTCTTCAGGAATTAAAACCGGCATCATCAACATGTCAAAAGGACTAAGCGAGTCTGTTCCAGCAAACAAATGAACTGAACCCGAGGAAAACAGAATTTTAAAAGCAAAAATTAAAAAAAAGCAAAGCAAAAGACGCTTAAGAAAGAAATCCCTTGTGGGTTCCTGGCACTCGGCCGCCCTTCTTTCGGTTGGTTCAATGCCACTATTTTTAGGTCTAACCTGCTTCGAGCTATACTTAGAAACATGGAATTTAGCTTTATGAGATTGGCTGGCTGGGCTGCTCTCAGCCTCCTAGATCAATAAGACACACACACACACACACACACACACACACACACACACACAGAGAGAGAGAGAGAGAGAGAGAGAGAGAGAGAGAGAGAGAGAGAGAGATCCACGAGGGAGTGAATCCTAATGAAGGATTCCTCATTCCGAATGCATGCACCCGGTTGTATTTTCATTCGCTACCAAAATCCTTAAAAGGATTGGTGGTGGTGGGGGGGGGAGGGAAATCCCTCAACCCTTTCTGAAAGCATCTTCAAAAATGCCCGAGCTAGCAGCATCTCAATGACATCATCAGCATCCTTGAAGAGGAGGCTGTCTCCATGGCAACAGGGTCCGGGCATCTGCCCAATGGAATGCTGGCATCAGAGCTATTGTGGAACCCAAAGGGAAGCAGGTAAGGGGGCTACCAGCATCCCACCCTTTTATTTTATTTGTTTTATTTATTTCATTATTTCATTATTTATTTTAATTCCATTTATATCCCGCCCTTCTCCGAAGACTCAGGGCGGCTTACAAGCTTAGCAGTAGCCTTCATTCCATGTATATGCCTGCTTGTTAGGGCTTTCACACACACCCCAAGCGGCATTATTACAAAGTCAGCTTAATTGCCCCCAACAATCTGGGTCCTCATTTTACCTACCTGGGAAGGATGGAAGGCTGAGTCAACCTGGAGCCTGGTGGGACTCGAACCTGCACTAATGGCAGGCAGCTGGGGTTACTTAAGGAGGCATTAGTCCACTGCTCCACCAAGGCTTAGATTTCTATACCGCCCTATTCTCGAAGGACTCAGGGCGGTGTACAGGGCAGCATAAAATACAATTTAGATTTTAGGTTGTTTTTTTCTCTCCATGCCTTTATTATTTCTTTCTAGATAACTCGAAGGCAGTGAACGTGCCGAATCTTCCTCCTCCTATTTTTCCCCCCTAACAACAACCCTGCGAGGTGGGTTGGGCTGAGAGATAGTGGCGAACGCAAAGTCACCCAGCAGTTTTCATGGCTAAGGCAGGACTAGAACTCACCGTCTCCTGGTGATTCGCCCAAAATCACCCACTCAGCTGTCTTGCCTAATTGTGTGTGTGGGGGGGACTAGAACACACCAGGTAACCCAGTTAGTTAATTCATGGCCTTTTGAATATGGGTGGACTTCAACACCCAGAATTCCAATGCTGGCTGAGGAATTCTGGGAGTTGAAGTCCACTCTTCTTAAAGCATGCCGGCTGAGGAATTCTGGGAGTTGAAGTCCACCCACCTTAAAGCATGCCGGCTGAGGAATTCTGGGAGTTGAAGTCCACCCACCTTAAAGCATGCCGGCTGGAGAATTCTGGGCATTGAAGTCCACCGATCTTCAAGCGCTCAAGGTTGAGAGAAACTGGTTTATGATGTTCTGGGTAAACCTGAAAATGTGTTTATCTCAGAAATGAAACACCCCTATTTTTCTAACTGCAATTCTTCTCACCTCTGCTGGTGAAGATCACCGAGTTCTTTTTGGTTTGGACCAACACTCACCATACGTGACCATCCCGCTGCCTATCAAACCCAACACTCCCACCCACCCCCACCCCGGTGATACAGCTTCTCATAGTACTTTCAATCTCTCCCCCCTTCTCCATGCCCCCCTCAATTTTCCCCCATGCCCCCACTTTATATGCTCTGCCACTTGCTCCCCAACCTTCCTCCTTCAATCTCGTTTGCTTGATCCCACAAGGCCATTTTTTAATCCCAGAATGCATTAAACACTCGAAGAGATTGGACTGTCTACGCTGGCAGGGAATTTGAAGATTTCCAGAGGGTTCAAATGGGGGGGGTTGGGGGAGTGAACACCAGGTTGGAGAAACTGAATTAAAAGACTTCCCCTTTAATGGATACTTCCCACCCCCACCCCTCCATTTTCATCCTGTCTGGCAAAGGCATCAGGGAAGTTAGGAATCAGCATTCAGAAGATGACTGGTCCGTTGCCATAGAAACTGTGTCTGGAATCCCGTGGCAATGGTTGCTTGGTGATGAACCCTGGACCAATCACACGCCTGCAGAGCAGCGTTTCTCAGCCTTAACAACTTGGAAGACGGGTGGACTTCAACTCCCAACTTCCCTTGCTGGCTGGGGAATTCTGGGAGTTGAAGTCCACCCATCTTCCAAGTTGCCGAGGTTGAGAGGCACAGCTGAAAAGAATTGGCAAGGGTACCAAGGGGTGATCCGCGGCCCATTCTCTGTTGCTGGAACTGTCACCAAAAAGCTCCATAGCAACAAGCCCCACCTTGCCTTTCTCCCGACAACAGCAGTATCCTGGCAACAGGCAGCCAGCATCTTCCTTGCACACACACCCCACTCCCACCCAGTGGGATCTGCCTCCCAGCAACAATGCAAAGCCTGGTGCCCTTCCTCTCCTAGCAACCGAGCGCAGGTCTTCAGCCCTGGCGGTCTGGATTGGCTGACCCTTCCGGATCATCCGGTCAGTTGGTCAATTTGCAGCCAGCCAGAGAGTTCGCCATGATGCCGATCCTTCTCCCTCTGGATCTTTGCCCAGATGGTTTCTCATCTCACTGAGTCTGGGTTGCCAATGTCAAATTCCAACCTTTACCCAGAATAACAGTGTTGGAAAGGGACCTTGGAGGTCTTCTAGTCCAACCCCCTGCTCAAGCAGGAGAGCCCATGCCATTTCAGACAAATGACCATCCAGTCTTTTCTTAAAAACCTCCCATGTTGGAGCATTCACAACTTCTGGAGGCAAGTCGGGATCAGCTCCTGGAGACAAATCGCACCAGGTCTGCAAGCTGGTGCACACCCTGTGCTTCCCCTTAAACCTGGGTTAAAAATGGTTGCATTCACACCACATTCTGGGCCAGAGGAAGTCATTTTCCCAGTTAGCAGGATGCTGATCCAATCACTTTGTTTAAAGCAGTGTTTCTCAATCGTGGCCACTTTAAGATGAAAATGGGGCCCCAGGGCTCTGATCTAGACCAGGGGTCTTCAAACCTGGCCCTTTTATGACTTGTGGACTTCAACTCCCAGAATTCCTCAGCCAGGCACACATGCCTAAGGAATTCTGGGAGTTGAAGTCCACGAGTCATGAAGAGGCCATAGATTCCCCCATGCTGGCTCAGGAATTCTGGGAGTTGAAGTACACAAGCCATGAAGGGGCCATAGTTCCCCCACGCTGGCTCAGGAATTCTGGGAGTTGAAGTCCACCAATCATGAAGGGGCCATAGTTTCCCCCATGCTGGCTCAGGAATTCTGGGAGTTGAAGTCCACGAGTCATGAATGGGCCGTAGTTCCCCCACGCTGGCTCAGGAATTCTGGGAGTTGAAGTACACAAGCCATGAAGGGGCCATAGTTCCCCCACGCTGGCTCAGGAATTCTGGGAGTTGAAGTCCACCAATCATGAAGGGGCCATAGTTTCCCCCATGCTGGCTCAGGAATTCTGGGAGTTGAAGTCCACGAGTCATGAATGGGCCGTAGTTCCCCCACGCTGGCTCAGGAATTCTGGGAGTTGAAGTCCACAAGCCATGAGGGAGCCATAGTTTCCCTCATGCTGGCTCAGGAATTCTGGGAGTTGAAGTGCAGGAGTCATGAAGGGGCCATAGTTCCCCCACGCTGGCTCAGGAATTCTGGGAGTTGAAGTCCACAAGTCAAAAAAGGGCCAAGTTTGAAGACCTCTGATCTAGACAAAGGAATAGGAAGGAAAATTCATCAGATTTGCAGACAACACCAAGCTGGGGGGAATTGCTAACACTTTTAGAAAGTAGACTCAAGATTCAGAATGATCTTGACAGACTTGAGCATTGGGCCCTATCCAACAAGATGCAGTTCAGGGGTGAGAAAAGTAAGATTTTATACTTAGGCAGGAAAAAACAAGTGCACAGGTATACAATAGGCAAAACCTGGCTCAAGAGTAGTAACTGTGAGAGGGATCTCGGAGTCCTAGTGGACAATCACTTAAATAGGAGCCAGCCGTGTGCTGCAGCTGCCAAAAAAGCCAACACAGTGCTGGGCTGCATTAACAGAGGGAGAGAATCAAGATCACGTGAAGTGTTAATACCACTTTACAAGGCCTTGGTAAGGCCACACTTGGGAATCCTGCATCCAGTTTTGGTCACCATGATGTAAAAAAGATGTCGAGACTCTGGAAAGAGTACAGAGAAGAGCAACAAAGATGATCGGGGGACTGGAGGCTAAAACATACAAGGAACAGTTGCAAGAATTGGGTATGTGTAGTTTAATGAAGAGAAGGACGAGGGGGGACATGATAGCAATCTTCCAGTATCTCAGGGGCTGCCCCAAAGAAGAGGGAGTCAAGCTATTCTCCAAAGCACTTGAAGGCAGGACAAGAAGCAACAGATGGAAACTAATCAAGGAGAGAAGCAGCCTAGAACTAAAGAGAGGAGAGCAATTATCAGTGGAAGGACTAGCCGCCCCCACTTCTAATAATCAAACCCTTTTGAAAGGGGTGGAGTCATCTTAAGCCCCACCTTCTTGAGTACCGTATCCACTGGAGGGGAGAGGTCCTTGCAAGGTGGCACTAAAGCATGACACCAAATGAGGGACATTGATCCCACTGACATTAAGAGCCAGGCAGAGAAAAGTGGAGGCTGAGTTCCCGTATCAATCCTTTTCTGGTTTCTCTGGCGTTATTAAAAAAAAAACAATTCACAATTTTGCAATGAAAAAGAAGCAAAGAAAAAAAACACACCACTCCACGGTGACTTGGTAGGTCTGCCAAATGTTGGATTCAACTCCATGGTGGCTTTAAGAAGGCTTTCTTGGGTGCTTCGTGACGCCAAAAGTGTCGGGAAGGATGCCGCGTTTTCAGCGAGTGGGGTGATCAGAGCCAATGTATAGTCTAGTGGTTAAGGCACCAGGCTAGAAAGCTGGGGGCAGTGAGTTCTAGTCCTGCCTTAGCCATGAAAGCTGGCTAGGTGACTTTGGAAGGCCCATCAGTGGAAGATGGCGAGTTCTAGTCTCGCCTTAGGGAGGAAAGCCAACTGGGTGACTGGGCCAATCACTAGGAGACAGTGAGTTCTAGTTTTTCCTTAGGCAAGAAAGCCAACTGGATGATCGGGCCAATCACTAGGAGACAGTGAGTTCTAGTTTTGCCTTAGGGAGGAAAGACAGCTGGGTGACTTTGGGTGAATCACCAAGAGATGGTGGGTTCTAGTCCTGCCTTAGGCATGAAGGCTGGCTGGGTAACTTTGGGCCGGTCCCTCTCTCTCTCAGCTCAGCCCACCTCACAGGGTGGTTTTAGTGAGGGAAACGGGAAGAGGGACGTGTGTTGGATACCTTTGCCTCCTTGAGTTGAGTAGGCGACAAATAAGCGAAGAAATAAAAGAAAGGGAGCCAGAAGCAGCAACTGGAGCATCCACACAGGAAAGTTACGTCAGCGACTTCCAGACCGGAGACCTCGACGCTCCGTGTGTAGGAAGGGGTGTGTTATTATTGTAAGAGGACGCCTCTCTTCAAAGCAAGGCACAAATGCTGGCATCCGTGTGCAAGGCAGGCAGCTCTGCCCCAGCTCTCAGCTTGTGGGGTGAAGCTCATGTGCACGAGAGCAGTCAAAAGCAGAACCGGGGGGGGGGGGAGGCAGAAGGCAAGCCACTAACTAACCGGATTTGAGCAGGACCCACAAATGCCCAGGAGAAAGACGTTTCTGCCTTGCCGCCTGCTGAATTCCTCAGCGCCTAGCAGAGGTGGTGGTGGGGGGGGGCACAGCGGCACCATGACTCAGCGGGGGTGGGTGGGTGGGAAAAAGCAGCTCCCCACTGAAGCCCAGCAAACAGATCCTCAGTGGCTGATGGTGACTCAGCCTCCCCCTGTTGGGTTGCAGCCGATGGACACTTGCCCACCTCTGTCATGCAGATGACCCTTCCTCACCTGGATCACCTACAGAAGGACATCCTGGCTTTCTCTCTGCCTGGCGCCGATGACCGCTAGCCGGGTCTGCCAACCGCCAGCTGCACCGGCTTTGCCAGCAGAACTGGTGCCAAGGACACGTCCCGGGCTTTTCCCGCCGGCGAGGCACTGAGGTGGGCACCCCAACGCAGGTAAGCAGCACGTAAGGGGTGGGGCAGCTTCAGCCGGAGGGCCCCCCCCAGCTGGGACATCCAGGGTGACCGTGGGGAAGAGGGGGTCTTGAAAGGGGTTCAGCCACGGAAAGAGGCGGAAAAGTGCAGGGGTGGTTCAGAGGAAGCGTTTGGACCCCCAGCCGAAACTGGCTGCTGAATGACTCCAGGTGAGGGGGGGGAGGGTCACACCCTGCAGGGCGGAGACCAAGTTGGGGGTCTTGCAATGCCTGAAACATTTTAAAAACTAACCTGAGCCAGATTAAAAACAAAGGGTGTTAAGAAAATGCAGATGCGGACTTTAGGCAGCATCTGGTTAAAGGAACACTACGCAGAGTGGTGAAGAAGAGAATTCCCATCTTGGCTGTGGATTGTATCTAGCTAGATGTTGGTCTGTCTCCATATCTACCCACCGTATCCACACACCTTCCTATCTTCTTTAGTTTTTCTGCCTGCCTGCCTGCCTGCTAGCTAGTTCATCTATCTATCTCATCTATCTACTGGTCTGCCCATCTAGCTACCTACCCACCTTTCTGTCAGTCTATCTTTCTGTTTATATATCTGTTCATCCATTCATCCATCCATCCACTCTATCATCTATCCATGTCTCTGTCCATTTGTCTGTCCATGTATCCTATCTATCTATCTATCTATCTATCTATCTATCTATCTATCTATCTATCTATCTATCTATCTATCCATATCTCTCTCTCTCTCTCTCTCTCTCTCTCTCTCTCTTTCTCTCTCTCTATCCATACATACATACATACATACATCATCTATCATCGATCTAGCTATCTATTTACCTTACTTACATATCTCCTACCCATCCATCCATCATCTATCCATCTTGTATCTTTATCTGTCTGTCTGTCTGTCTCTCTCTCATTTACCTACCTATCTACCCACCTACCTGTCCGTCCATCCATCCATCATCAGCTATCTCAGGTTTATTATGAATCAATGAATGTACTGATTATCAAAGTACAACTTGTATACCGTGAGACTGGCTGAGCCTCCCTTCGTGCCCCACCAACACCACCACCACAACTCACAGTGACAACAAACCCACCATCTTGTTACACCATGTGAGCTAATTGCACAACACACCGGCCTCGCAAGTCAATGATACATAGAGTTAGTTCCCACTCATGAGAAACTGGAAGGATGACTAACCAGGTGGGGACCAAAGAGAAGGGAATGGGTGAAGAGGGCATTTGTGGAGGACTGGAGGAAAACGGATGTCCCACACCTGGTTTGATTCCAAAATGGGCTTGAGATGCAACTCCGAGTTGGGTTTGAGGGAACAGGGTCCAGATCAGGGAAATGGGACCATTGCTGAGCCCATCTGTATGCTGTGTAGACATCACTTGAGGAGCCGAGTCACAGATGATTCACCAGAGAAGTTAGCCTGAATAGTTTTAACCTTCATTAAGCTTCAGGGACTGGGGGCAGCTGGTTGCAGAATTGTGCAAACCTAATTCCTTAATAACAACAACAACAACAACAACAACAACAACAACAACAATAATAATAATAATAATAATAATAATAATAATAATAATAATAATAATAATTTTATTTGTATACCGCCCTTCTCCCGAAGGACTCAGGGCGGTGAACAGGGCAACATATAAAAATACAAGAATACAAACATTAAAAGAGATTAAACAGGGTGCCCAGAAACTAACAACGAGTTAAAATATATTAAAACAATATTAAAATCCCAACCCATCACCCATCAGGCCAGGCTGGCTTGTGCGAACAAGTAGGTCTTTAGATCGCGCCGGAAGGAGCGGAGGTCGGGCGCCATCCGGAGCTCAACCGGCAGACGGTTCCACAAATCTGGCGCGCCCACAGAGAAGGCCCTCCCCCTGGGGGCCACCAATCGACATTCTCTGACCGGTGGCACCCTGAGGAGGCCCTCTCTGTGGGAACACACAGGGCGGAGGGGAGTCGACGCCGGCCGCAGGTGTTCCCTAAGGTACTCCGGACCCATGCCATGTAGGGCTTTAAAGACCATTACCATCACCTTGAATCTCACCCGGAAGACAACTGGGAGCCAATGCAGCTCACGGAGCAGAGGTGTAACATAGGAGTATCGGGAAACTCCCAACACAACTCTGGCGGCTGCATTCTGTACCAGTTGGAGCCTCCGAGTGGTCCTCAAGGGCAGCCCCATGTAGAGAGCATTGCAGTAGTCTAAACGAGAGGTCACGAGCGCATGAGTGACCATACGCAGGGCATCCCGGTCTAGATAGGGCCGCAACTGGCGCACCAGGCGAACCTGGGCGAAGGCCCCCCTAGTCACAGTTACTACTGTGTGTACCTTGGGTGATTAGAGGTACTCCTGGACTTACAATAATTTATTTAGTGACCATTCAAAGTTACAATGACAGAGAAAGGTGAAGGAAGGAAGGAAGGAAGGAAGGAAGGAAGGAAGGAAGGAGGGAGGGAGGGAGGGAGGGAGGGAGGGAGGGAGGGAAGGAAGGAAGGAAGGAAGGAGGGAGGGAGGGAGGGAGGGAGGGAGGGAGGGAAGGAAGGAGGGAGGGAGGGAGGGAGGGAAGGAAGGAAGGATATCTGCCTCAACCAAGAAAAATTTGCACAATTGCCTAGACCTCCCTTCCTTCCTTCCTTCCTTCCTTCCTTCCTTCCTTCCTTCCTTCCTTCCTTCCTTCCCTCCCTCCCTCCCTCCCTCCCTCCCTCCCTCCCTCCCTCCCAGGCCTCAGCCTCCTCTTGCAACTGGTCTGGCTTCTCTGCAGCTGAGGCAGGGCAGGGATGGTTGACTTTGCCACCGTCCGGCTTCATCGCTGTATGGAGGCAGTTCCCATGGCAACGGCCAATCAGAAAAAGAGGATGCTGCCAGCTAAGGACCAGCCAGCCAGCCGGCCGGCCGGCCAGCCTTCATGGATAGGTGTGGTGGGGAGGGAGCAGGGGAGGGCAGGGGAGGGATACCGCTGGGTTTGCCACCCACAGGGGAGGGGGTACTAGCCCTCTGCACACCCACCACCAGATTCTGATTCGAAGGGAAGGAGCCCCAACTTTGAGGGAAAACCTTTGTGGCATCACCCCCATCATTTTTCATGCTTCTCCTTGCCTCTTTCAGGGGCCCAGCCCGTCTTCGGTACCACAGGCTAATGGTCCTGGGTTCAAGTCTTGACACATGAGCTCACACCGAACGACTGGGGAATCTTTTTTTTTTCAAATATTCTTTTCATTAACAGTTTGAATAAAACAATCAGAGAGGAGAGAGAGACTAAGAGAGAAAAACCAGAAAAAGTTTGAGGAAAACAACCCACATTTCTTCCCTAAGAAAATGACTCCCTCTTCGTGGCAAATATGAATAATTTCCTAATCTCTTCACTTCCTCTTAACTAAGAAATATAAAATTTCATTTCTGAACAACAGGGAAATCAAACACAGGCAGTCCTCGACTTACAGCCATTCATTTAGTGACCGTTCAAATTTACCACGGCACTGGAAAAGTGACTTAGGACCTGTTTTTCACACTTACGATGGTTACAGGATCTCTGCCGTCATGTGATCGAAATTTGGACACTTGCCAACTGTCAGGTGATCACCATTTGTAGCCTTCCCGGCCAGCTTTCCAACAAGCAAAGTCGACAGAGGAGGCCAGATTCGCTTAAGGACTGCATGATTCACTTAATGACCGTAGCGATTCGCTTAGTAACAGTGACAAAAAAAGATCGCAAAATTCTCTTAAAAACTGTCTTGCTTAGCCACAGAAATTTGGGGTTCAGTTGCGGTCATAAGTTGAGGACTCCCTGGGAGTAAAATCTTCAGTCCAATTACCAACACAAGAGCCCTGCAAAGGTCTAAGATTTTTTAAACGTTAATTAACATACAGCTACAATTGGGGCCAGAATTTCCATTGCGAGCCAAAGTGCTCATAATAGCAGAATTACAGAACTGGAAGGGACCTTGCGGGTCTTCTAGTCCAACTTCACAATTAGATTAGATCAGATAACCTTCCTTGTCATTTTTTTTCCTGTGAGCACAACGGCACACATTAAAAATGAAATTTTACTGGAATAAAGAGTCAGAAGGGACCTTGGAGGTCATCTAGTCCAACCCACCTTGCTCAGGCAGGAAACCCTACACCATTTCAGACAAATGGCTGTCCAGTCTCTTCTTAAAAACTCCGTGTTGGAACATTCACAGCTTCTGGAGGGAAGCAGTTCCACTGGTTAATTGTTCTCAATGTCAAAAAAATATTCTCCTTAGTTCCAGGTTGCTTCTCTCTTTGGTCAGTTTCCATCCGTTGCTTCTTGTCCTGCCTTCAGGGGCTTTGGGGAATAGCTTGACTCCCTCTTCTTTGGGGCAGCCCCTCAAATACTGGAAGACTGCTATCATGTCACCCCTGGGCCTTCTTTTCTCTGGACTCGCCCTACCCAAATCCTGCAACTGTTCTTTATATATTTTAGTCTCTAGGCCTTTAATCACCCTAGTTAAAAAATGGAAGTGAGAGGTTTCTATCAATCAATCAATCAATCAATCAATCATTCATTCAATCAATCAATCTGAATAGAACTGGAAGGGAACTTGGAGGTCTTCTAGTCCAACCCCCTGCTCAGAGAAATACCATTTCAGACAAATGGTTGTCTAGTTTTTTCTTAAAAACCACCGGTGTTGGAGCACCTACAAGTTCTGGAGGCAGGTTGTTCCACTGATTAATTGTTCTAACTTGTCAGGAAGTTTCTCCTTAGTTCCAGGTTGCTTCTCTCCTTGATGAGTTTCCATCTGTTGCTTCTTGTCCTGCCTTCAGGTGCTTTGGAGAATAGCTTGACTCCCTCTTCTTTGGGGCAGCCCCTCAAATCTTGGAATATTGGACTAAATGCTTGTTAAGTAAGTCATGCCTCCTTTCACCATCTGGTTTGTCACAGTTGTTAAGGAATCATGCAGTCATTAAACAAGTCAAGTCGTTCTAAGCAAATCATATGGTCTTTAGGAAAATCCAACGTCCCTCATTGCTGAGGTCACAAATGGCAATCACACAACTGTTGGATGCTGCAGTGGTTGACTGGGATGCTGGGATAGTTTAAATGTGCTCATAATTCATTCTATACAGTGCCCTTCTAACTTCAAACGGTCGCTAAACAAATGGCTATAAGTCGAGGACTGCCAGTATGAAACAGAAAAGCAACCTGAAATTAAGGAGAAATTACCTGGCAGATCAATTAACCAATGGAACAGCTTGCCACCAGAAGTTGTGAGTGCTCCAACACCGGAAGTTTTTAAGAAGAGACTGTCTGAAATGGAAATAGGATCTCCTGTCTGAGCAGGGGGCTGGACTAGATGACCTCCGAAGTCCCCTCCAACTCTGTTATTCTACATACACTAGTCTTCGATTCACAACAGTGTGTTTATTGACCTCTGAAAGTCAAAACGGGACTGAAAAAAGTGACTTTTCACCATTTTTCATACTTACGACCATTACAGCATCTCCATAGTCTCATGACTTACATTCAAATGCTTGTCAACTGACTCACATTTATGACGGTTGCAGCGTTCTGGGTCACACAATCCCCCCTTTTTTTTTGCGAGCCTCTGATGAGCAAAGTCAATGGGGAAGTCAGATTCATTTAGCAACCGTGTTACTAACTTAACAACTGCAATGATTCTCTTAACAACCGTGGTAAGAAAAGTAAAATGGGGGAGGGGGGGCGCCGCAGGGAAATCACTTAACAACTATCTCGCTTAGTAGCAGAAAGTTTGGACTCAATTGCGGTCGTAAATGGAGGACTACTTATAATGCTATGCAATCCACTCTGACCTGCCCGCTTTCTGCCTGCAGGACGGATGGCCACAGACGGAGAGCACACCTGTGGCTGCCAACGGGGTCCAAGCATAGAACAGGGCAAATGGTACGGCGTCCGTTCGTACCTGCATCTTTTCTACGAGGATTGCACTGGCACCCAGTCGGAGGACAATTTGGAGAATGCTGCTACATCCCCCACCAAGGGGGGCCGGACCCCCGTCTTCTGGAAGGTGAGATTTTTCAACCAGGATCCAAGTACCCATGGCTTTGTGGCGTGTTCTCTGAGCAGAGAGTGCCCTTCTCACAACACACTTGCCCAGATTGCAAGTGGGGAGATGATGTTATTTATTAAATTTATAGAACATCAGTATCCCAAACAATCCTGGGCATCTTGCAATACAATAATAAAAAAAAGGATCCATAACGGGCCCTTTGTGGCCTCCCGCCCCACTCCTCCCACTTAGCTCTGTGCACGATTTTCTTGGCCCCTTTAAGACTGGTGGACTTCAACTCCCAGAATTCCTCTGCCAGCCATACTGGCTGGGGAACTCTGGGAGTTGAAGTCCACCAAACTTAAAAGGGGAAATTTGGAGAAACCCCCCCCCCTTCTCTAGGTCAGGCAGCTAGGTGGGAAAACATCTGACTCAGTGGCAACGATGTTGGGTTGGAGGCAAACATATGCTGGGAGATTGCATAATAAGGCTTTTGAAAAATTGTGGGGGGGGGGTGTCCAAAAGCTGATTTGCAGCCCCTTTCCCCTTTCTGGTCAGGACCCAAACCACTTTGGTTAGTCTCTGGGATGACTCCGTTGCCACCTACAGGCAAGATTGGATCTTCAGGTCACTTTAAGGACTACTTCAAGATGTGTGGACTTCAACTCCCAGAATTCTCCAGCCAGCAATGCTTTTCTTTTAAGATTGATATCATTTTAGTATATGAAAGAAAGCTTCTGAAAACAAGATTGTGCACAGAAAAGCAGGGCCTTCACACACAGCCCTCGCCCCCCCCCCCGCCCCAAGTGCTGCATTCACACAACTCGGTCAATCAGGTCACTGAAAGAGCTAACAGCTGCTTTTTGTGCAACACACTAAGCTTGGGTAGCACTAATCATGATT
Source organism: Vipera ursinii (assembly GCF_947247035.1). Classification (NCBI taxonomy): domain Eukaryota; kingdom Metazoa; phylum Chordata; class Lepidosauria; order Squamata; family Viperidae; genus Vipera; species Vipera ursinii. The sequence continues at coordinate 2,922,983 of NC_139516.1, forward strand.
TGTTTGGTTTGGGGCTTAGGTGGAGTTGGTTAAAGGCCCAGTTTGTCAAGTTAGCTTATTACTACAGGTAGTCCTCGACTTACAGCCGTTTGTTTAGTGACCATTCAAAGCTGCAACAACAGTGAAAAAAGTGACTTTTGACAGTTTTCCACGCTTACAGCAGCATCCCGTGGTCATATGATCAAAATTCAGATGCTTGGCAACTGGCTCGGATTTATGACGTTTGCAGCATCCCGTGGTCATGTGATCCCCTTTTGCGACCTTCCGACCAGCAAAAATGAATGGGGGAAAGCCAGATTTGTTTAATGAATGCATGGCTCACTTAAGAACTGCAGCGATTTGCTTAATTAACAACCGTGGTGAGACAGGGCACAACATGGGTGCAGAACTCGCTTAACAATAGTCTTGCATAGCAACAGAAATGTTGTGCACCGTTACGGTCGTAAGTCGAGGATGACCTGTAAAACCTCCTAATGGCCGGGCTTTGGAAGAAGATGAGATGAGATGAGATGAGATGAGATGAGATGAGATGAGATGAGATGAGATGATAAGGTAAGGTAAGGTAAGGTAAGGTAAGGTAAGGTAAGGTAAGGTAAGGTAAGGTAAGATAAGATAAGATAAGATAAGATAAGATAAGATAAGATAAGATAAGATAAGATAAGATAAGATAAGATGATAAGATAAGATAAGATAAGATAAGATAAAGATAAAGATGATAAAGATAATAAAGATAAAGATAAGATAAGATAAGATAAGATAAGATAAGATAAGATAAGATAAGATAAGATAAGATAAGATGACCTTTATTGTCATTTTTTTACTGTGGGCACAGCGGCACACATCAAAAATGAAATTTAGTTGCCCACTCTCAAAGTGAAACACACACCTAAACATACTATATACAACATATGTATAGACCCAAACCCTACATATTCATAACAAATAAATATTAAAATACTGTCCATCTTGAATATATAATGGAAGGAGGAAGCCTGAGCGTTCACAAGGTTAATGCTGTATGGAACGAAACTATGGCTGAATCTGGATGTTCTGCTACGGATACCACGAAGCCCCCTCCTCCCAGAAGGGAACGAGGAAAACAGGTCGTGAAGAGGGTGTGTCGTGTCCCAGACAATCTTACGCATGTAGTGCACGTACGGATGCTGTCTCTCATTCTACCTTCTCCTTTCAAGGTGACGCTTTCAGCCAGCGCTCTGCTGTTGCTCACCGGCGTGGCAGCTCTAACCACGGGGACCCTCCTGCCCTCCAGGTTGGAGGACATCGGTGAAGCTGAGTTTGTGGTGCTGGACCAGCGAGCCGTAGAGTACAACGGTGCCCTGGGCATCTGCCGAGCTGTCGGAGTGGTACTGTGCACCGTTGGTGGGGTGTTGCTGCTGGCCTCGTTTATATTGTCCAGACTTGGCAGAAGGAACCGGACTGGCTATCCGGATGAAAATGGCAAGGAAGAAGCCCCCCATCCGTGGGGTACCATCGTCTCAGCGACCCCCGCCCCTTTCCAAGTCTCCTGGATACAGGGCGTCCAGCCAAAGGGAGAGATGTGAATTCAGATTCACCAAAAGCTGTTCAGGCGTCAACCTTCAAGATAGGTGGACTTCAGTTCCCAGAATTCCCCAGCCAGCTCATGCTGGCTGGGGAATTCTGGGAGTTGAAGTCCTTCTATCCACAGCTGTGCGCAGGTGGAAAGCTGTGTTCCACTTCTAGAGACAGCGCTGTTTTTCCTTGTAACAGCCTCACTGGAGGATCCACGTTAGGAGAAAAGGTGCGCACACACACACCCCTTGGGCAGAGCTGAAAGGTAGACTGTTCTGCAACCTGGAGGTTCTGTCACCTGCCTTAGGTAAACACAACCTTCCATATCAGGGAGGTACATAGGAGAGAAACTCAGCAGGGAAAAGAGAAACCAACTTGGGGAAAGTGATATGGTGTTTTCATTCTGCAAACACCAAATCCCGCAGTGAAAAGGTATTTAGTGGTCCCGTGTAAACTTCCCACCTGTAACATGGAGGAACTTTCAACCGCCATTCCAAAGTCGGAAACAAACCTGGAGCAGAAACTGTGTTGCAAAAACTCAAAGGTTATTATTTCGATTTGGGATTGTTGTTTTTTTTTCAGTTCGGGCCTGCTAACAGCTGAGTTGATGATCCACTGAGGATAGGTAATCCTCGACTTACAACTATTAGTTCGATTTTACAACGGCATTGAAAAAAGTGATTTCGACCGTCCACACGCTTACGGCCCTATGGTCATGCGAACAAAATCCCGGCGCTCGGCAACTCGCATGTATTCAGGATGGTTGCAGCAGTCCAGGGTCACGTGATCTCCATTTGCAACCTTTCCCATCCAGCTTCCAACAAGGAAAGCCAATAACGGAAGCCGGATTCGCTTAATGACCGTGTGATTCATTTAACGACTGCAGTGATTTGCTTAACAGTCGTGGCAAAAAAGGTATATTGGGTGTGATTCGCTTAACCACCTCCTTGTTTAGCGACTGAAATTGTGGCTGTAAGTCGAGGACTATCTGTAACAGCTGGGTCGCGGCAGGGTCTACCTCCCTATTTCTGCTTTGGTATCTTCCCTCCATTCCTCAATTACACCTTGTTTTAACTTGGGAGATGCCCAAAGTGGGGGGAGCCAAGCAGACAGATCCTTTTCCCTTCACTACTTCAGTGCCTCGATTGATGAGTATCTCCTTGCTGATTGGTGGTGAGCAGAAGGAGGCGGGCAACAAAAACCAGTGGAGAAACCAATCGCTTGGTCTGGAATGAGCAGCCGGATGCACCAATCAGGAGAGGCCATTTGACAGCCGCTCAGTAAAGACAGGAATGGAAGTGGGAGGAGCATCAGTTGTGGAGGCCGTACCATTTTCTGACTCAAGAAGGGGGGGGAAACTCCATAGCGGGAAAGACCATCAGAGACACAGGGGAGGGCAGCTGCGCAGAACCTTTCTGCCTTCATGTGGTCCTCTGCTTGAGGGAAGAGACCAGCTCAGAATAATAAAGACTGAAATAAGTGCATTTGCATGGATTAATTGTGGATTGGAGGGGGGGAGGGAAAGAGAGACACACTTTTTAAAAATATAATCTTGCGTTTCTCAGAGAATGCCAGGCAGTCAGGAGTCTGTCTGGGTGCCTCTTCCTGTTATTCCCACAACAACCCTTTGAGGTAGGCTGATCGGAATGACCCAAAGTAAACCTGACTGATTCTGTGTCCTCTGTCAGCTTTCCACACAGACAGTAAGAAGTCAATATTTTTCCCAAGGTGGTAGAAAGGCAGTTGTTGTTAGCTGCGAAGTCGTGTCCGACCCACCGCGACCCCACGGACGACGTTCCTCCAGGCCTTCCTGTCCTCCACCATCTTCTGGAGTCCATTTAAGCTCACGCCTCCTGCTTCAGGGACTCCATCCAGCCACCTCATTCTCTGTTGTCCCCTTCTTCTCTTGCCCTCAACCTTTCCCAGCATGAGGCTCTTCTCCAGTGAGTCCTTCCTTCTCCTTAGGTGGCCAAAGGATTTGAGTTTCCACTTCAGGATCTGGCCTTCTAAAGAGCAGTCAGGGTTGATCTCCTCTAGGACCGACCGGTTTGATCGCCTTGCAGTCCAAGGGACTTGCAGGAGTCTTCTCCAGCACCACAGTTCAAAGGCTTCAATTCTTTGGCGCTCAGCCTTTCTTATGGTCCAGCTTTCACTGCCATACATTGCAACTGGGAAGACCATAGCCTTGACTATACGCACTTTTGTTGACAGGGTGATGTCTCTGCTTTTTAGTGTGCTGTCTAGATTTGCCATGGCTTTCCTCCCCAGGAGCAAGCGTCTTTTAATTTCTTGGCCGCAGTCCCCATCTGCGGTGATCTTGGAGCCCAGGAAAAGAAAGGCAGACCACTTGCTAAAAGAGTCCCTGCAATCTGATGGCCACTCAAAAGTTTCCCAGCCTTCCTTCTACTGTCCAGCTCATAAAAAAGCATAGGAGCTGAAGATAGTCCTTCATTTAAAATCATTCAATGACCAAAGTTAAACAGCACCGGGGGGGAAAAAGTGACTTATGATCATTTTTCACACAACCGTTGCAGCATCACATGCTCAAAATTCGGACCCTCGGGAACTGACTCATATTTATGACGGTCGCAGTGTCCTGGGTGTGTGTGTGTATCACGTGATCCCCCTTCTGCGACCTTCTGACAAGCAAAGTCATTGGGGAATCCGGATTCATTCAACAGCCGTGTTGCTAATTTAACTGCAGTGATTCACTTCGCAATTTTGTGGCCAGAAAGGGCGTAAAATGGGGAAGACATTCACACAACTGCCTTGTTTAGCGACAGAAATGGTGGGCTCAGTTGTGGTCGTAAGTCGAAGACTGCCTTTTATTGCATTTGGCAAACCAGAGATTACAGGACTGGGATCCAGCCCAGGAAATTCATTTGAAATCCCAACTGCAGCAGGATTGCTGCCCGGCCCTAGCTATCATCCGTTTCCCATTTCGGCTGACCGACATTTCCTGAAAAGTTGTCCAAGATTTCTGCTTTTCCCACAGTCCGAGGTCAGCAAAGTAGCTTGAGGCCACATCCGTTGGCTAACTCTGGATGGAAAAGCTTCTCTTAAAGGCTTCTTGGTCCCCAAGAAACAAACAGGGAATCTGCTTTTCGATCGTGGCTGGAATTGACAGCAAGGGTACAGGGGTGTGTGGGTGGGTGTGGGTGTGGGTGTGTGTCACAAAGCCCCAGGCAGTGACTAAATCCCAGCACTTGCACACCCAATGCACGTCTAGTGCATCCAGTTTTGGTCGCCACAATTTAAAAAAATATGTTGAGACTCTGGAAAGAGTGCAGAGAAGAGCAACAAGGATGATCAAAAATATACGAAGAACGGTTGCAGGATTCGGGTATGGGCGGTGTAGAGAAAAGAAGGACCGGGGGTGACATGATAGCAGTATTCCAGTATTTGAGGGGCTGTCACAAAGAAGAGGGGGTTCAAGCTCTTCTCCAAAGCACCCGAAGGCAGGACAAGAAGCAACGTTTGGAAACTAATCAAGGAGAGAAGCAACCTGGAACTAAGGAGAAACTTCCTGACAGTCAGAACGATTAACCAGTGGAACTGCTTGCCTCCAGAAGTTGTGGGTGTTGAAGCACTGGAGGCTTTTAAGAGGAGACTGGACAGACATTTGTCTGAAATGGTATATAGAGAGTGTCCTGCTTGAGCAGGGGGCTGGAATAGAAGACCTCTAAGGTCCCTTCCGACTCTGATACTCTTTTATTCCACCAAAGAGGCAGAGTTAATTGTGAGGTTGTAATTGCCACATTGAGTTTTTGACTCCCCTTAGAACAGGGGTCCCCAACCCCCGGGCCATGGCCCATTCGGAACCAATCCGCACAAGCAGCAGGCGAGCCCTATGCAACTCTACTTGTGTGTGCAGCTCCATTTGCACAGGCTCACAGAACTGAAGGCTGTTCTCCCCCCCCCCATACTGCCTTCCTTCCCCCCCCCCCCAAATTGAACTGTCCCCCACCCATCCTGGAACCAGCGAACAGCTAGATTGATACGACATTTGTTATCCTGGTGCCAATTCTTCTCCATCCACAATTATATCCGTGGCTTGTCCCTGCTGGACCCCCCAATTTCCTCCTAAGGAAATGGGGGACAATGCTTAGCAATTCCACCCCTCCAGGACGAGAATCCCTCAGAGGAAATACCACTTCGGCACCAATCCAGCTAAGAGTGAATTAAGAATGGCAACAAAAAAGGGCAGCGTCACAAGGGACGTAAAGGTAAAGGTAAAGGTTCCCCCGCACATGCATGCTAGTCGTTTCCGACTCTAGGGGCCGGTGCTCATCTCCGTTTCAAAGCCGAAGAGCCAGCGCTTGTCTGGGGACGTCTCCGTGGTCATGTGGCCGGCATGACTAGACGCCAAAGGTGCATGGAACGCTGTTACCTTCCTACCGGAGTGGTCCCTATTTTTCTACTTGCATTTTGACGTGCTTCCGAACTGCTAGGTTGGCAGAAGCTGGGACGGGTAACAGGCGCTCACTCTGTTACGCGGCACGCGGGATTCAACCCGCCAAACTGCCGACCTTCTGATCGACAAGCTCAGCGTCCTAACCCACTGAGCCACCGCGTCCCTTCACAAGGGACACAGTGGCACAAAAAGAGATCACGAGGGGACTTTTGGGCCCAGGTTGGGGGGGGGGTCAAGCGAAGCAAAGGAGTCGGAAAACCATCTGTCATGCGCTAGAAAAGTTTGGGCTATGAATTCTTTGGGGGAAACGTGTGTCTTGGCTGCCACCTCACTGTCTTTCCTGCTTCCTGTGATGTTGTGATAGCTTTGCAAATTTTGTAGCGCTTGATTGATTTTCCGGGTCAAATCTTACCCTTCAGGTTATACAACTTATTATGTTAAGAAATGTCCAGTCCCCAGAATGCTAGGGACCCTTGAGGAAGATCATTCTTTTGTGTGTGTGTGTGTGTGTGTGTGTGTGTGTGTGTGTGAGAGAGAGAGAGAGAGAGAGAGAGAGAGAGAGAGAGAGAGAGAGAGAGAGAGAGAGAGAGAGAGAGAGAGAGAGAGAGAGAGAGAGATTAGACCAAACTGTAGTTTAGACATAATTTAGGTTCACCTTGGATTGGATCCTGCAAAACTTCAAACAATGTATCTTGAGTTTTGGCCACTTGAATATGTACGGACTTCAACTCCCAGAATGCTCCAGCCAGCTTTGGTGGAGGCTGGAGGGTGTAGTCTTCGCTTTCTGCCTTAGGCACAGGGCTGGACTACATGATCTTTAAAGTGCCTTTCCAACCCTGCTGTTTTTAGGAATTTATGATATTTCTTGCTTGGGTCTTACAAGATCAGTCCTAACTGAAGATTGGCCTCCATTTAATGACCTTCAGGACAGAATCACCTGAAAAGGTATATATTTTATGTATGTGTATTCATGTGCAAATGCATTCTATTATTGAAAAATGTTATCTATCTATCTATCTCTAATATTATCTCTGTGTCTGTCTGTCTTGAGAAACTCTAATTCAGCGTTTCCCAACCTTAGGAACTTGAAGTCCACGCATCTTCAAGTTCCTAAGGTTGGAAAACGCTGCTCTAATTTATATAATTCTCTCTTGCTGTCACACACACACACACACACACACACACACACACACACACACTTGTTGTTAGTTGTGAAGTCATGTCCGACCATCGCAACCCCATGGACAACGTTCCTACACACACACACACACACACACACACGTACACAAAAATTTATGGCAGCCCAACTCACGATCTATACCAGGGTTCTTCAAACTTGGCCCTTTTATGACTTGTGGACTTCAACTCCCAGAATTCCTCAGCCAGCGTGCCTGGCTGAGGAATTCTGGGAGTTGAAGTCCACAAGTCATAAAAGGGCCAAGTTTGAAGACGCCTGATCTACACGCAAACCGAATGTAACCAGCAGCCTGATTCCAACACAGTGGAACACTGCAACACTTTTCGTGGTTGCGTCAGGCTCCGAGGCTTTCACTTTCGCTTATCCCCCTCCCTCCCCTTCATCCGATTTTAACCAGTTGTTTGCCTCCCGGATCTCTCCTTTGCAAACCTAGCCCTGGCCTCTGAGCATGTGCAGAGGTTTTTTTTTCCCTTCGCCCACCAGCCGTCCTTTCCGAGCCGAGCTGGCCCCCTCCGCCGCCTTTGCGATTAACGGTTTTGCGATTTTGCAGCCTTTTCCCAAGCTGGCGCTCTCCAAGCGGAGAGCCACATCTCCCATTATCCCCAGGCGGCCGGCTTGCCTGGGATGGGACTTGGAGTCCGACCCCCTGGCGATCTGGGGCTGCCGCAAGCAGATGCAGGGCTTCGGGAAAGGGGGGAGCGCAAAGCACCCCCCCAAAAAAAAATGCTTTCTGAAGAAGTGGGTAGGGGGGCGTCGCCCAGCCCCACCCCCGAAGCCCCAAGCCCGCTTTCAGCAGCCCCCCAACTCGCCAGGGGCGTCGGACTCCAAGTCCCATCGCAGCCTCCTCCAGTCGCCTGGGGGCGTCGGACTGCAAATCCCATTGCAAAGATGTCCCCAACTCGCCAGGGGCGTCGGACTCCAAGTCCCATCGCAGCCTCCTCCAGTCGCCTGGGGGCGTCGGACTGCAAATCCCATTCCAAAGAGGCCCCCAACTCGTCGGGGGCGTCGGACTCCAAGTCCCATCGCAGCCTCCTCCAGTCGCCAGGGGCGTCGGACTCCAAATCCCATCGCAGCCTCGTCCAGTCGCCTGGGGGCGTCGGACTCCAAATCCCATCGCAGCCTCCTCCAGTCGCCAGGGGCGTCGGACTCCAAGTCCCATCGCAGCGGGCGCCCCCCCCCTCCGCCCCCGCCCGAGCGCCAGGCACCGACTCCCATCCCACGCCAGGCCTGCCGCCTGGGGATGATGGGAGGTGGGGCTCCCCTTTTCTGCCGAGCGGCCCCTGGCGCAACCGGGCTGCAATCGGGCGGGGCGGGGCCGGCGGCGGCGGTTCCTGCTGCAATCCGCCCTGCCGGCCGCATCAGCCGGCCGAGCGGGCGAGGAGGAGCCGGCGGGCGGAGGAGGAGGAGGGCGGGCGCTGCAAGCCGCCCAGCCCGCCGCGGCCGGGGTTACATCATCCTCGCGGCTCCGGCGGCGGCGGAGCTCAGACAAAGCCGCTGGCGGCGGGCTCGGTCGCAGCTGCGAGGATGGCGCCGCGCCGCCGTTAAACGGCGCTGCCGCATCGGGGCCGGTTCCACCACCACCCCTCCCTCCCCGCTTTCCCCCAACGAGGGGGGGGGTCTTCACACACACACACACACACATACACACACAGACACACACAGACACACAGACACACAAACTCCTTTCTCTTCTCTCTCTCTCTCCTTTCTCTTCTCTCTCTCTCTCTCTCTCCTTTCTCTTCTCTCTCTCTCTCTCTCTCTCTCTCTCTCTCTCTCCTTTCTCTTCTCTCTCTCTCTCTCTCTCCTTTCTCTTCTCTCTCTCTCTCCTTTCTCTCTCTCTCTCTCTCTCTCTCTCTCTCTCTCTCTCTCTCTCTCTCTCTCTCTCTCTCTCTCTCTCTCTTGCACGGCTCCGGACGAAGGAAGGCAGAGAAGCCCCCAACACACACACACACACACACACACACACACACACACACACTCTCTCTCTCTCTTGCACGGCTCCGGACGAAGGTACGGGTACGGGCAGGCGAGGGAAAAGCAGGTGTGGGAGGGGGGGTCCTGGACGGGTTGGGGAGGGGGCTGATGTCGAGTGGGGCAGGGTGGTGGTGGTCGCGATGACAATGCTTTGCACACCTGCAAGCAGCGGCGGAGTGTGCGTGTGTGTGTGTGTGTGTGTGTGTGTGTGTGTGTGTGTGTATGAGGGGGGTTCTCCCAATTCTTCCTCTGCCCGACTTCGCACAATCTTTTATCCCCGGACAGCAGCCCCCACCCCACCCCACCGCCCTGCCCCTTAGAGCAGGGGTCTTCCAACTGGGCCCTTTGATGACTTGTGGACTTCAACTCCCAGAATTCCTCAGCTAGCTGAGGAATTCTGGGAGTTGAAGTCCACAAGTCATCAAAGGGCCCAGTTGGAAGACCCCTGCCTTAGAGCCAAAGCAGCCGCCCTCTGTCCACGCTCAGAGGTACCCGGTACATTCAGCCGCCTTTTCCCACCCCCTCGAAGCATCGCAAAGGCTCTGTCTAGGCGGCAGGGGTCTTCAAACTTGGCCCTTTGGTGACTGGTGGACTTCAACTCCCAGAATTCCTCAGCCGGCTTTGCTGGCTGAGGAATTCTGGGAGTTGAAGTCCGCCAGTCACCAAAGGGCCAAGTTTGAAGACCCCTGATGTAGGGCAACTTGGTGGAAGTAGAATGTCTAAGCAGAGGCATGTTGAAGCAGGGGTCTTCAACCTTGGCCACCTCGTGACTTCTGGACTTCAACTCCCAGAATTCCTCAGCCAGCTTTGCTGGCTGAGGAATTCTGGGAGTTGAAGTCTACCAGTCACCAAAGGGCCAAGTTTGAAGACCCCTGGACTCTAGGGCCCTCTTCTCGGCGCCACAGAATTGCAGGTTATTTTGGGTGGGGGGGCTGGAAATCCGAACGGGAGTGTGTGTGTGTGTCGCGGGGGGGGGGGAAACGGAGGAGAAGGGGAGGGGGCTTGGTTCCAGAGAGAGAGGGCAAAATCCACCCTTGCGTTCTCCCTCCCTCCCTCCCTCCCCTCGGAGAGTCCCCTGTGTAGATGCGCCACAGGTGCCATACTCCAATGGAGATAGGGAGGGGCAGGAACTACAGGCCCCATGACCCCCAGCCAGCCTGCTTTCGGGGGTCTGGGAGGTTGGCAGGATAGGGGGAAAAGGGGCGAAGCCAAATTCGGAGCTGCTGATTAACGCCGCATCACCCATGAGTGGCCCATGAATGGCGAGGCTGACTCGGTGGGGTTGCCTCACCCGGGACGGGCGAGTCATCCTGGTATGCACTTGGCACATGGGAAGGGGGGAGGAGGGGGGGGCAAAGGCCAGGCCAAGCTGGGATCTGGCATTTGGGGGGGGGGGCCCTCTAGACAGGGACTGAACCTGTTCTGCAACCTTGATATGAGCCCCATAAAACAATTAGCTGATAAAGCCATTCCAAGCTCGTTCTCAGCTTACCAGCACGACTGAGCTGCAACGTTTCCGTTGCTAAGCGAGACAGCGGAGTGAGATTTGGCCCACGCTGCCACCGGGCGGTTAAGTCAAATCACCGCCGATGTCGACTTAGTGACACGGTGGTTAAGTGAATCCGGCTTCCCTCGTAGAAGGTCGCAAAAGGGGATCCCGGGACGCCCGTGACCGTCATAAACACGAGACAGTTGCCAAGCGCCTGAATTTCGATCAAAGCTCAGTCGCTTGGCCCCTGTCTCGGATTTATTATTATTTATTATTATTTATTAAATTTTGATACCGCCCTTCTCCCGAAGGACTCAGGGCGGTGTACAGGGCAATAAATATTAGAAACGAAATACAAAAGTTAAAAAACAAATATTATGCCCGATATATACAATAATTAAAAACCAACTTAAAACCCCAACCCCTAACCCAGGGGTCGGCAACCTTGGCTCTTTTATGACTCGCGGACTTCAACTCCCAGAATTCCTGAGCCAGCTATGCTGGCTCAGGAATTCTGGGAGTTGAAGTCCACGAGTCATAAAAGAGCCAAGGTTGCCTACCCCTGCCCTAACCCATCAAACCAGACCGGGGATGCTGATCCTGCAGTGGTCGTAAGTGTGGGAAATGGCCATAAGTCTTCCCCGCCGCCCCCAGAGCCGTTGTAGTGTATTTTCAAAAAGTCACTGAACGAACTGTTGTAAGTCGAGGACTACCTGCATTTAGGCTAGCCGCTGCTGATGCGCAGGGGGTTTCTGCAGAAAAATAAGGCAGGGGGGCAGTGTTGCGTGTGTTGCGTGGGTTTTTTTTGTTGGTGATCGCCTGGGGGGTGAGAAGGAACATGCCACGGGTGAGCAAAGATAAGGTGCTTTTGCCAGCCTCTTGCGACATGTCCTGAGTGACTCACTCACCTGCGTGCCGGGAGGGAGAATGACACCTGAGTTGGCCTCAGGGGCATCCTGGCAGAGCTGTGGCTTTGGATGGGAAACCCGGAAGGGCTCCTTCGCGCTCTCTGAGTTGGTTGTTTTCTTGCAGGTGTTTCAGTACCCAAATTAAGAAACAAACTAGGTAGGACGAGCAGCGATGATGTTGCCTAGTTTGGGTAACGAAGGCACGTCAAAGAGCAAAGAATGGAAACTAGCCAAGGGGAGAAGCAACCTGGAATTAAGGAGAAATTTAGGATAATTAAAAAGGGACGCGGTGGCTCAGTGGGTTAGGACGCTGAGCTTGTGATCAGAAGGTCGGCAGTTTGGCGGGTCGAATCCCGAGTGCCGCGTAGCAGAGTGAGCGCCTGTTACACGTCCCAGCTTCTGCCAACCTAGCAGTTCGAAAGCACGTAAAAATGCAAGTAGAAAAATAGGGACCGCTCCGGTGGGAAGGTAACAGCGTTCCGTGCGCCTTTGGCGTCTAGTCATGCCGGCCACATGATCACGGAGACGTCCTCGGACAAGCGCTGGCTCTTCGGCTTTGAAATGGAGATGAGCACCGGCCCCTAGAGTCGGAAACGACTAGCACGCATGTGCGGGGGAACCTTTACCTTTATTACCTAGGATAATTAATCAGTGGAACAACCTGCCTCCAGAAGTTGTGAATGCTCCAACGCTGGGAGTTTTTAAGAAGAGATTGTCTGAAATGGTTGAGGGTTTTGCTGCTCGAGCAGGGGGTTGGACTAGAAGACCTCCAAGGTCCCTTCCAGCTCTGTTATTCTGTGACGCTGTTCGCACGTGTACTTTACCCTCCACCAATGGGGGGCCAGAAGGTATTGTAGCGAAATGGGGAAAGCGGCATCTTTAAGCGTGCCATGTTAAGTTTCAAAGAGTGCAACTATTGTTCAGGAAATCCATATTGGGATCCGAGGCAGGAGAGCTGCCCAACTCTGCAGAGTCAATGCAAGGAAGAACTTGCTCTGTCTGTACATCAGCCGCTATGGCTGCAATGCTGACAGCCCCGTTGCAGAAACTTCCCAGCTATTGCATGACTCTGCACACAGCTGCCCTCCTCCTCCTCCTCCTCTCTGCAAACCCCATTCCTTTCCGCTCCAAAGATGTTTCCTAGTTGGGTCATGAAACGTCTGTAAGAAAACAGCCAAGCTCAGAGAACACCAAGGACCCCAACGTTCTCTTCCACCTCCATTCCTCCTCCTCATCTCCGCCTCTTCCTCTTCCTCCTCTTCCTTCTCATCATCATCATCATCATCTCTGCATCCCCACTCCCTTCTAGCACTGATGATGTTCCCTAGTTGGGTCATGAAATGTCTGTAAGAAAACACCAGGGACCCAGAGTCCATTTCCTCCTCCTCCTCCTCCTCCTCCTCCTCCTCCTCCTCCTCCTCCTCCTCCCTTCTAGCACTGATGATGTTCCCTAGTTGGGTCATGAAATGTCTGTAAGAAAACACCAGGGACCCAGAGTCCATTTCCTCCTCCTCCTCCTCCTCCTCCTCCTCCTCCTCCTCCTCCTCCTCCTCCTCCTCCTCCTCCTCCTCCTCCTCCCTTCTAGCACTGATGATGTTCCCTAGTTGGATCATGAATTGTCTGTAAGAAAACACCAAGGACCCAGAGTCCATTTCCTCCTCCTCCTCCTCCTCCTCCTCCTCCTCCTCCTCCTCCTCCTCCTCCTCCTCCTCCTCCTCCCTTCTAGCACTGATGATGTTCCCTAGTTGGGTCATGAAATGTCTGTAAGAAAACACCAAGGACCCAGAGTCCATTTCCTCCTCCTCCTCCTCCTCCTCCTCCTCCTCCTCCTCCTCCTCCTCCTCCTCTCGACACATCCCATTCCCTTCTAGCACTGATGATGTTCCCTAGTTGGGTCATGCAACGCCTGCAAGAAAACAATGAAGCTCAGAGGGCACCAAGGAAGCAGAGTCCATTTCCTTCTCCTCCTCTCTGCAAAACCCAGTGCCTCCTGCACTGATGTTGTAACCTAGTTGAGCTTAGGACTGCCCCTGACCTTCGCTCATTCCGCCGGGACCTGAAGACCTGGCTCTTTGAGCTTTCTGGCCTGGACAGAGAGTATTAATTGGGGTTTTAATTGGATTCTAATGGGGATTTTTATTTATCCAAGGTTAATGTAATCATTTTAATTGTTTTTAATTTTTGTAATTTTTGTATTGTTTTTTTAAAAAAACCTTGTGAACCGCCCTGAGTCCTACGGGAGAAGGGCAGTATATAAGTTTAAATAATAATAATAATAATAATAATAATAATAATAATAATAATAATAATAATAATAATAATAATAATAATAATAGTAGTAGTAGTAGTTGGATCATGAAACATCTACAGGAAAACAAGCGAGCTCCAATTGCAATCTAAGGACCAGACACAGAACGAGGAGAGGGAACTGGATCCTTGCCAGCCACGATGCCTTCAGCTCAAATGCCTTGAACTGATCTGAACGCTTTCCTCTCCCCTCTGCTTTTTCCAGATGAGCCTGTTGGTGCCAAAGCCTCGTGCAGAGGCCCACGTGCCTAAACGGAGACCGTGCTGTGAGAAAGGGTCAAAAGAGGGCAGCCCAGCGTCCAAGCACCCACGTCTGGACAGGCTGCCTGGGCCATCACCCTGCCTCCAGCCCCTGCCTCAGTGCCCTCCTGCCGCAGGCAAGGATTTGACCATCACTCAGATTGGCCCCTACATCCTTCTGGAGCCCACAGAAGGTGGACGCACTTACAGGGCTGTGGACAGACACACCGAGGCAGAGCTGACTTGCAAGGTACGAGATGATTGGTCTAGACCGGGGTCTTCAAACATGGCCCTTTTATGACTCGTGGACTTCAACTCCCAGGATTCCTCAGCCAGGCTGGTCTAGACCAGGAGTAGGCAACCTTGGCTCTTTTATGACTCGTGGACTTCAACTCCCAGAATTCCTCAGCCAGCCATGCTGAGGGGAAAGGGTGAGGTTTCCAAGCTGAGCCTTGCTGGCTCAGGAATTCTGGGAGTTGAAGTCCACGAGTCATAAAAGAGCCAAGGTTGCCTACCCCTGGTCTAGACTCTCAAACTTGGCCGTTTTACAATGTGTGGACTTCAATTCCCAGAAACCCCCCAGCAACCATAAACAGACCCAGGAAGAGAATGAATGTGTAAGGTTTAGTTGCTTGCAGATTAAATAGCTTTTCTCAACCTCAGCCATGTGAAAATGGGGGGATTTCAACTCCCAGAATTCCCCCAGCCAACAACCTTGGACCAATCATGTTGCTTTTTCCAGCGCTAGTGTAACTTTGAAAGGCTCGCTAAACACACAGTCGTAAGTGTAAGGACTGATCCTACATCACTTTTTTTTGGGGTGCTGTCATAACTTTCAATGGCCACTAAACCAATGGTTACAAGTGTGAGGAGGGCTGATCCCAAGTCACCTTTTTTCAGCGCCGTCATAACTTTGAACGGTTGTTAAGCGAAGTCATAAGCTGAGGAGTACGATAAGGAAAGGCGTAGAGTACAGGAGGCGCTGTCAGAAACAATGACCTATCGATAATTCACAAGGCAGCTGTCAAATGTGACAAATGGGGAACAACATCCTTGCACGGATGAGCCGATGGTCACATAGAGAAAACTACGTCTGTCTGTCTATCTATCTATCTATCTATCTATCTATCTATCTATCTATCTATCTATCTATCTATCTCTACCCCCTCTCTATCATTATCTATCTATCTATCTATCTATCTATCTATCTATCTATCTATCTATCTATCTCTACCCCCTCTCTATTATCTATCATCTCTCTCTACTCCCTATCATCTATCATTATCTATCTATCTATCTATCTATCTATCTATCTATCTATCTATCTATCTATCTATCCCTCTATCTCTCTCTGTACCCCCTCTCTATCATCTTATCTACTCCCTCTCTATCATCTATCATTATCTGTCTATCTTTCTATATCTATCTATCTATCATCTATCTATCTATCTATCTATCTATCTATCTATCTATCTATCTATCCATCCATCCATCCATCCATCCCTCTATCATTTCTCTCTCTATGTACCCCCTCTCTCTATCATCTATCATCTCTCTCTGTCTACTCCCTCTCTATCATCTATCATTATTTGTCTGTATATCTACGTACCCCTCTATTATCTCTCTTTCTCTTTCTCTCTCTCTCTCTCTCCCTCTCTCTCAAATGTATAGGCCGCCCATCTTACCTCAAGATAATTCTGCAGCTTGCTCTTTTTTTTTCTTCTTTTTTTTTCCACGTCTTTCTCTTTCCTTTCAGGTTTATCCGGCAAAGAGCTATCCGGCGGTGATGGCGCCATATGCTGCTCTCCCCTCGCACCCCAACATTGCTCGGGTGGCGGAGGTCAATGTGGGGGACCAGAACGTTTATGTCTTTTTTGAGCCTGGGAAGGACAACATGCACGACCTGGTGAGGCGGCGCAAGCGTGTGCCGGAATTGGAGGCCGTCGACCTTTTCCGACAAATGGCCGAAGCCGTCGCCCACTGCCACCAGCACGGCATCGTCCTTCGGGACATCAAGCTGAGGAAGTTTGTCTTCGCGGATCGGGAACGGTGAGAATCGAAAAGAACAGCTGATGTTCCCAGAGCAAAACAAAAGAGTTGTGGCAGAAAAACCCTAAATTTCAGTTCGTTTGGATTCAGCCATTATTAAAATTAAACGTAAGCGCGGTGAGGTGTCCAATTATCACACCTCCCGTTTAGCAGATTTCAGTCTAATGGTGAGGGGATTGCGCAGCCGGTGTCCAAATGAAGTCAGAGAAGCTGACACGAACTTGTAGTTTTGTATAAACGTATCTATTTTACATTTATATTTTCAGCAAACAAGAGAGTCAGGAACACCATGAGGTAAATCTAAACCGCATACAGAGCACACAGGAGGAAAAAGGCGGGAAAAAAGGGAAACGCCCCCTTTACACCCAGTAACCAATCACAGTGCAGATTGCTTCATGCACAGCACTCTCCAACCAATCAACTACAGCTGCGTGTTCTGGCCCATTGTACACTTTACTGTTCCAGCTACTAAATTCAATGTCCTAACACTAACATATCTTATTTTTTATTCCAGCATCTCCCTGGAATAACTGGAATACATTTTATAAATAAATAAATAAATAAACTGGAATAAATTTTACAAATAAATAAAGAATGGGAATAAATTTTTTTTAATAAGTAACAAAATTTATAAATAAGTAAATAAATAAATAATTGGAATAAATTTAACAAATAAGAATGGGAATTTTATAATAAATAATACATTTTATAAGTAAGTAAATAACTGGAATAAATTTAATAAATAAGAATGGGAATACATTTTATAAATAAATAACACATTTTATAAATAAGTAAATAAATAACGAATAAATTTTATAATAAATGGAATAAAATTTATAAATAAATAAATGGAATAATTTTTTAAATGAATAAAATACTAAACCAAAGCAAACCAAAACCTTGAACTTAAACTAACCAGTCTGGATGAAGCCATTTAACTTACCTCATTCCTATATAGCGAATAATAAAATTTGAATCCTGACCTCAGGAGGCAAGTGACATGGTTTTAACACCATGGACTCCAGATTATGTCACTGACTTCATGAGGTCTGGTAGACCACTGTGTTCATTTGCAGGGTGACATCATAATTCTAAGGGACGCGGTGGCTCAGTGGGTTAGGACGCTGAGCTTCTCGATCAGAAGGTCGGCAGTTTGGCGGGTCGAATCCCGAGTGCTGCGTAACAGAGTGAGCGCCTGTTACTCGTCCCAGCTTCTGCCCACCTAGCAGTTCGAAAGCAAGTAAAAATGCAAGTAGAAAAATAGGGACCACTCCGGTGGGAAGGTAACAGCGTTCCGTGCCCCTTTGGCGTCTAGTCATGCCGGCCACATGACCACGGAGACGTCCTCGGACAAGCGCTGGCTCTTTGGCTTTGAAACGGAGATGAGCACCGGCCCCTAGAGTCGGAAACGACTAGCATGATTGTGCGGGGGAACCTTTACCTTTACCTTTATCATAATTGAGTTGACACAATGGATCTAAATTTAATATAGAAGTTGTCCTTACTTAGCAAGAATTCAAAGTTGTGACTTGGAAAGTCCTTATGATTTTTGACAAGCAAACTTGGTGGGAGGTTGATTCGCTTAATGACTGTAGCAAAAAAAATGGACATGAGTCCCTCGACAACCGCAGCACATAGTGACGGAAGCTAAGGTTCCAATTGTTGTAAGTCAAGGACAACCAGTAATCACAAATAAACGCCTGGATTTTTTTTTTTAAAAAAAGGACTTTGTGTTGGATCCCACTGCAGTGGAAAATCCAGATGTTGTGTTGATGAAAAAGGAATCTTATCGACATTAAAGATACATGTATGTGTTTTATGGAATTAGATTGATAAATTTATAAGAGAGTCACAAATGTGAGATGGGCAGTTATCCAAATCGTGTACATAAATGAAATAAATAAACAGCCTTGTGCCAGAGCTAGATACCATATGGAACTGGAACCCAATAGAGGTACCGTAATTCTTGACTTACAAATAGTTCATTTAGTAACTGAAGTTTGCAAAGCGTTACTATGACATGTGATTTTGATTCTATGCCTCTGTTTATACAACCAAGGATTGTATTCGCTTTTTTGGTGGCTGCTGCTGCTGCTGCACATCGCTGGCTCACGTTTAAGTGATCGTCAACTGGGACCTCAAGGTCCTCCTCCCAGTTAGATAACCTTTATTGTCATTTTTTTTTACTGTGGGCACAACGGCACGCATCAAAAATGTAATTTAGTGGCTGCTTTTGAGCCAAGTTTCGCCTAATCTGTACTTGTGCCTTTGTTTTTTCCAGTTCAAAGTTGCTGCTGGAAAACCTGGAAGATGCCCAGGTCCTGCAAGGTCCCGATGACGCCTTAGTGGACAAGCACGGCTGTCCCGCTTACGTGGGTCCTGAAATCCTGAGCTTCAAGGGATCTTATTCTGGAAAGGCAGCTGATATCTGGAGCCTGGGGGTGGTCCTCTACACCCTGCTGGTGGGCTGCTACCCCTTCCAGGACACCAAGCCCATTTCATTGTTTGGCAAGATCTGCCGTGGACGTTTTAGAGTCCCGGGCGATCTTTCGCCTAAGGCCCAGTGTCTTATCCGGTGCCTCTTGCGAAGGGATCCGGCTGAAAGGCTGACCGCCAGTGGGATCCTGCTTCATCCTTGGCTGGCTTCGAACCCGGTCCCCAAGGCGTTGGGGGTCAGCCCCGCTGGAGGGCAGGGACTGGACCAAGTGGTTCCTGAAGTGGGGAGGTGCAGAAAGAATCCGGATAAATTGCGAGAAGAGGACAGATGAAGCGGCCTTGAGGGGAAGAATGAAGAAGACCCAAAAGCATACGACGGCGATGCCATATCTCAAATGCCCTAGAAGTGCCTTTTGGGGGACAAAGCACCTTTGCCCTCCCACGGGGCAGGGGGGGAGGGTCACATCGCCCCAAAACCTGGGGAGAGAAGGGCTTCACCCTCTCTTTGCCCTTTGCGTTCTCGCCCATGCCAAAGAAACCTAAGGGAGTTTTGTTAAGCACCAGCAAGCTCTTAAACGAGGGATGTTTTGCACCTTTAACTTGGAATGTGTATTGATTTGGACAAGGACTTTGGAGTGATTGATGGGAGAAAGAAATCGAGCATTGATGATGTTACCTAGTTTGGTAATGAGATGTCTGGAAGGAAACAGCTAAACTCAGAGGGAACAAAGGACGCTGCAGTTCTCCTCCTCCTCCTCCTCCTCCTCCTCCTCCTCCTCCTCCTCCTCTTCCTCCTCCTCCTCCTTCTCCTCCTCCTCCTCCTCCTCCTCCTCCTCCTCCTCCTCCTCCTCCTCCTCCTCTCCACTCTGCAACCTTCCCTCTGTTTTAGCACTGATAATATCAGGGCTTTTTTGTAAAAGAAAAAGGTGCAGGAACTCAGACATGTCACACAACCCGCCTTGCTACCCTACAAGGTTCCATCCAAAAAAGGTGCCGGAACTCCGTTCTGAGCGTTCTATGAGAAAAAAAGCTAATATTATCTACCTAGTTGGATCATGAAACGTCTGCAAGAAAACTGCCAAGCTCAGAGAGCACCCGGAGAGGACCCTTATTTCAACTTTGAGGTACCACTATTCTCCTCCTCCTCCTCCTCCTCCAACCCTCCTCATGTACGCAAACAGCTCTCCCTTCCAGCGCTGACGACGTTACCTAGTTGGGTAATGAAACGTCTGCAGAAAAAGCACCCAAGTTCAACGAGCACCCAGGACCCCGCAAAAAAAAAAAACTGCTTTTCCTGCATGCCAGGCCTGGATTTCATGGTCCACAATTTCAGAGGGAGGAATGGACGGGACAGGAAGAAGCTCTCCCCTTCGCCTGGATAGCAACGTTGAGCGATGGACATTTCTGCAAAGGGTGGGGGGTCACATCCCCTGGTGCCAAAGAAAAGGTTGAGACGAAAGAAGGGGGCTTGTGCTTTCTGAGGGGGAGGAGGAGGGTAGCCACAGGGGGAAGAGGCCAAAGGAGGGGGGGGATTCCTTGGGTTGGCTTTCCCTGTTTTTTCTGACACCCCCCCACCCCCCAAAAATGGGATAGCCTTAAATTGCTTGCATCCTGCAAGCCTTAGGACTAGGATCAAGTTGGATTAATCAATGCTTTTCAACCTTGGCCACTTTAAGATGGGTGGACTCCAACTCCCAGAATTCCCCAGCCAGCAACGCTGGCTGGGGAATTCTGGGAGTTGAAGTCCACCCATCTTAAAGTGGCCAAGGTTGAAAAACACTGGATCACCAACATCCTTTTTTTTCTTTTTGGATGCAATCTTCCAACCGTGCCTTATGATCCAGAAGCTCTGCCCTATTTCAACCAGACTTATCTTCACCGTCATGGTGTAACTCGCAAGGGAATTTCTTATTTCTACCCAAATTTGTTTCACAACTAGACTTGACAGATGTGGGGTCTTCCTTGATCCAAAAATGCGGTCCATTTCATTGAGGGCTTTGTGACTTTAGAAGACATGTTGGCCGCCATGTTTTCCAAGCTTGCTCACTTTGCCTGAGATGTTTTTTCCACCTCTGCTCCATTCAGGATTGCATTAATTTTAGTGTGTGTGTGTGTGTTTGTGTGTGTGTGTTTGAATTACAGACCTGTGAAGACGGGTTGGGAAAAGACGGTTCTTGTGTCTTGGTTGGGTTTGAAGACCAAGCCAACCTTTGAGGTCACCAAGATCTGATCCTTCCTCCTGACTTCAGGATCCTCCCCATAATAATTCTGGATACCTCGTTCCCTCAAGTTTCTTTCCCCAACTCCAGAAATTGTGATGTTGTGGGAAAAGAGCTGTAGTAGATCTTGGTTGGAGTAAAGTGTAGCCATCAGGGAAAGTATATGTGGGTATGTGTGTTGATTTTCACCACAGACCTGTGAAGATGGATGGTTTTGAAGGTGGGTGAAATATTTATGGGAGTGCACAGGGCGAGATCCCTTGTCTGCACCCAGTGTGTGACACTATCACTTTGTGCCAGATTATTTTTTATTTCCTTGGGGGTTGTACATTGTGTGAACAGCACTCCTGTATTGGATGAACCCAGGTTTAGTCTGCTGTGTGAACTCATTCTCACTCGCTCTTTTAACGCCGAATTTTCTGGTTTTTCCTGTCTTTTGGAAAATAAAAGATGAGTTGACTGGCATTTGTAACAATTTTTTTTGGCAATTATAACTACCCAGAGAAGTTGGAATAAAATATTTTGCCTAGATCCTGTTCTTGCAGTTTTCCTAAGGTACGACTTGAATCAATATTTTTCAAACTTGGCAACTTTTAAGATTTCTGGACATATTAAACATAGTGTATATCAAATGTTAAACAGTGTTTTAAAATATCTTTAAAAATACTCTTTAAAAAGAAGCGTTATATTTTCTATCACTGTTTCTCAACCTTGGCAACTTTAAAATGTATGGATTTCAGGTCCCAGAATTCCCCAGCCAGCATGGCTGGTTGAGGAATTCTGGGAGTTGAAGTCCACAGGTCATAAAAGGGCCAAGGTTGAAGACCCCTGCTCTATAGAGTATGTTGTATAATACGTGACTTATACAAAAGGGAAAATAGAATGGATTTTTTATCAGTAGAATAAAGTCTGGGCTTTATTAGTCTGGACTGCCCGTCTCATTTCAGGTTTTTAACTCTTCTTTTGTAGTTTTTTTTAAACCCTACCATAAATCCATGGGAGTTGGCCAGCTAGTTGTCGTTCAAAGTTACAACGGCATGGAAAAAGCGACTTATGACCATTTTTCCCATTTATGATGGCTGCAACCTCCCTATGGTCACGTGATCGAAATTCAGGTGCTTAGCAACTGGCATGTACTTATGACTGTTGCAACATGCAACGGGGTCATGTGATCCCGTTGAGACCTTCTAACAAGCCAAGTCAAGGGGGAAGCCAGATTCTGCTTAACAACCACTTCACTGCAGGTGTGACATTCTTACTAACTTCACAATTGCGGATTCACTTAACAACCGTGGCAAAAAAGTCGCACAATGGGGCAAAACTCACTTAACGACCGCCTAGCTTTGCAACGGAAACTTGGGGCTCGACTGTGGTCATATGCTGAAGACCATCTGCATCTCTTCCTAATTTCCCCCAAACTGGCTGAAAAGAGGCAGCTGCCCCTCCCCACCCCAACTCCAGCCCTCCGCCTTGCCTACAGGACAACCTGGAAAAGAGCAGCAGGACAGGTCTGAGACTGGACTGGATGGGGAACCACCAGGTGATGTCAGAGCAGAGAAAAACAATCAGCCCGGATCTGGCTGGGCTTTGCTTCTGGAGTTGTGGCTGGCTGGGCAGAGGCAGCCAAGAAGGGCGGTCCCGCGAGGTCACAGAGATTCCCTGCGATTCACTTAACAACTGTGGCACAAAGGTCATCAAATGTGGGGCAAAACTCAATAATAATAATAATAAAGTTGGAAGGGACCTTGGAGGTCATCTAGTCCAACCCCCTGCTCAGGCAGGAAACCCTGTACCATCACAGACAAACAGGCGTCCAGTCTCTTCTTAAAAACTTCCAGTGTTGGGAGCATTCACGGCTTCTGGAGGCAGGTGGTTCCCCGGGGTTAATTGTTCTGACCGTCAGGAAGTTTCACTTAACAGAGCTGCCTTTCTTAGCAACCAAAATTTGGCCTTCAAAGAGTGGTCTTAACTTGAGGACGGCCTGAAATCTCTTCCCCGTTGGCTCCTTTCAGGCTAAAAAGTGGAACCCCCCCCCACCCCCGCCCCCCATCCCGCCCAGAGGACAACCCTGAAAAGAGCAGCAGGAGAAGTCTGGACTGGACGGGGGGGGGGCCCACCAGGTGATCCCGGAGCGGGGGGGGGGGGGTGGTGGTGGTGGTGGGAGGGGAAAGCATTCCGGCAAAGCTTACGGTAGTGACAGCCGCTTCCCGGTTCGGCTCGGCTCCCGGCGACGGGGCCGAGAATAAATAAATAAATAAATAAATAAATAAATAAATAAATAAATAAATAAATAAATAAATAAATAAATAAATAAAACGAATAAACGAATAAACGAATGAATGAATAAATGAATGAATGAATGAATAAATAAATAAATAAATAAATAAATAAATAAACGAATTAATGAATAAATGAATAAATGAATGAATGAATAAATAAATAAATAAATAAATAAATAAACGAATGAATAAATGAATAAATAAATAAATTAAATAAATAAATAAATAAATAAACGAATAAATAAATAAATTTATTTATTTGTATACCGCCCTTCTCCCGAAGGACTCCGGGCGGTGAACAGGGCAAACATATAAAATGCAGAAGACAAAAATTAAAAAAAAAAGAAAGGAATTAAACAAAACGCCCAAGTGAACGATAGATGAAAATACATTTAAAAGCCCAATCAAATCCAAGCCCAAGAAGGAAGGGCGTCCCTCCGGGCTGCTTGCGGGGGGGTCGGGGGACCCCCGGGAGAAGACCCGGCCCCCGTGACGTCACGGGGATTCCCTCTGCCCGGGCTCCGAAGCGGAAGCCGCGTGCTCGGCGCTGCTCCTCCTCCTCCTCCTCCTCTCCGCCGCTTTGGTTTCGCTTTCCTGGCGGCGTCGGTGGGGAGGGCGCTTCCCTGCCGGGGCTGGAGGTCAGTATCGCGGGACACCCCCCCCTCGCCCCCTTCCCCCTTCCCCGCGCGGGAAAAGGGTCTGGGGTCCCGTCCCGGAGCGTGCATTTCAACCCCGCGCGCGCTTGCAAGTTGCACGGCGGGGAGGGAGGCCCAGGCCGGCCCGGGGTGGGGGTGGGTGGGGGTGGGGTGGGGAAGGCTTGGGGTGGGTGGGTTGGATCTCTGCTTCCCCACCCCCGTGGAAATGTCTCTCCTAGTCTTCCCCCCCCTCCCTCCCTCGCCAAACGGGGTTTCTTGCTCTGTGTGTGTGTGTGTGTGTGTGTTTGTGCCTTGCAAGGGGCCGGGCGGCGCTAGTACCTCCCTTGCACGAACACACACACCCCCTCCTCACCCCACTTCCCAGGCAGACGGGTGGGGGGGGCTACATCCCCTCTCTAGGGCTGGTTGCGTGTAAGAGAAGGGCTGCGGGGGGTGTGTGTCTGATGACCTTCGACCTTAGAGGGGGAAGGGTCCTTCCCCCCTCTGCCTCCACCTCCTTACCTCGGCCCCCCCCCCAGGGGCTTAACCCCGTCAGCTGCACGCCCCAAAACTACAGTTTGATTTGTTGCTTTCAAGTGTTCAGTCCTCATGAAGTTTTTATTTTTTATTTTATTTTTATTTTAATTCCATTTATATCCCGCCCTTCTCCGAAGACTCAGGGCGGCTTACAAGCTTAGCAGTAGCCTTCATTCTATGTATCTGCCTGCTTATTAGGGCTTTCACACACACCCCCCAAGCGTCAGCTTAATTGCCCCCAACAATCTGGGTCCTGGTTCCCGCCTTTTCATTTTTCACCTCTTCAATTTCCCCCACCAGGGAAAAGCAGAGGCAGGTCCCGTTTTTTTTTTTTAGGGGAGCCTGTTCCTCCTCTTCCTCCTTAGGGGTGGGATTGGCCCGGCTGCAATGGTGGGAGGGGGCTTCGGACAAGTTGGAGGGTCCCCACCCCACCCTGGGGGCTGCCCTGATGGCTCTTTGGCCTTGATTTGAGAGAGAGTTTCACATTTGCAAGGACTGTGGAATTCCTGACTTTGCAAAGTTTCTGGGCTCCAGATAGAGGCAGATTTTTAATGCTCAACTGAGGGACTTTTTGTGTTGTGTGCGTGTGTGCTAATTTAAATTTGGGGGTAGGAGCGGAGCTTTATTTCTTTATTATTTTTTTTTACTTTTGCCCACTGGGCGTTCGTAAGTCCGATGTGCATTAAACAAGATTTCTGCTTCTTCCGTCAACAAAGAGTTTCATGTAAGCTGGATCGCTCCCGGCTTTTATTCCCGATTTAATTT
>NC_139516.1:2950483-3136900 GCF_947247035.1 Vipera ursinii
GAATAGTGTAGAACGGAACTTTAGAGTAGAACAGAATAGAATAAAATAAACTGATTGTAGAATAGAATAGAATAGAATAGAATAGAATAGAATAGAATAGAATAGAATAGAATAGAATAATAACAGAACAAATAGAATAGAATAGAATAGAATAGAATAGAATAGAATAGAATAGAATAGAATAGAATAGAATAGAATAGAATAGAATAGAATAGAATAGAATATCTCAACCTGTGGTCCATGGACCCCTGTGAGGACGCAATGTCATCAAGGGGGTCTGCGAAAGCTTGAAGATTTAAATCTTGAGTTAAGTCTTGGGGGTCTGTGATCCTGGTTATTTCCTTGCAGACGTTTCATGACCCAACCAGGTAACATCATCAGTGCTAGAAGGGAGGAGGAGAAGGAGGAGGAGAAAGAGGAGGAAGAGGAGGAGGAGGAATATGACTGTGGGGTCCTTGGTGCTGCCTGAGCTTGGTTATTTCCTTGCAGACGTTTCATGACCCAACCAGGTAACATCATCAGTGCAGGGGAATGTGGGATTTGTTCCCATTTGTTTGCCTGGACAGTGTTGATGGAGGTGTGATCTTCTTGATCAGGGGGTCTTCCAACTTGGCCCTTTGATGACTGGTGGACCTCAACTCCCAGAATTCCTCAGCCAGGCATGCCCCTGATCTTGATAGTTCCTTGATGAAGACTCTTGGTTTCTGCTTGGTTGTTTGTCTGGTGTTAATCCATGCTTATCTAGCCGTTGGCTGCGGGAGAGGCTGTGCCGCGGTCTTTTCGTTTCCTTCTTGTTTTTTTTTATGGTTTGTTTTGAACGGAGTCTTAGCGGTGTAAATTTCTACGTGTCTTATGAACTTCAGACTTATAAAACTTCTGAGTTTTTTCTCGGTTCCGTATTCTGGGTGTGGTTTTCTTCCGTCAGACATTTCCTGGTACAACTGTTGACTCTTTACTAAGTACTTGCAAACAGTGCATGAAAAGAGTCAGCTGAGCATCCACTCAAAGGATGGTGTTTTTTTTTTAACATTGGATCCTGAAAAATGAAACTTTTGGCGTTTTTGCACAAGGAGAAAAGGTGCAAACTCGTACTGAGTGTAACTGTATATTTTTTTCTCTCCGGGGTTTCGTGTGCTTCAATTTTAGCTGGAAACTCAACTCTTCTCTTTGGCTTGGAAACTTCGGCTAGCAATTGATTCGTTTTATTTATCTTTATTGATTTAGAGAATTTACACAGCCGCCAACTCCCTTTCGGTAACTCTAGGCGGCTTTCGCAAAATAATAAAAGAATATAAAAAAAGAGTTTATCATTATTAAGAGGTGATCGCCGATGTCCCTTTGTTTCTTGGGAGCGATTTTATTGATTTTCTTTTCGTTCATCCCCGACGGAGGGTCAGTGGGTGGGCTTGTGTCCTTCTCACGGTATTGAACACACTTGAGTTGTAGTTGCCTGGGACCTTTCCAAAGAGATTTTCAGGTCCTGCAGATGCAGGCAGTCCTCTACTTACAACAGTTCGTTTAGCGACCGTTGGAAGTTACAGTGACACTGGGGAAAAAAAAGGTGACATGACTGTTTTTCACACCACCATTGCAGCGTCCCCATGATCACGTGATTAGAACTCAGAGGCTTGGCAACTGGCACGTACTTACGACGGTCGCAGTGTCCCCCCCCCGGGGTCACGTGATCCCCTTTTGCGACCTTCTGACAAGCAAAATCAATGGGGAAGCCAGATTCAATTAACAACCGGGTGGCTAACTTAACAACTTCAGGGCTAGAAGGGAATAGGGTGTGCAGAGAGGAGGAGGAGAAGGAGGAATGTGGGGTCCTTGGTGATCTCTGAGCTTGGTTGTTTTCTTGCAGACGTTTTATCACCCAACTAGGGAACATCAGTGTTAGAAGGGAAGGAGGTTTGAAGAGAGGAGGAGGAGAAGGAGGAGGAGGAGAAGGAGGAGGAGGAGGAGGAGAAGAAGAAGAAGAAGAAGAAGAAGAAGAAGAAGAAGAAGAAGAAGAAGAAGAAGAAGAAGAAGAAGAGGAGGAGGAGGAGGAGGAGGAGGAGGAGGAGGAGGAGGAGGAGGAGGAGGAGGACTGTGAGGTCCTTGGTGCTCTCTGAGCTGGGTGGTTTTCTTGCAGATGTTTCATGACCCAACTAGGGAACATCAATGTTAGAAGGGAGTGAGGTTTGAGGAGGAGGAGGAGGAGGAGGAGGAGGAGGAGGAGGAGGAGGAGGAGGAGGAGGAGGAGAAGAGCTGTGTGGTGCTTGGTGCGCTCTGAGCTGGGTGGTTTTTTTGCAGACATTTCATGACCCAACTAGGGAACATCATCAGAGCTAGAAGGGAGGAAGATTTAATCTCTGTTTGTATATAGCTAGTCCTTGGCTTACAACAGTTCATTTAGTGACCATTCAAAGTTACAACGGCAGTGAAAAAAATGACGATCTTTTACTCTTATGGCTGTTGCAGCCTCCCCGTGGTCCCATGATCAACATTTCAGACGATCGGCAATGGACTCACATTTACGACGGTCGCTGGGGTCGCTTGATCCCCTTCTGCGGCCTCCTGACCAGCAAAGTCAATGGGGGAAGCCAGATTCACTGAACAACCACGTTAATCATTTAACAACAGGGCTCCACTTAAACAACCGTGGCGAGGAAGGTCGTAAAACGGGGCGGGGAAAAAAACAGCCGTCTTGCTTAGCGACAGAAAAGCTGGGCTCGGGTGACCGGGATGTTGCTATGGGATGTAAGGGGGAGGGGAACAGTCATAAAAGTCACTTTTACAGAGCTGTTGTGACTTTGAACGGTCGCTAAACGAACCGTCGTAAATCAAGGTCTCTCTGTAATTGGTTTCCATACATTCCTTGTTGCTCTCTTCTTGTAGATTGGAAGTCGCCACGCGAGACAAGTCACGGCTGGGCTGCAGCTGCACAAAATGCCGTTTGAGGCTGAAGCAACGGAAGTCGGAGTCACAAGCCGGAGGAAGTGAAAAGTGCTTGCTTGGTGTTTCGGCGGTTGCCGCCTGGAGTCCTGGGTTCGGTTTCAGCCTTTTAAGGAGGATTCAGAGCATCTGAAACAGGTGAAGAGAAGCGCCCCGACACCAAATCCAGGTAGCCCTGAAACTTATCACCGTTTTGTTTAGCGACCGTTTGAAGTTAACGACGACACTGGAAAAAGTGACCCGTGACCGTTTTTTTCACGCTTGCAGCCGTGGCGGCGACCCCGCGGCCCCGTGATCAAAATTCAAACGCTTGGCAACTGGCATGTAGTTAGGACGGTTGCCGCATCCCGGGGTCCTCTGATCCCTTTTTGCGACCATCTGACATGTAAAGTCAATGGGGAAGCCGGATTCGCTTAACAACCGTGTTCTTAACTCAACCAAAGTAGCGATTCACTTAATGATGGTGGCGGGAAAGGTCGTAAAATGGGGCAAAATTCATTTAGACCCTGAAAAGCGGAAGTAAGCAATTGACTACCTGTGGAGTTCAGCCATGATGGCTGGCGCAGGAATTCTGGGAGTTGAAGTCCACAGGTCGTAATGGGGGCCCGTAGTTGCCCACTCTGTCTTAAAGGGACAGGCCAACAGCATGGCTAGCTTAGGAATTCTGGGAGTTGAAGTCCACAGGTCATAAAGTGGGATGTAGCTGCCCACCCGTGTCTTAAAGGGACAGGCCAACAGCATGGCTGGCTCAGGAATTCTGGGAGTTGAAGTCCACAGGTTGTAAAGGGGGCCGTGGTTGCCTACTCTTGTCTTAAAGGGACAGGCCAACAGCATGGCTGGCTCAGGAATTCTGGGAGTTGAAGTCCACAGGTTGTAAAGGGGGGGCGTGGTTGCCTACTCTTGTCTTAAAGGGACAGGCCAACAGCATGGCTGGCTCAGGAATTCTGGGAATTGAAGTCCACGGGTCATAAAGGGAGCTGTAGTTGCCCACTCTTATCTTAAAGGGACAGGCTAACAGCATGGCTGGCTCAGGAATTCTGGGAGTTGAAGTCCACAGGTCATAAAGGGGGCCGTGGTTGTCCACCCCTGCTCTCTGAAGACACCAGGAAGGAAACAGTCCTGTTTAAACTTCAGCAAAGGAAATTGAGAATATAATACAGGTAGTCATGTACAAGTGAGTGGTTATTTATTGGCTGTTTGGAGTTACAACAGACCCTCCCAAAAAAGCTACTTACAACCCAGATTCAAAGTTCTGAGCGTTTTCCCCAATGTGCCATTTGGACACATGGCAGCTGGCCCATATTTATATGCATTTGCAGCGTCCCACAGTTACAGAACCACAATTTACAACTTCTTTGCCGTGAACCCGCATTTAATTGCCGTTTTCGGGCCAAAAACGCCCCTTGTGCCGTGTCCCGCAGTCACATGACCTCGATTTATGACTTCCTTGATGGAAATGGACTTTTACTTTCAATTTCCATCCAAAAGTGCCCATTGTGGACAATAGGTTCACTTCAACGTCCGGAGTGTTCCCTTAACGACCTGCGCCAAAAGGTCATAAAATTAGGCCGGCCACATGACGATCCGCTTAATGACCAGCACGGGTCCCACAACCGTCCTTTCAGGGGTTACAAGTGTCACGAGTGTCCCTTGTGGTCGTAAGTCAAGGACTTAACACCTGGAAGGATGTTCGGACCAAATCCAGATGGGGTTTTTCTTCTTTCAGAACGCAGGACTCAGAAACGTGGATTGAAGTGGCTGAAAGGAAGAGGTTCTCGTTCAATGTCGAAAAACACTTTGGGTCAGCTGGGGAGGTAGTGACCCACAGAGGCGGTGAGGTTGGTGTCTTGAAGATGCTTCCCTTTGGGTCCCTGCCCGCAGCAGAAAAGTCGCCTTGGGGCCTAAATTGCAGGATGGGATGGGATGGGATAGGATACAACTAGAATAGAGGCGTTGTTTCTCAGTCTTGGCGACTTTAAGATAGGTGGACTTCAACTTTGCTCCTGGGGAATTCTGGGACTCGAAGTCTACGCATCTGCTAGAGTCGCCTTACAACAGAAAAACGAAGAGATGGAAGGGACGCTGGAGGTAGAATGGAATGGAGTGGAAGGGAAGGGAAAGGAATGGGAATAGGAATAGGAATAGAATAGACTAAGAAATAGAATAGAATAGAATAGAATAGAATAGAATAGAATAGAATAGAATAGAATAGAATAGAATAGAAATAAGAATAGAATAGAAATAAGAATAGAATAGAATAGAATAGAATAGAATAGAATAGAATAGAATAGAATAGAATAGAATAGTTGGAAGGGACTTTGGAGGTCTTCTAGTCCAGCCCTCTGCTCAAGTGGAAGATCCTGTCCCATTCCAGACAAGGGTCTGTCCAGTCTCTTCTTCAAAACGTCTTCCAATCTTTGGGCCCCTGGGGCCGAAATTCCTTGGGGCCGGAAAGGCTTGTTCGTGAGGATGGGGTTGGGGTTGGGTCGGTCCTGCCCATCCTCAGGGCTCCTCCTTCTCTGTGTTTCAGGAGTCCAGGGGGCTGAACGTGTGGCTGATGGAGGAGGCAATAAGGAAAGGTGAGTTTGCAGGCGCATGGGGTGGGCACCCAACAGGTGGGGAGGTGGGCCAAGGAAACTGAAATGGCCAGCCAGGACGGTCTCTGGGACGCTCCTTGCTGAAATGGAGCAGAAATAAGGGGATTTTTCTTCCCATTGGCTAATACTGTAAAAAGGCATATTTTAAAATAGCCGAAATAGACCTTTTTTTTCCACTTTGAGCCTTCAGGTCAGTCTTGATTCCTGGTGATTACCTGGGCAGGTCCCTGAAGTATCGGCAACTCCTTCCTTCCTTCCTTCCTTCCTTCCTTCCTCCCTCCCTCCCTCCCTCCCTCCCTCCCTCCTTTCTTTCCTTCCATCTCTTTTTCCTTCCTTCCTTCCTCCCTCCTTTCCTTCCATCTCTTTTTCCTTCCTTCCCCTTTCCTTCCTTCCTTCCCCTTCTTCCTTCCTTCCCTCCCTTCTTTCTTCCTTTCTCTCTTTCCTTCCTTCCCCTTTTTTCTTCCCTCCCTCCCTCCCTCCCTCCCTCCCTTCTTTCTTCTTCTTCTCTCTCTCCTTCCTGCCTCGCTTCCTCCCCTCCCTTCTTCCTTCCTTCCTTTTTTTCCTCTCTCTCTCTCTCCTTCCTTCCTTCCCCCTTCCTTCTTTGCTTCCTCCCTCCCTCCTAGCGCTCACTGTCTCCTGGTGATTGTCCCAAAGTCACCCAAATCGGCTTTTATGCCAAAGGGAGGTCTAGAATCCATAGTTCCCTAGCCACTACCCCCAAACTGCCTTTCCCTCCACCAAACACAGAACGGGCCTAAAGAAACAGGCCGAAGCCTGGCATTTGGGTGGCGACGTTCCGAAGCCCCTTGGGGGCTCCTGTGCCTGGATATCTCCCTTAGTGGGAGCTCGAGGTGCAGCCATCGGCACCTGCCCACGGAAATGGCTCCCAGGTTGCCGAGCGGTATCGTGTGGCAAGGAGTTCCACCGCCAAATTGTCTCCTCTCCTCCTCAGCTGAGCAGCAAGCCCTGAGGCTGGCGGAGGCGATCCGAGACGGGGAGGAAGAGATTGCCCAGCGCTGCGCCAGCTGGCTGGCTGAGCACCGTGTCCCCGTCAGGGTGCAGCTGGAACCAGACGCCTATCCGGGGCAGGACATCAGGTGATGCTCTAGGAGGCGATGTGGTGCTGAGTGCGAATCTCAAGACAGCCTGATTCTCCTGGAGGTCCCTCTAAGCATCCCAACCTTTGAGAAACGGGAAGGAAGGATCCCATCTGCGGCTTCTAAGCCCCCGTGGCACTCTCAGCATTGGGTTTCCCGTCACTTTGTGGCAGGGAACTGAGATGTTGCTGCCAGCCCTGCAAGGTAGACCAGGCCGAGAAGCATGGTAAGGAGTCCAGGAAAGCTGCTTTATTGGATACAGGAAGTCCTCGACTTGCAACAGCTTGACTGCCTCTTCTTTGGGGCAGCCCCTGAGATATTGGAAGGCTGCTATCCTGTCCCCCCTCGCCCTTCTCCCAATTCCAGCAACCGTTCCTTATATGTTTTAGCCTCCAGTCCCCTGATCATCTTCGTTGCTAGATGATCATCGTTGGTGCTAGACAGATGATCTCGTATCCCCCCCGCTCTGTTGAGGGAGAGCTGTTCAATTTTGTCAAAGATAAACAAGAAAGTCCAGTTGCTTCGTAAAAAAACACCTGGAATACTGCATCCAGTTTTGGTCACCACGATGTAAAAAAGATGTTGAGACTCTAGAAAGAGTGCAGAGAAGAGCAACAAAGATGGAGCCTAAAACATATAAGGAACGGTTGCTGGAATTGGGGATGTCTAGTTTAATGAAGAGAAGGACGAGGGGTGACATGATAGCAGTGTTCCAATATCTCAGGGGCTGCCCCAAAGAAGAAGGAGTCAAGCTCTTCTCCAAAGCGCCCGAAGGCAGGACAAGAAGCAATGGATGGAAGTTCCATCAAGGAGAGAAGCAACCTAGAACTAAGGAGAAACTTCCTGACAGTTAGAACAATTAACCAGTGGAACCACCTGCCTCCAGAAGTGGTGAATGCTCCAACACTGGAAGTTTTTAAGAAGAGACTGGCCAGCCATTTGTCTGAAATGGTATAGGGTTTCCTGCCTGAGCAGGGGGTTGGACTAGATGACCTCCAAGGTCCCTTCCAACTTCTTATTATTATTACGTGCACCTTTGGGATGGAGAAAGAACGTTCAGGAACATGAATGGGCTCAGAAGAAGCATCTTGAGATGAGGACCCCTGGTCTTGGCACGGAGAAGGCAGTGAGTTTTGGGGTCAGACCTAGTGAGGGACCTTCTCATGATAACTTTTCCTTCTTCCAGGCTCTGGGTGGGCGTGGAAGATGCTCAGATGATCACCAAGCCCATCTTTCTGAAGGTCCAGCCATCCATGACTATGGCGTCCCTCAAAGACATGGTAGGAACTGCTTAGAAATACATTTAGGGTTGGAGAGGATGAGTAAAAAAATAGACTTATTTTTGCTAGGAATAATAGGAGCTAATTATGAGAAAGACATCTAATCCTGCACGTATTAGCGGCAGCAGGAATTTGATTTGCCCAACATTGGAAAAATGAAAACTTACCAACTGAAGCAGTATTAATTAATAAAAAATTTTGAACGTGCAGAAATGGATAGATTGACTTCAAAGATTAAAGAGAAAGAAGACTCCATGTGCTTTAGAACACGGGATGATTTCTATCAATGGCTAGAAAGACGAGTTGGAGAGAAAGGAACGTGATATTAATTTTGAATATAGATTAGCAAGAAGAAGGCTATTGAGTGATGAATTAACATATTGTTTATGATAATTAACTATATTATTGTTAGTTAAATACATGTACCCAGACATTATGCTGTTTGCTAAATATTTAAAGTGTTATTTGGAAAAACCCCAACCCTAAACCCGACCCCACCTTACTCCTAACCCCTATAAAAACTAATAAAATCTATCTATCTATCTATCTATCTATCTATCTATCTATCTATCTATCTATCCTATCATCTATATCTATCTATATATATCTATCTCTATATCTATCATTATCTATATATCATCTGTCTATCTCTATATATCTATATCTATATCTATCTATCTATCTATCTATCTATCTATCTATCTATCTATCTGTCCATGGAGTCGCGATGGGTCAGACACGACTTCACAGCTAAAAACATCCATCCATCCATCCATCTATCTATCTATCTATCTATCTATCTGTTAAGGAATTTTATTTGTGCAGAGGTCTCCTTGTGCTAACAAAGAGTTGCACAGACAAGGAATGGTACTGAGTAGAAAAAGTCACACAAGAATACACTGAGTTATAAAAACAAAAAGTAGTTTACTTTTGAGGTGGTGTAAGAACAAAAATGCACAGTCGAAAAATAAACAGTCCAAGTCATAAACAATAGCAACAGTCCAAAGAGTAATCCAAAACTACAAAGTCTTCTTACCGGTCCAGAGGTCAATACACAGTTCAGGTTACAACAGTAGTAAACCAACAGCAGAGCAAAAACAGTAACAGTAGAGATCAGTGAATTCAGAGAGAGAGAAAAACTACGCTCCTAGCTTCCTCTTATGGCCATGAGAACACTTACACACCCATTGGCCAATTAACATCTTAAAGACATAGCATTATGGTTAATATATTTTCAACCCAACATTGTAGGCTAACACCATATGCCTAACATTCTCCCCTTTGGGTAGAATAATATATAACTCTTACAATCTTATGCACATTCTTTCACAATTAGCATTGTGTTTCACAGCACTTTGTACCTTCGTAAAATGGTCTGCAATATTTACATCAGATGGGCAATACTCTAGCTGTATTAATTTATCTTTGACACATTGTCTGACATTTAAATAACGAAGATCAGTATGTTTAGATCTTGTTCTTACTGCAGCATTATTAGCCATCTTTATTGCAGCTTGATTGTCCTCATACACAATGAATGGATCATTTACATTTAAACCCATATCTAACAATAATTGTTTGTACACTAGCAGTTCTGTACATAACACTGATAGACATGAAAATTCAGCCTCCATTGTAGATAAGCTTATGTGTTTTTGTCTAATAGACTTCCATCCAATCAAAGAATCACCCAACATTATAGCCAACCCTGAGGTAGATTTACGACTGCTTGTATCAGAGGCAAAACTCGCATCTGCATATGCTGTGAGGATTAACTCACGATTTGGCTCTAAATATAACGAGTAGTGAATAGTCTGTTTCAGATACCTTAATACTCGTTTAGCTGATTGCCAATGTCTAACAGTTGGATTATTGTTGTACCTAGCTAATTGATTTACACAGTAAGAAATATCAGGTCTAGTCCAATTACTAAGATACATAAGACTTCCTATCAAAGATTAGTACATAGTCTTATCAAATACAGGACTCTCAACATTAGTGTCCTTAAAATCCATAGCCATCGGAGTTTTTGCTGGTTTACACATTTCCATATTGTATCTCTTTAATAACTGAGATATTTTACTGGCTTGCGACACCTTAAAACCCCTATTTGTTTTCACAATATCTAACCCCAAATAGTGGCTTATTTCTCCAAGATTTCTAATTGTGAATTTATTTTCCAATCTTGAAATGATAGTTTGTGCTTCTAACTCAGTTTTTGTTATTATTGCTATATCATCTGTGAATAATAAAAGAAAAGATAATGCTCCGTTGTGTTCTCTTCTAAACAAACAAGGATCAGCATTACTGGCTACAAAACCTAATGCACTTAACTCATTAACTATACATTTGTTCCACTCATAGCCTGATTGTTTCAATCCATAGAGGCTTTTCTTTAATTCCCAACAATCATGGTCTCTATCATTGGTCAATCCTGGTGGTATTCTTAAATAAATAGTATGCTGCAATGGAGCATGTAAATATGCAGTTTCAACATCTACATGATTAACCATATATTGGTTTTTAGCCGCCCATACTAAAGCTGCTCTTAAAGTAGTTGACCTTAGACTGGGTGCAAATACTTCGTCATAATCCTCAGTAGTTTGGGCAAAACCTTGTGCAACCAAACGTGCCTTATGGGTTATAGTTCCATCTACACCCCTCTTTATCTTATATATCCATTTACAACCTATAGCTTGCTCACCAGGTGGCAGTTTTGCTTTCACATAAACCTTAAGATCCCGCAAAGACTTCAACTCCCTGTTCATTGCAGCTTTCCATGATGCCTGTTCCTTTTCAGGATACATCCTAATCTCATCATAGTTAGATGGCTCTACACTAACTTGACATATTATACTAGCTTCATAGCGATCAGGTGGATGTCTAATGCGCGTTGAACGCCAAGGAATTACAGGGCTTTGAATTTCAGTCTCCTTTCCTTCCTCTGTTTCATCTTTTATCTCCCCTATCTCCTCTTCATCTTTTATAGGAGATGTATTATCATTGCTAGTTACGTTATCAGAGGAGTCCTCAAACACTAGAGGATCAGTATTAACAGTTTCTTGCTCTAACCTATCCCAACCAACGTGCTCAAGGAATTTTGCACTCGCACTAATATATACATTAGTTGTGCCTTGTTCCCAGAAACGATAGGATCTATGGTTAGCTTCATAACCTACAAAGTATAATTGCCTAGCCCTATGTTGGCCTTTACTCCTGAGTTGTGCAGGAATGTGGACCCAAGCTGGGGTGCCAAACGTGTGCAGGTAATCAAGGTTTGGTCTTCTACCATGCCATATAGTATATGGTATTTTACCAGTAGAAGTATTAACAACTAAATTCAGAACATGGTTTGCACATTTTGCTGCCTCCCCCCACAGTCTATCTGTTAAGCCAGAATCTTTTAACATGGTTCTAATCATGGCTTGTAACGTTTGCCCACGTCTCTCAACAAAAGCATTATGTTGAGGCCTATATGGGGCTGAACGTTTATGCTCAATGCCAGCTGATTCTAGCATATCAACAAAACGCTTATTTGTAAATTCAGTACCATTATCAGTGATTATGCACTGAACCTTTCTCTTTGTTTTTCTCTCCACAAACTTCAGCCAGTTTGCAAATTGTTGGAAAGTGTCTGCCTTTGACTTAAGCAGATAACAAAAACCATAACGAGAGTAATGGTCCAAGATACTTAAAATATAACATGATCCTCCTAAACTTGGTTTCATGGGTCCAATTAAGTCAGCAAACACAACTTCCAAAGGAAC
Organism: Vipera ursinii; assembly: GCF_947247035.1. Taxonomy (NCBI): domain Eukaryota; kingdom Metazoa; phylum Chordata; class Lepidosauria; order Squamata; family Viperidae; genus Vipera; species Vipera ursinii. Next base: position 2,962,159 of record NC_139516.1, read on the forward strand.
AGTTGTTTTGAAGCCGTTTATCCTGTTTGCCGGACTTGCCTTACTCTTTTCCTGATTACAGGCATTGCAATTCAAATACTTACTACATGGCTTCAGTTTAATTCCCTCTACTAACTCAACTGTTTTACGTAGTGAGTTAAAGTTTACATGCCCTAACCGCCTATGCAATAAATGTATACATTCATCATGTGGCTTCTTGTTCTCACATATTGAGTTAGCTTTAACTGTACTAACCTGGTTACTTGTGAGAACGAATAAACCATTTTTCAAATTAGCAGTTACACAGGTTCCATTCCTCTCAATAGTGCATTGCTCCCCTCTGAATGTTACCACAAACCCAACCTTAACCAATTCCCTTACAGATAACAGGTTGAATCTTAGTTTAGGTATATATAACATAGGTAACTGTTCATCAATGCATGGACAATAGGAATTACCTTCACCAGAGGCCTTCATCCTCCAACCGTTGGCTAGTGAAACATATTGGTTGCTGTTTTTCATATTAATAAACCTATCCTTCACTTTAGTAATGCATTGTGAAGCCCCACTATCAACAACCCACAATTCATTGTTTCTGGATGTTGATTCATCAGAAATAGCTAAACCAATGCCCTTCTTAGCCTTTCCATTGCTATTTACATTCTGTTTTCTACCCTTTCTACAGAATTTGGCTATATGCCCTCTAGCCCCACAAGAAAAACATTTCTTGACGTTGTAAGCAGTGGTGAATGGCTGCTCCTCTCGTGGCTGTGTCTCTCTCAGCTGGTCTCTGTCACGCCTTCTTCTGGACTCTTCCAGCAGTCTCCCAGTAATGTTAGTCAATGTCAGTTCCTCTCTGGTCAGGACTTCCAAAGAAGAAACATACTCATCATAACTCTCATCCAAAGATGACAGAATAATGTAGACCTGATGCAACTCTGAAAAAATCAGCTCCTTTTCATGAAGCTCTTGAAAAGCTGCCTTCATGTAATTTAAATGGGTCAGCATATCTCCATTCTTCTGCAGACGAGCCCTAAACAGCTTACGTGTAAGGTGTATATGTGCACCCACACTGTCACGAACATAAAGCCTTCGCAAAACATCCCAACACCTAGCAGCAGACTCCTCACCACGAATATGGACAAGCTGCTGGTCATTCAGTGTTAGTCCAATAATGCAAAGAGCTTTCTCATTTCTACGTTTAAAGTTGTCTAACTTCTTTACATCCTCTTCATCATCTGGATCCCAAGCAGTAGTATCTGGTGGGTTATTAACAACAGACCATAGTCCTTCCTTGCGCAAAAGCAAGCAGCATTTCGTGGACCAGGAAACATAGTTTGTCCCATCCAACCGGGTTATCCAGGAGATGCCTGACAACAGTTCCTGTGCCATTTTACACCAAAAATAACTAACACAAACTCAGCTAGGAATACTGTGTGTACTAACTCTCAGTACAGGCCTGGGCCCATAACCAGTGTTAAGGAATTTTATTTGTGCAGAGGTCTCCTTGTGCTAACAAAGAGTTGCACAGACAAGGAATGGTACTGAGTAGAAAAAGTCACACAAGAATACACTGAGTTATAAAAACAAAAAGTAGTTTACTTTTGAGGTGGTGTAAGAACAAAAATGCACAGTCGAAAAATAAACAGTCCAAGTCATAAACAATAGCAACAGTCCAAAGAGTAATCCAAAACTACAAAGTCTTCTTACCGGTCCAGAGGTCAATACACAGTTCAGGTTACAACAGTAGTAAACCAACAGCAGAGCAAAAACAGTAACAGTAGAGATCAGTGAATTCAGAGAGAGAGAAAAACTACGCTCCTAGCTTCCTCTTATGGCCATGAGAACACTTACACACCCATTGGCCAATTAACATCTTAAAGACATAGCATTATGGTTAATATATTTTCAACCCAACATTGTAGGCTAACACCATATGCCTAACACTATCTATCTATCTATCTATCTATCTATCTATCTTTACAGTATATCTATCTATATCTATATGTCTGTCTGTCTGTCTGTCTGTCTGTCTGTCTGTCTAGATAGATAGATAGATAGATAGATAGATAGATAGATAGATAGATAGATAGATAGATAGATAGATAGATAAAAGACATGGTAGGAACTGCCAGGCAAAAGTTGGGTGGGCTTGGAGGACAAGGGACATCATCTCATGAAGGGGTCTTCCTGGAATTCTGCATCCTGTTCCTTTTCAGGAGAAGTTAGGGACCTCTGGGTTTTCCCACGGCAACGATGGGGAAGTAGAGGCAGACGTCTCAGGCGGGTTTCCTACAGCTGCCTTTTGTCTCCTGATCAGGTGCACCTCCATTACGGCTTCCATCCCAGCATCCAGAGGTGGGTGGTTGGACGGCGCCTGCCGCAGGACCACGAGACCCTCCACTACCATGGCATCCAGCGGGACGGCGACAAGGCCTACCTCTACTTAATGTCCGCCAAGGCCGAGAAGCTGAGCAAAGAAACGGCGGAGCTGGACCACGAACGCAGGCAGCTAGAAGGTGAGCGGGTCCCAAGGGGCACCAGAGGTGGGGGGTTGGGTGGCAGGCTGGCCGGAAGGACCCAGCTACGGGTGGTCCTCCAGGAGGGCCGCGACTTGTGGCGGTCGTAAAGTGGGTCGCTCACGTGATCGTCCCATTTTTATGGTCTTTTTTTTGCAGAGGTCAGTAAGTGAACCCCCTGCGGTTGTTAACTGAATGCTGTAGTCATTAAGTGAAGCAATGGATTTTTCTGGCCACGTTTTTTGCCAAACACTGGAAGTGAATATTGGTTTTCAGCAAAAATTTATTTTTTATTTATTCAATTTATATAAATGTCGTAAAGCTTGGTCACGTGACTGTGGGATGCTACGAATAGCCATAAATGGGGCTGATTCGTCTCCCTCCCTCTCTTCCTTTCTTTTCTCATTCCTTCCTTTCTGCCCCTTTCTTCCTCCCTCCCTCCCTTCCTTCTTTCATCTCTCCCTTTCCTTCCTTCCTTCCTTCCTTTGTGCCCCTCCCTCCCTCCCTCCCTCCCTCCCTTCCTTCCTTCCTTCCTTCCTTCCTTCCTTCCTTCCTTCCTTCCTTCCTTCCTTCCTTCCTTCCTTCCTTCCTTCCTTTACCTGTTTATGCAGGTAGTCCTCGACTTAGCAACGGTTTCTTTTGTGACCATTCCAAGTTACAGTTGCACTGAAAAAAGTGACTTAGGGCCGTTCTGAACACAGCCGTTGCACATCCCCAGGGTCACATCCCCTTTTGGCACCTTCTGACAAGCAAAGCCAGGCTCGCTTTACAGCCGTGTTACTAACTTAACTTCTGCAGTAATTCACTTAACAACGGTGGCAAGAAAGGTCCTAGAAGGGGGCAAAATTCACTGAACGACTGCCTCGCTTAGCGACAGAAATTTGGGGCTCACTTGGGGTCATAGGTCACGGGCTGCCTGTGGTCTTTCAAACTACCAAGTACCATTCCGTTTTAAAAGTTCTCCACCCCTCCTGATGGCCTCCCTTTGCCCCCTTGTGACTTGTCGTCAGAGCTAGGCATTAAAGAAGGGCTCCTGCTGCCTCGGGGAACCGGCGACTCGGCCTCCTTAGGCTCCTCGGCCTCCTTGGGCTTGTCGACGCCAATGGAGCCCTCCCTGACGTTGGATGTGTGCGAGGAAGGCAGCGGCCCTGGGCTGACCCTCCCAGTTGAGCCCGCAAAGGTAGGAGACTTGCAAAGAAAGTGGGTGCGTGGGAGAGGTTAAGAAGAGGACACACACAAAAGCCAAATGTGGGTCACGGCTGTCCTAAAGTCCGTTCCCAGGAGGCAACTGGACTTCCTTCCTTTTTCCTTGAGTACGTTTCACTTCTCATCCAGGAAGCTTCTTCAGTTCTGGCTGAATATTGGAAAGTCATCTGGTCGTTAGTACTCTCTCTGAGAGTCGTTCAGGCTGTTTAGAGGTTTAACCTGCGCCCTTAGGGTCATCTGAATAGCGCAAATGGGTGTGGAGCCTTCTGGGACCTGCGGAAAGGACTGTGTGGTAGACTGGAGATGATGATGATGATGATGATGATGATGGTAGTAGTAGTAGTAGTAATAATTATTATTATTAATAATAATAATATATCTGTAATACCATCAAACATCCACATCTGCCTATCCCAGGTCCTTGGTAAGGACTCGATAGGACTTGGTAAGGACTTCTCAAAACAAAACGTAAGAGCAGAGATTAATCATCCAGTTTTGGTCACCACGATTTAAAAAAGATGTTAAGACTCTAAAAAGAGTGCAGAGAAGAGCAACAAAGATGATCAGGGGACTGGAGGCTAAAACCTATAAGGAATGGTTGCTGGAATTGGATAGGCCTAGTCCAAAGGTAGGCAACCTGGGCTCTTTTATGACTCGTGGACTTCAACTCCCAGAATTCCTGAGCCAGCCACGCTGAGGGAAAAGGGAGAGGTTTCCATGCTTAGCCATGCTGGCTCAGGAATTCTGGGAGTTGAAGTCCATGAGTCATGAAGGGGCCATAGTTCCCCCATGCTGGCACAGGAATTCTGGGAGTTGAAGTCCACAAGTCATGAGGGGGCCATAGTCCCCCCATGCTGGCTCAGGAATTCTGGGAGTTGAAGTCCACAAGTCATGAGGGGGCCATAGTTCCCCCATGCTGGCTCAGGAATTCTGGGAGTTGAAGTCCACGAGTCTTAAAAGAGCCAAGGTTGCTTACCCCTGGTCTAGTCTAATGAAGGCAAGGACTAGGGGTGACAGGATAGCAGTGTTCCAGTATCTGAGGGGCTGCCACAAAGAGGAGGGGGTCAACCTGTTCTCCAAAGCACCTGAAGGCAGGACAAGAAGCAACGGATGGAAATTAATCAAGGAGAGAAGCAACCTAGAATTAAGGACAAATTTTCTGCCAGTGAGAACAATTAATCAGTGGAACGGTTTCGCTCCAGAAATCGTGATGCTCTTAACACTGGAGGTTTTTAAGGAGGGACTGGACAACCGTTTGTCTGAAACGGTATAGGGTTTCTCACTTGAGTAGAGGGTTGGACTGGATCTCCAAAGTCCCTTCCAACTGTTATTCAGTGGCTTCCCTCCAGAACCTTTGGGTGATCTTATCAGTGGAGATTTTTAAGAAGAGACTGGGCAGCCGTTTGTCAGGAACAGCATAGGCTCTCCTGCTCAAGCACGGGGTTGGACTAGATGACCTCCAAGGTCCCTTCCAACTCTGTTACTCTTAAGAAGGGTTGCCCTGTAGACTCCCCTCATCCCTTTGCTTTCCCACATGCCCGGGTGGCTTCCTAGGTTGGCTGGGAGTGCCCGAGTTGTACGTTTATCAACAAACCGTCCCGTCCCGGCTGCGAAATGTGCTGCAGCGAACGACCCCTGAATTACGTCATCCCGGAAGACTATGAGCTGGATGCAGAGGAGCGGGAATGGCGCCAAAGGGAACTGGAGGCCACACGCCAGTACAAGCAGGTGAGGGGTGGAGCTTGCCAGCCACACCTGGGTGGGGGGGATTGATCTGAAGAGCCCTGGTGGCGCAGTGGTTAGAAGGCAGCATTGCAGGCTGACTCTGCCCACTGCCGGGAGTTCGATCCTGACCGGCTCAAAGTCGACTCAGCCTTCCTTCCTTCCGAGGTCGGTAAAATGAGGACCCAGATTGTTGGGGGGCAAGAGGCTGACTCTGTAAACCGCTTGGAGAGGGCTGTGCTGCCCTGTGAAGGGCTATCCAGGTGGTCCTCGACTTAACGACCACAATTTAAAGTCCCAAGACAGTGGTTAAATGGGTTTTGTCCCATTTTACGACCTTTCTTGCCTCAGCTGCTAAGCGAATCGTTCACCCGGTTATGAAGTGAATCCGGCTTCCCTCCTGGACTTTGCTTGTCAGCAGGTCGCAGAAGGGGATCACGTGACCCTGGGACACTGTGACCGTCATAAATATGAGTCAGTTGCCAAGCATCCACATTTGTATCACGTGACCGCAGGGAGGCTGCAGCGCTTGCAAGTGTGAAAAACGGGTCCTAAGGCCTTTTTTTTTCAGTGCTATCATAACTTCAAACGGTCACTAAGTGAATTGTTGTAAGTCGAGGACTACCTGTAGTGTATGAATTCAGCCTGATCGTTATTGGCTGGAGAAGAGAATAGCCCATGGCCTTTTCAGACTTCGTAGGCAATTTAGGTCATAAAAGGCACTAGAACAGAACAGAATAGAATAGAATAGAATAGAATATATGGAGTGGAGTGGAATGGAATAGAATAGAACAGAACACAAAATAGAATAGAATATATAGAATAGAATGGAATAGAAAATAGACTAGAGTAGAGTAGAAAATAGAACAGAATACAAAATAGAATAGAAGATAGAATAAAATATAGAATAGAATAGAATATATAGAATAGAATAAAATAGAAAATAGACTAGACTAGACAAGACTACAGTAGAATAGAATAGAATAGAAAATAGAATAAAATAAAGAATAGAATAGAAAATTGGAATGGAATGGAATGGAACGGAACGGAACAGAATAGAATTAGAATAGAATAGAATAGAACAGAACAGAATAGAATAGAATAGAAAATAGAATATATTAGAATAGAATAGAATAAAAAATAAAGAATAGAATAGAATAGAACAACAGAATATATGGAATGGAATAGAACAGAAAATGGAATAGAAAATAGAATAGAATATATAAAATAGAATGGAATAGAATAGAAAATGAGTAGAGTAGAAAATAGAATAAAATAAAAAATAGTATAGAACAGAATAGAATAGAGTAGAATAGAATAGAATAGAATAGAATAGAATAGAATAGAATAGAATAGAATAGAATAGAATAGAATAGAACAGAATAGAACAGAACAGAACAGAATAGAATAGAATATCCTTATTGTCATTGTGTAATTAAAAGCCACACAGATAAGAAAATCCCTCCCATCTCTCTTTGGTTACAGGTGGAAGAAGAGGAGAAAGAGAGAAACTATAAGCAACTCCTGGAGTGGGATAACCAGAATTTGGTGTTTTCTGAGGAAGCCATTCAGTGCCCGATCTGCTTCATGAACCTGGAGCCTGGGGAGGGCGTGACCCTCCGGGAATGTCTCCATTCCTTCTGCAAGTAAGCCTTGGCTCCAAAACCTGCTCAGGATTTATTATCTTGTCCTGTTATAAGGCAGAGGATGACACCTGGATGATGGCCTTAGAAGACATCTAAGATGGGTTTATAGAACTGGTCTCCCTGGCATGGGGACTGCTAGTTTCTACCTCTGTGACATCGCAATGGTCTCAGGAGGCATCTAAGGTGGTTTATGTAACTGGTCACCCTAGCATGGGAATTGCTAGTTCTTATTTTGGTGGTCTCTTGATGGTCTTAAGAGACATCTAAGATGGGTTTCCATAACTGGTCTCTCTAGTATTGGAATTGCTAGTTCCTACCTCAGTGATATCTTCATAGTCTTAGGAGACATCTAAGATGGGTTTCCATAACTGGTCTCCCTAGCATGGGAATTGCTAGTTCTTATTTTGGTGATGTCTTGACGGTCTTAGGAGACATCTAAGGTGGGTTTCCATAACTGGTCTCCCTAGCATGGGAATTGGTAGTTCTTATTTTGGTGATGTCTTGACGGTCTTAGGAGACATCTAAGGTGGGTTTCCATAACTGGTCTCCCTAGCACGGGAATTGGTAGTTCTTATTTTGGTGATGTCTTGACGGTCTTAGGAGACATCTAAGATGGGTTTCCATAGCTAGTCTCCCTAGCATGGGAATTGCTAGTTCTTATTTTGGTGATGTCTTGACGGTCTTAGGAGACATCTAAGGTGGGTTTCCATAACTGGTCTCCCTAGCACGGGAATTGGTAGTTCTTATTTTGGTGATGTCTTGACGGTCTTAGGAGACATCTAAGGTGGGTTTCCATAACTGGTCTCCCTAGCATGGGAATTGCTAGTTCTTATTTTGGTGATTTGATGATACCACTCTAATGGCAGAAAGTGAAGAGGAACTAAAGAGCCTCTTGTTGCGAGTGAAGAAGGAGAGTGCAAAACTTGGGTTGAAACTAAACATTAAGAAAACCAAGATCATGGCATCTGGCCCTCTCAATTCCTGGCAAATAGATGGGGAAGAAATGGAGGTAGTGACAGATTTTATTTTCCTGGGCTCCAAGATCACTGCAGATGGGGACTGTAGTCAAGAAATTAAAAGACGCTTGCTCCTCGGGAGGAAAGCCATGGCAAATCTAGACAGCACACTAAAAAGCAGAGACATCACCCTATCAACAAAAGTGCGTATAGTCAAGGCTATGGTCTTCCCAGTTGCAATGTATGGCAGTGAAAGCTGGACCATAAGAAAGGCTGAGTGCCAAAGAATTAAGGCCTTTGAACTCTGGTGCTGGAGAAGACTCCTGCGAGTCCCTTGGACTGCAAGGCGATCAAACCGGTCAGTCCTAGAGGAGATCAACCCTGACTGCTCTTTAGAAGGCCAAATCCTGAAGCTAAAACTCAAATACTTTGGCCACCTAATGAGAAGGAAGGACTCACTGGAGAAGAGCCTCATGCTGGGAAAGATGGAGGGCGAGAGAAGAAGGGGACGACAGAGAAGGAGGTGGCTGGATGGAGTCACTGAAGCAGGAGGCCTGAGCTTAAATGGACTCCAGAAGATGGTAGAGGACAGGAAGGCCTGGAGGAACGTTGTCCATAGGATCGCGATGGGTCGGACACGACTTCGCAACTAACAACAACATTTTGGTGATCTCTTGACGGTCTTAGGAGACATATAAGATGGGTTTCCATAACTGGTCACTCTAGTATTGGAATTGCTAGTTCTTACCTCAGTGGTATCTGGATGGTTTAGGAGACAGCTAAATTCAGAGCTATTGATGATCTGTTCTGTACTTTCTCCCTGCACCCTCAGAGACTGCTTGAGGGGGACCATCCTCAACAGCCCAGAACCGGAGGTCAAATGCCCCTACATGGACAATAATTACTCCTGTCCCTGGCAGATGCTGGACCGCGAGATCAAAGCGGTGAGTATCCAAATGGATCTCCAAACCAGCCTTTCGTCCCCACTTCTACTCTTAACATTCCTCATCACTGCCCCGGAAGAGAAGAGCTGTGGCTTTCCAGTGGATAGCCACCCTTAGGCCCAACACACAAATGGTGAAGGATGCTGGGGCTGGTAGTTCGGCAACATCTGGAGCAGTGTCTCCTGACCACTTAGGTTGAAGAACATATTTGGAATTTTGATCATACACTGGGCAGGGGGGTGGGGGTTGCTCTCAGAAAATGTTGGACACAGCAGATATAATCACAGGAGACAGATAGACCAGTTTGACAAACTCTCAGATTATTTTGAAAACAAAATATGTCTGTCTTTCTGTCTGTCTAATCTATATCTAACCCTTCTATCCATCCGTCTCTCTTGTCATCTAACTTTCTATGTCTAGAATCTATCTGATCTACAGTATTGTATATCTATCATTTATCTTTCAATTAGCTATCACGTGTACCTATGTATCAATTTATCCATCCGTTTCTTTCACCTGTATCTTCTATCTCTATCATCTATTTATCTTTATTGATCTAATTGCTATCATCTGTCCATCCATCCATCCATCCATCCATCCAATCCATCCATATCTATCTATCTATCTATCTATCTATCTATCTATCTATCTATCTATCTATCTATCTATCTATCTATCTCTATCATCTATCCATCCATGTCTGTCTGTCTGTCTGCCTGCCTGCCTGCCTGTCTATCTTATCTATCTATCTATCTATCTATCTATCTATCTATCTATCTATCTATCTATCTATCTATCTATCTATCTATCTATCTATCTATCTATCATCTCTAATCATCTATCTCTGTCAATATATCCATCCATCCATCTATATCTCTATTTCTAATCATCTATCTCTTATCAATATTTCATCTATATATCTATCCATCTATCTATCTATCTATCGTTATTTATATATGCCCTGTGAACCGCCCTGAGTCCCTAGGGAGAAGGACGGTATACAAATTAAATAAAACCTAAAACCTAAACCTATCATCTATCTCATCTATCATCTCTAATCATCTGTCTCTATCAATATATCTGTCTATCCATCCATCTGTATCATCTCTATCTCTCTATTTCTAATCATCTCTATCAATATTTCTATCTATCTATCTATCCTTCCATCTCTATCGTCCATCACTGTTTCTAATCTTCTATCTCTATCAATATTACTATCCTCTATATCTATCTAATCTATCTATCTTATGTATCTATGTTATCTATCTACATCTAATGTATCTATGTTTATCTCTATCATCTCTATTTCTAATCATCTGTCTCTATCAATATATCTATCCCCCCCCCCTCTCTCTCATCGAGTGCTGGTTTTTACCAAAGCGTATCATAAAACGTGGTCATGTGACCCTGGGATGCCTCAAACAGCCATAAAGGAAGGCCGGTCACATGACTGAGGCTATTAGAACTTTTTATCAGACTTATAAGTGGCCTTTTTCAGCTCGATCATAATTTTGACCAGGTCGCTAAGCAACCAGGTTGTAAGTCAAGGACTCCCTCTATCTTCCTCCTGCTGTGGGTTCCACAGGCTAAAGTTTCATGAAACGATTGTCCCAGCAGATTTTCCCTCTTTGAGGAGGAGGAGGAGGAGGAGGAGGAGGAGGAGGAGGAGGAGGAGGAGGAGTTGGAACACCCGACGAAGGTCTTCTCTAAATTCTTCTCCATTTCACCCGCAGCTACTAACGGAGGAAGAATATCAGCACTTTCTGGACTTGGGAATGTCCATCGCTGAGAATCGTAGCCGGTCCAGTTTCCACTGCAAAACCACAGACTGCCGGGGTTGGTGCTTCTACGAAGACGACGTCAACGAGTTCTACTGCCCGGTGTGCCACAAACTGAACTGCCTGCTGTGTCAGGTGAGGCGTGTCTCATCTTTGGATCGGGCACCACGCCGGTCCCGCGCAGAAGGACTTAGCCCTTAGACTGATATACCTCTTCACAGCGCTTTACAGCCCTCTCTAAGCGGTTTACAGAGTCGGCATATTGGGGGGAGGGGGGCGGCAACAATCTGGGTCCTCATTTTACCGACCTCAGAAGGATGGGTGGCTGAGTCAACCTTCAGCCGGTCAGGATCGAACTGATGGCAGTCAAAAGAATTAGCCTGCAATACTGCATCCTAACCACTGCACCAGAGAAGGAAAGGAAAAGGAGGGAGAGAGGGAGGGAGGAAAGAAAGAAAGAAAAAGAAAGAAGCAAGGAAGGAAGGAAGGAAGGAAGGAAGGAAGGAAGGAAGGAAGGAAGGAAGGAAGGAAGGAAGGAAGGAAAATAATGCAATAGCGCTTAGACTTATATACCTCTTCACAGTGCTTTGCCGCCCTTTCTAAGTAGTTTACAGAGTCAGCCTATTGGGGGGGGAAGGCAACAATCTGGGTCCTCATTTTACCGACCTCGGAAGGATGGAAAGCTGAGTCAACCTTTGAGCCAGTGAGGATCAAACTGCTGGCAGCCGGCAGTCAGCAGAAGTAGCCTGCAGTACCTCATTCTAACCACAGCGCCACCAGTGTTGTTCGAGTTAGTAACGTTTCTCAGGTAGCCAAGAAAAACCAAGTGTACAGGTACAAAGTAGGTGAAACTTGGCTCAGCTGTGATCCTATGAGAGGGACCTTGGCATCCTAGTGGACGATCACTTCAACATGAGCCGGCCGTGTGCGGCATCAGCCAAAAAAAAAGCCAGTGCAATCCTTGGCTGCCTAAACAGAGGCATAGAATCAAAATCCCCCGAAGTATTAGTAGCGCTTTATAAAGCCTTAGTAAGGCCACACCTGGAATCCTGCATCCAGTTTTGCTCACCACATCACACAAAAAGATGTTGAGACTTTGAAAGAAATGCAGAGAAGAGCAACTGGGATGATTTAAAGACTTAAAACGTTGCAGGAACTGGGCCTAGACAATCTAGAGAAAAGAAGGACTAAGGGGGATATGATAGCAGTCTTGTAGTATTTGAGGGGCTGCCACAAAGAGGAGGGGGGGTCAACCTATCCTCCAAAGCACCAGAGGGCAGGACAAGAAGCAATGGATGGAATACTAATGACAGAGAAAAGCAATTTGGAATTAAAGAAGAAAGTTCCTAACAGTGAGAACAATTAACCCGTGGAACGACTTGCCTTCAGAAGTCGTTGGTGCTCCATCACTGGGGTTTTTTCCAAAAATAAACTAGACAACCATTTGACCAGGATGGTATAAGGTCTCCTGCCTTGAGGAGGGTGGGGTTGGACTAGAAGACCTCCAAGGTCCCTTTCAAACCCATTATTCTATCTTCTATAGCAGAGAACCCCAATCTTTCCGGATTTGAGGACTGGTCAGGGGAGGGGGGAGAAAGAGGATGGTTCTCTGCAAGTGGCTGGTGAGCGCATCAGCGCGCCACTATTTGAGCAAGCACTGGGCACGCACGTCCACTGCTCACACGACTGGAGCACGCGCCAACGAGCTTGCCTGTCACACGCCCAAGTGGGGATGTGCGCAAATGTGCTCACTCACCCTCCGCTTCTGCGACCCGGTTCCAAACGGCTCAGGGCCCAGTTAGCGGGGGTTGGGGACCCCTGTTCTATATGGAAAATGTGGAGGTGCGCCACCTCCTGTTGGGAATCTCCGCGCGGATTCTTTTATGGACGGAAAAAATTGTCCTTGCGAGTGCATTCTCGTGGGAAAAGATCGCAGTCGTGATCCTTCTGGCTTGGGCGACATAGGATCCCTCTCTCTCTCTCTCTGCTTACTCTGAATCTGGGAATCTGTGCCCTAATGCAAAGGTCCCCAACCTGGGCCACGGATGCTACCGGTCCCTGTCTTGTTAGGAACCGCGTCACGCAAGTGCGGAGCGATCGAGCAAAGCTTCATCTGCGCATATGTGGGATCTATGTGGTGCACGAAACCGTCCTTTCCCCTCCCCCCCGATCCCGGTCCGTGGAACAATTGCCTTCCACGGAACCGGTCCACGTTGCCAGAAAGATTGGAACCCCTGCCCTGAGGGGTGGATTAGTGGCAGAGCTGTGCTGAGGGAGGGTCCGTTCAAGCCGACCTTGGTTTGATGATGGATGATGTCATGTTTCCCCCCCCCCCACAGGCTATTCACGAAAACATGAACTGCAAGGAATACCAGGATGATCTCCAGATCCGGGCGCAGAACGACCACGCGGCCCAACAGACCACGGAGATGCTGCTGGTGAGAACGGCAGAGTGGCCGGGAGCGGTTTTATTACTGAATAAGAGAATTTATAGGGGGGCCCGACTCCCGGATAATTCCGGGTGGCTGGAGAAATAAAACCGCGATCCCAAAAGCCAGGGAACCCCCACCTTGGCTGGTGACGAGAAACCAGCCACGTGAGGAACTCTCGTGGAAACCACGGGTTCCCAGACCCACAGGCAAAAAACCAGGTCTTTGGGGCCTTTTGAAAGAGCGTCGAGATGGGGTGGGGGTGGGCAATTTTATTTCTGCAGGAGGGAGCTACCACAGAGAAGGCCTTTCTTCTTGGCCCCACCAGACGGACCTCTTTAGCAGAGGCGGCCACCTGTAACATCCCCTGCTTGCCCACTCTGGTGGGTTGGGTAGATATAAATGCAGACCCTAACTCTAATCCTAACTTGTAGAAAAAGCCCCTTCCCTCCGGGGTCTGTCTATCGTCTGTCTGTCTGTCTAATCCAGGGGTAGGCAACCTCGGCTCTTTTATGACTCATGGACTTCAACTCCCAGAATTCCTGAGTCAGTCCATGAGTCATAAAAGAGCCGAGCTTGCCTACCCCTGGTCTAATCTAATCTCTGTCTCTCTCTGTCCATCCCTCTGTCATTCTATCCTAACCCTAAGCCCAGGGGTAGGCAACCTTGGCTCTTTTACGATTTGTGGACTTCAACTCCCAGAATTCCTGAGCCAGCCATGCTGAGGGGAGAGGGAGAGGTTTCCAAGCTGAGCCATGCTGGCTCAGGAATTCTGGGAGTTGAAGTCCACCAGTCATGAGGGGGGCCGTAGTTCCCCCATGCTGGCTCAGAAATTCTGGGAGTTGAAGTCCACGAGTCTTAAAAGAGCCAAGGTCGCCTACCCCTGCCCTAGACCTATCATCTCTCTCAATCATCTATCAATATATCTATTTAATCTCTATCATCTATCTGTATTATCTCTCTCTCTCTTTCGCCCATTTATTATTTTTTATACACAACTCAAGGCAGCAACTATTCCTAACAGTCCTTCCTCCTCCTATTTTCCCCACAACAACAACCCTGTGAGGTGCGTTGGGCTGAGAGAGAGAAACTGTTTCAGTCACCCAGCCGGCTTTCATGCCTAAGGTGGGACTAGAACTCACCATCTCCTGGTGATTGGCCCAAAGTCACCCAGCTGGCTTTCATGCTTAAAGCAGTACTAGAACTCACCGTCTCCTGGAGATTGGCCCAGTCACCCAGCCGGCTTTCATGCTTAAAGCAGTACTAGAACTCACCGTCTCCAGGGGATTGGCCCAAAGTCACCCAGCCGGCTTTCATGCTTAAAGCAGTACTAGAACTCACTGTCTCCTGGTGATTGGCTGAAAGTCACCCAGCAGGCCTTCATGCCTAAGGCGGGACTAGAACTCACTGTCTCCCAGTTTCTAGCCTGGTGCCTTAAGCACTAAACCAAACTAGGACTCTTATCAACCCTTTCCTCTCCCTCCTGGTGCCACGAGGAAGAGGCGGGCACGTGGTCTGGCTGTTTGGGGCAGCTCTGCTCCCTTTTTCAGAGACTGGTGAGGAATGGGGAGGCCATGTACTGCCCCACCTGCAGGATCATCGTGCAGAAGAAGGATGGCTGCGACTGGATCCGTTGCACCGTCTGCCACACGGAGATTTGCTGGGTGACCAAAGGACCACGCTGGGGACCAGCTGTATGTATTGACGGAGGGTAGAGACCAAGGTGCCCCTGGCACCTGCCTTTGGGAATAATAAGATGCATCCTGCATATTGCAGAGGATTGGATTAGATCAGGGTTTCTCAATCTCAGCCACTTTTAAGATGGGTGGACTTCAACTCCCAGAATCCCCCAGCCGGTTGGCATTGAAAAATATCCCAGACGCTGAAGTTACAGCAGGAGTTCTCAAACCTGGCCACTTTTAAGACTTGTGGACTTCAACTCCCACAATCCCCCAGTCGGTTATGCCGGCTGGGGAATTCTGGGAGTTGAAGTCCAGTTGTTTTAGTTGCCAAAGTTGAAAAAAAAATCATTCTGGGAGTTGAATTTCACCCATCTTAAAGTCGCCAGGATTTGAGATCCAGACCCACAATCTCGTGATCCAAAATTCAGACACTTGGCACCTGACTCATATTTATGACAGTTGCAGTGTCCTGGGGTGTGCGTATATGTGTGTCACGCGATTCCCCCCTTTTGCGACCATCGGACAATCAAAATCAATGGGGAAGCCAGATTCACTTAACAACCGTGTGTCTAAGTTAACAACTGCGGCGATTCACTTAACTTAGCAAATGTCTCACTTTGCGACATAAATTTTGGGCTCAATTGTGGTCGTAAGTCGAGGACTGCCTGTACAAAGCCCACCGAATAGCAAAAAGAACAGTATCTATATCTATATATATGTCTATATCTCTATGTCTATGTCTATCTCTCTATCTCTATGTATACATTCTCTCTCTCTCTCTCTAGATATAGGTACATATAATTTTTTATAATCACATGCTTATTTTATCAGCAATATATTGTCTGGGTTCCAACACATAACTTACTAATACATATTAAGTTCCTTTCTCTCTACCTCATTTTTCTAGTCATTGATAAATGGTATCCCATGTCCTAAAATAAACCGAATCTGCTTTTTCTTTCATTTTCAATGTCAGTCTATCCATTTCTGCACAATATAAGATTTTAATTAAATCTTCTTATGTTGGTAGATCTTCATTTTTCCAATGTTGAGCGAATACAATTCTTGCTGCAGTTAATATATGTAGAATTAAAATATATACACTCTCATAATTTCCTACGATTATGCCTAACAAAAATAATTCTGGCTTAAAATCTATAAGTGATTTAGTCATTTTCTCTAACCGTGTGTGGATTCTTAACCAGAAAATTTTAGCTTTAGAGCATGCTCACCAAAGATGGTAATAAGTGCCTGGTTTTTGTTTACATTTGCAACAATTGGTTGATATATTTTTAAATATATTTTTAAACATTCCCCCCCACCCCGCAATTTATGTCTAATGGAAGCAGCTGGCCTTGGGACAACCCATGAGGTCCCATTGGGTATGGGATGGGGTGGACTGGGGTAGTCCACGACATATGATGATTCATTTAGTGACCTAAGTTACAACAGCACAGAAAACCCCCCGACTTAAGACCATTTTTTACACTTACAACCGTGTTGTAGTATCTCCGTGGTTCTGTGATCAAAATTCAGGCATCTGGCATGTATTTACTTTATTATATTATTCGCAAAAAATTATTAGCCATTTATTTAGTACGGCTGGAGTATCCTGGGATTGTCGTTTGTAACCTTCCCAGCTGGTTTCCATCAAGCAGAGTCAATCGGGGAAGCCAGCTTTGCTTAATGACTGCGGGATTTATTTAACGACCACAGTGATTCATTTAACGACCGCAGTGATTTCCCTAAAGACTGCATGATCCGCTGAACAGCTGTGGCAAAAGAGGTCTTAAAATGGGGCGCAATCACCGTCTCGCTTAGGTGTGGAAATTTTGGGCTGACTTGCGGCCGTTGAGGACGATCTATAGTCAGTCAAGAGGGGGAAAACTGACTCGTTTAATGACTCTGGCGGTTGATTAATGACCATTGCAAAAAAAAAGAAAAAAGTTCGTAAAATTGGATGCGGTTTAAGAGCCGCAGCTTTACCGCTGTGATAAGAGGCTCCGTTAAGGTTGTAAGTTGAGGACGCCTTGCATAGCCATTTTTTTGAGGGGGGGGACGGTCTCGTCCTTGGCAATCCTGCACCCCCTTTTGACGCTCTTGTGCTTCTTTCTCTCCAGGGCTCCGGCGACACCAGCGGGGGCTGCCGTTGCAAAGTGAATGGAGTCTCCTGCCATCCAAATTGCCAGAACTGTCATTGATCCAGAGACTCCTGAAAATCAGATTTTTTTTTCCCCCAGAGACACTCCGTTGGCCTGCAGGGAAACTCGGGAGGCCCAGACGATGGCCGGGGTGACTTTGGGACAATTGCCCGGGGTTCTTCTCCTGGAGTGACCGGGGACCTCCGTTCCCACCACGTCCCATCTGGGAAAACTCTCCTGCGTCAACCGAGGTGGCCGTGGGCCGAGGATGCACAGGGGGTGCATTTTCGTCCCCCTCCCCACTCCTATGTTGGTTGTGCCCAGAACTTGACCTGCTGGGTTAGTTTTCACTTGAGATGTTGCTTAGTCTTTTTCATTAAAAAAAAAAAAAGAATGACCCGATCCGGGTTTTTTTTTGAGCTTTCCTAGGATCTAACGAAGCCACGGAGGCTTGGTGCTCGTTGCAGTAAAGCCAGACTTTGCGGGTTGTGATTTTTATTTCCAAGACAAACCACAATCTCCTCCTTTGTTGGCTATTACGGAACCTTTCGTTGTTTGGCCCGAGGGATGCTCCAGCTTCTTGCTGTTTCTTTAGGTCGCGTCTGTGATTTGAGACCAAATCCGGATCAGGTGGAGCTTTTTGTGGAGCTTCTTGTGGTTAAGGGGGTGTTCCCCTTTCCCCACCCACCCAAATCTAGTTTCTAAAATTTAAGGCAAAAGCGGCAAATAATCTATCCCAGGAAATGTGAGAAGTCCACAGAATGAATCTTCCGACGGCTTGGAATTAAAAGTTATGGAATTGCTAAAAAAAGTTCATCTTTTTTTTTTTAAAAAAAATGCACCATTTTGTGAATTTACTACTTGGAAATTATACGAGGAGGCGTCTATGGAGATTCTCCGCCCATACAGGACATGGTTGTCCCAAAGGTGCTTTTTCAAGAGGCAAGTGGACGTCTTTGGTTTCTCCTTGAGAACTTTTCGCTTCTCGCCCAAGAAGCTTCTTCAGCTCTGAGGAAGAACTAAAGAAGAACTGAAGAAGCTCCTCAGAGGAGAAGCGAAAAGTCTTCAAGGTGAAACAAAGAAAGTCCAACTTTCCTCTTGGGAAAAAAAAGCACCTTTGGGTCTACTAGGAGGTGTAAAATAATGGGGAGGGTGTAGTCCAGGGCTGTCAAACTGCTGGCCTGCAGGCCGGACGTATCGCCGGGAAACCACGGCCACCCCATTGCCGGCAATGGCGAAAAAGCTCCGATACGTTGCACGACGTCACGTGACATCATCGCGAGTTTGACATGTCTGGTGTAAGTCAAAATAGTTGTCAGAAGTCTGGAGAACCAATCTACAAGTGTTTCTCAAACCGTGGCAGCTTTTAAGACGTGTGGCCTTCCAATTCGCAGAATCTCCCAGCCAGCCCTGCAGTTCTCTGTGCTAGCCGGGGAATTCTGGGAGTTAAAAATCTCCTCCCACATCTGAAAGTGGCCAACAAAGTTGGAAGGGACCTTGGAGGACATCTAGTCCAACCCCCTGCTCAGGCAGGAAACCCTATACCATTTCAGACAAATAGTTGTCTAGTCTCTTAAAGACTTGCAGTGTTGGAGCATTCACCGCTTCTGGAGGCAGGTTGTTCCACTGGTTAATTGTTCTAACTGTCAGGAAGTTTCTCCTTAGTTCTAGGTTGCTTCTCTCCTTGGTGAGTTTCCATCCGTTGCTTCTTGTCCTGCCTTCAGGCACTTTTGAGAAGAGCTTGACTCCCTCTTCTTTGGGGCAGCCCCTGAAATATTGGAAGACTGCTATCATGTCACCCCTCGTCCTTCTCTTCATTAAACTAGACATACCCGATTCCAGCAACCGTTCCCTATATGTTTTAGCCTCCAGTCCCCTGATCATCTTTGTTGCTCTTCTCTGCCCTCTTTCTAGAGTCTCAACATCTTTTTTACATCGTGGTGACCAAAACTGCATGCAGGATTCCAAGTGTGACCTCACCAAGGCTTTATAAAGTGTTATTAGTACTTCACCTGATCCTGATTCTATCCCTCTCTTAATGCAGCCTAGCACTGTGTTGGCTTTTTTGGCAGCTGCAGGGATTGTCCACTAGGACTCCGAGATCCCTCTCACAGTTATTACTACTGAAAGACTCCACTCTGAAGTGGGTCAACTCAATATGGCCAATTCACAGCAGCCGTCTCACCCCGGACAACTCGCCGCGGGACAATTTTAACAGTTCAATTTAACTACTGGAAATAATCTCAAGAAACCATTTTAATTTCTGCCACTCACGCTTCGTCTTGTCCCTCCTTTGGCATCCTTTAACGATTCTATTCAACGGCGAGTCGTCGCCGACCCGTTCCGCTGAGCCCAAACAGAGGGAGGAAAGAGAGAATAAAGCTCGATTCAAAACCGGCGCCATCCTTGCCAACAGCTTTAGTTAATACCGCATTTCTTTATTTTACACAATTACAAATCTACAATTTAACGTAGGTACGTGAGTATACAAAAGTGCCAAGGCGGTGCAAGATGCACGACCGAAGGGTTTTTGTCGATCCCCATTTTTTTTCTCCCTCCGCTGAACTCGAACCACTGGGCTTTTGTTACCTGTCTGCACACCAGAGAGGTGAAAATTTAAGGATGCAACAGGGGGGAGGGGGCGAGGCAGTCTGGACTGGTGGGTATCCAGAGTCAGCACTGCAAGCCTGGGATTGTGTGAAGTGGAAGAGTGCTGTCAAGTTGGTGTGTTCGGGGTAAACGCTGCCTGTTGCTTCATTCGTGACAAGCAGCAAGGAAAAGGCTTCTGCCCCATCCCGGCACCGATGGGGTCCCAGTTAATTCAATGGAGGTGCAGGCCTGTTCCCCAGCAAAGCACCATCCTTTTCCAACTGCAACTAACCAGCGAAATCCCGGGCCAATTTTGTTTTAGGCTGCAGTGCAAACTCCATTTCTACTTAAGTGTTCACCTGTTTACCAAATTCCCCTCGATAATGCTCGTTTTCTAGGGATAGGACTCCGGATTTTGGCAGAGAGCAAAAAGGCTATAAATCCAGAGAGCAAAAAGCTATAAATCCTCCAAAATCCAGGTTGCTAAGATTCGGCTGACCGGCGCTGAACTGGGGGAACCTCACTTCCTATTTAAGACGTCCCTAAGGGACCGTGCGTAAGTGCCCTGGCTTGTCTCTCGACCCCGTCACCTTTTTGATTTTCTCGATTTCCCCCCCCCCCCTTTCCCCGAATTTGTCCTTTTTGTACGAGCGAAATACGGTGGGACGGAATTTCTCTTTCCAACGGCCGCATCTTTCCTGCGGTTGGAAGCAAACTTTAGGGCTCCCGATTTTCCTCGGCCGACGCGAGCGATCCGCAGAAGCCGAAGAAAACGCCTCTTAAGTTTTTTTTTAACAAAAAGGGACATCGGAGCACCGCCTGCCTTAACGATTCTCCATAAAAAGGCTGTTCTCTCGTTCTTCTTTCAGGACTCGTATTTGTAAAGTGCTTTTTGATTTTTGTAAAGGCGAGGTCAGGGATTTCTTGGGCTCTCTTTGCGTGTCTCCTCTTAGAGGCGACAACTTTTTTTTTAAAACTTCTCTTAGAAGCCACAATTGTGGCTTTTCCTGTCCCTTTTTGTCACCGCTGCTTGGATGGCATCACACCCCACACCTGCTTCTTATGCTATGACACCGGGTTTAGATATCCAAAGTGTTGGGGAAAGTCTATCTATGTTCCCCTCCGGCTCACGAGGGACATTACAGTCCAAAACCCGTTATCCAAAACATTGGCTGGGCCATCATCTGCCTAGAAACATCTGAACCACTAATTCAAGGCAAAGCGAAGGCTGAAGTCCCACCAGCTTTGTGGGTTAAAAGTGGTCTTCGGGAACCACACAAGCACAATCTGAGCCCTGGAGAAAGGCGCGCTCCTTCTGGCACCAGCCCTGAGCTTATCCCAGAAGAGAAGGTCAACAATCACGTGAGGAACGCAACTCGTTGTGGGTATCCTGGTCGCTTCTCCTCCAGAACAAGCCAGCCTTGGCACAGAGCAGAATTCGGCCCCGCTGTTTTTAGAGAAACACGAATGGAGGGGAAGTCCTTCCGGGAAGTGGATCTTCATGTCTTCTGGAAGCTGTGGCTTCCTGGAGGACATCTTGAGGTCATCCTTAAGCCTGAAGGGCACGGCGGAGCTCATCGGCTCTCCACCTCAATGCCCAGCTGTCCAGCCCTACTGTTGGTTGAATGGAAGACTCAACTGGGTGCCCAGCTGGCAAAGGGAGCAATCCTCACCTCGGGCACCGAGGGGCCCGAGAAAGACGGTCCTTACTTCTTAGGCTGTTTCTGTTCAGCTGGTGGCTTCAAAGATAGCCGAGAACTTGTCGGTCCAAAGTAGCGGAGGCTAGTTAAGGACACTTGTGAGAGAGGCTTTTGCCATGGGAAGTCATGGAGACGATGCACGGGATTAAGCGAAGTTTCTTTTCGGGGAGAACCCTTCATGCAGGTAAAGAAAAGCTTAATTTTTTTTCTGTCAGGGAAAAAGTCTCGTGAGTATCGCACTTCGAACCCGGGCGATTAGCATTGATTTTTTTTTTCTTCCCCCCGGCTTCGGTGGCAACAGATCAGTTTGAAAGTCCTCAGAAGATCGATTTCAGGGCTGTCCAACTTTAAAAGATTGGTGGGCTTCAACTCCCAGAATGGCCCCAGCCAGCTTGGCTGGAAGTTGAAGCCCACCCAGTCTTCAAAGTTTGCCAAGGATGGACACCCCCCCCCAAGATCGGTTCTGCCTTTCGACGAAACCTCTTTTCCTGCTGTTCCCTTTCTGGCCAGCAGGGGAGAGGTCGAAACGAGAGCTGGCGAGGATTAAATCCCGCCGTTGCAACCGCTGAGAGAGACTTGTCTGTCTTCCTCCATTTTGTTTGGTCGAGACAGACAACCGATATTGCTCGGGGAAGCTCTGGAGATCCCAAGCCACGTCTCTCCTCCAGAGGAGAGGAACACCACCGCTTTTCCCTGAATAGGCGCGCCGCGTCTTCTTTTTTCATCAGGTGCGGCAGACGGAGGAAAAGAAGGTGGTCTTCGGGGAGAACAACTGCCCCACCCCACATTAGCCGGCCAGAAGAGCCAGCAAAAATTGGGACCGCCCAGCCTGTAGCGTCGCCCAAGGCGACAGTCCCCTCTCTACGCTGAAGACTGCTTGCAGGAGGGAACGGATTTGGGGGTGGGGGTGGGCTGTTGGCCTCAAAACCCAGCTTGTCTTCTCCTGGGATGGTTTTCAGCTTGGGGAGGACGGGAGGGCCTCCCTTCCTGGCTTCAGCCCTAGGGAAAGATCTGGAGTTCGAATTTGGGTGCCCACTCCAGGGCGCTCTTGACCACCGCCACCGCCGCCGCCCCCAGCATGACCGTCAGCCCCATCACGGCCAGCTTGACGAAGCGGTTGGTCCTGGGTTTGGTCGCTAAGAGGGACTTGGCCCTCTCCTCCACCCGTAGTCGATCTCGGAAGCGCTGACGGAGGACGGCGTCCGGCCGCTGTTGGGACGAAGCCAGCTCGAAGTCTTTGAAGGTGGAAACGGCCGTCCTGCAGAGGGGTGGGGGTAGAGGGGAGAGGAAGAGGAGGCGAGGGGGTGAGCAGCTGGGAAGCCACCAAGGGGGGGTGCCTTTCTCGTGGATTGGACTTCAGTTGCGCAAAACTGGAAGTCCTCGACTTAACGGCCCTTCGTTTAGTGACCGAAGTTACAACGGGCGCTGGAAAAAAGCCATCTGGGAATGTTTTTCCACACTTGAAACGACCCACGCAGCCTCCCCAGTCATGTGATCGGGACTAGGACGCTTGGCAGCTGATTCGTGTTTGTGACGGTGGCAGCGGCCCTGGAGGGGTGGGGGAGTCCCCTGCGATCCCCTTTTGCGACCTCCCGACCAAGTCAATGGGGAAGCCAGATTCGCTTAACGACCGGGTCACTAACTGAACAACCCCAGCGATTCAGTTAACAATGGAGGCAAGGGAGGTCTCCAAAGGGGGCAAGACTCACTTAACAACGGTCCCGCTTAGCAACGGGAATTCTGGGCTCCACTGTGGTCATAATCCGGGGACTCCTCCCCTCCCCCGTATTAGGGATTTTCGCTTCTCTTTTTCTCCTGGGAGGAATTCTTTCTTTCTTTCCTTATTTATTTATATATATTTTTTGCACAGTTGAGAGGCCGAGGGGGGACCGTGGCCCAAAGTCTTGCCATTCCCGATCCTTCTGGAACGGCCCCCCGTGGAAGCTTCTAGAAAGGGATGGGGAGCTCTGAAGGACCCTGCCCTCCCCTCCTCGCTCTCTGCTCTCTCCCCAGGGCGGGCAGCAGCTGCGCGGACCGAAGGCCACAGGGAAGGAGACCCCTCCTCACCTCTCGGCTTGCTGAGCGGCTTCCAGGGCGAGCTTGGAAGGCGGGAACTGAACGAAGAGGTCGCCAGCCCGACTGATGAGCGTCTCATAGGGGAGATCCTGGGGGATCTGGGACAGCAGATGGTGGACGGAGGCCATGTCACAGTCGCAGGCCAGAACCTCCGGGGCCCGATGGAGCACGATCTGCAAAGGGAAGCGGCAGCTCTGGGACTCCGACCGGCGGCGCCACCGAACTTTCCCCTTCCGGGTTTGTGACCGCAAACAGGTCGAAGGCCCCTTGGATTGCGGGGGGGGGGGGATGGAGAAATTGGGCATGGTTGAAATCGGTTGGAATGGCAGCTTGGGAAGGGAAGGGATAAAAGGAGGAAAGGGAAGGGAGGAAAGAGGAATGGAGAGGAGAGGACGGGTAAAAGGTAAGGGGAAGGAAGGAAGGAAGGAAGGAAGGAAGGAAGGAAGGAAGGAAGGAAGGAAGGAAGGAAAGAAAAAGGGAAGGAAGGAAGGAAAAAGGAAGGAAGGGCAGAAGCAAAGAAAAGGAAGGAAGGAAGGAAAAATAGGAAGAGGAAGCAAGGAAGGAAAAGGAAGGAAGAAGGAAAAAAGGGAAAGGGAAGGGAGGGAGGAAGAAAGAAGGAAAAAAGGAAGAGAAGGAAAGAGGGAGGAAGGGAGGGAGGAGAAAAGGGAAGAGGAAGGGAGGGAGGAAAGAAAGAAGGAAAAAAGAAGGAAGGAAAAAAGGGGGAAGAAAGGAAGGAAGGAGGGGGGAAGGAAGGAAAGAAAAAGTAAAGAAAAGGAAGGAAAAGGGAAAATGGGAAGAGGAAGCAAGGAAAAGGAAGGAAGAAGGAAAAAAGGAAAAGGGAAGGGAGGGAGGGAGGAAGGAAAGAAGGAAAAAAGGAAGAGAAGGAAAGAGGGAGGAAGGGAGGGAGGAGAAAAGGGAAGAGGAAGGGAGGGAGGAAAGAAAGAAGGAAAAAAGGAAGGAAGGAAGGAAAAAAGGGGGAAGAAAGGAAGGAAGGAGGGGGGAAGGAAGGAAAGAAAAAGTAAAGAAAAGGAAGGAAGGAAAAGGAAAAATGGGAAGAGGAAGCAAGGAAAAGAAAGGAAGGAAGGAAGGAAGGAAGAAGGAAAAAAGAAAGGGGAGGGAGGGAGGGAGGAGAAAAGGGAAGAGGAAGGGAGGGAGGAAAGAAAGAAGGAAAAAAGAAGGAAAAAAGAAGGGGGAAGGAAGGAAGGAAACAAAAGAAAAGGAAGGAATGAAGGGGGAGGGGGGAAGGGAGGAAGGAAGGGGGAGGGGAGGGAAGAGAAGGGAGAGAGAAGGAGGGCCCTTAACGAAAACCACCAGTCAGATGCTGCTATGGTTCGTGGCCTCCCTTGGGGTCTCCGAGGGGCTCCTGTTTGTTGCCCCCCCCTTCCCCCCCCTCCGGGGCTCCGAGGACTAGAGAGACGACTTGGGCCTGTTCTGATTGGCTCTCCCCCCCTTCCTCTTCCCGCCCACGCCTGGCCCGGCAGCCCCGTCTTCCCTGCCCGACACCCACCACGGCTGCAAAGTAGATGGGCATCAGTGGGTGGCAGGCCAGGAAGAAGTCGTATAACCGGACCACGTGCCGGAAGTCGGACAAGACGTGCCCGAACCAGGTGATCAACCAGCTGAGGGCGAAGATGGTTCCCACTTCAGCTCTGTGCAGGAAAAAAAAAAAGGAGGGGTGGGTGGGTGGGGTAAAGTTTAAATATAAAAAAAAAAACAGCCACTCAAGAAAACGGATCGGGCTCTTTTTTTTCCTGTCTTCAGAGCGGAGATAACGCTGCCACGTAACAAATTCTTTTTCCTTTCAAGGGAAACACGAGTTGAGCCTAAGACGTTGAGCCTAAGAAATGGGATCCCCCCAGCTTCTCCCGGCCCCGATTCACGGTTTAAGTTTCGATGACGTCAACACGAGGATGCTGCAACAGTCGTTAAGGGTGAAAAAACGGTCACAGGTCACTGTTTTCAACTCCGGACGGTCACTTGTTCTGTTCCAGCCTGCTACCGGCCTTGCAGAAAAGGCAACCCCTTTATAAACGGCAAGAGGCTGGAATACGTCTGCCAAATTTATTACAAAAACAAACAAGACACGAACCAAGATACAGGAGCTTTGAAACACTATCGCAGCGGTTGCTTTCAGCAAACCAGCCCTCCCCACACATTCCCTTTATAAAGAGTTCAGGGCGTGGCCTCTCTTTGCCTCCTTCCGAGAAGCCCCACAGCCTTCCTCTGCTTGCTCCTACTTGACTGCCTCCTGCGTCGGGCGTCCTTGAACAGGGCCAGCTGTGGGTCATCTTCATCCACACTGTCAGGCTCACACAGCTGGGTCTCCACCAGGTAGGAGGGGCCTGGCTGGGGGCTCTGCAGAGCCTCAAAGCCATCATCAGCAAGTTCTTCAACACCCCCTTCCTCCCCCTCATCTGAGTCATCCGACCCAACTGCCGAACCCACAGGCTGACCCTGAATCACAACATCACTAAACGAACGACTGTAAGTCGAGGACTCCCTAGACTTGGGGGGGAAAAAAACAACCAAAAAACCCCCCAAACTTTGTTTACCTCTGCATGAAATCGTGGAGATCTGGGTTCACTTGGTCTATGATGGGCATCAGGTAATTTAAAATGTGTCTGGTGTTCTCCATGGTTGGGTCCATAAAATCCCTGCAACAAGGATTAGGCAAGTTTTAGAGTGCAACAATGGTGAGGCACACAGGTATACACACCACAAACATCCTGCATATCAGGGATGCCCAAGCCCTGGGCTGCCGACTGGCACCGGACCGTGCCTTCCATGGGCCGTGGAGAAAGTGCCCTCCATGGAACTGGTCCCTAGCGTCCAAAAGATTGGAGACTGCTGGGCTAGGAGACTGGAGGCCAAAACATATATGGAACGGTTGCAGGAATTGGGTATGTCGAGTCTAATGACAAGAAGGACAAGGGGGGACATGACAGCAGCGTTCCAGTATCTCAGGGGCTGCCCCAAAGAAGAGGGAGTCAAGCTCTTCTCCAAAGCCCCTGATGGCAGGACAAGAAGCAACAGATGGAAACTCATCAAGGAGAGAAGCAATCCAGAACTAAGGAGAAACTTCCTGACAGTGAGAACAATTAACCAGTGGAACAACCTGCCTCCAGAAGCTGTGAATGCTCCATCACTGGAGGTTTTCAAGAAGAGACTGGACGATTTGTTTGGAATGATATAAGGACTTTGCTTTGAGCAGGGGTTGGACTAGAGGACCTGCAAGGTCCCTTCCAAGTCTGTCATTCTCTTCTGTTAGTTTAATGAAGCGAAGGACGAGGGGTAACATGATAGCAGCCTTCCACTTTTTGAGGGGCTGCCCCAAAGAAGAGGGAGTCAAGCTCTTCTTCAAAGCGCCCGAAGGCAGAACAAGAAGCAACGAATGGAAACTAACCAAGGAGAGAAGCAACCTGGAACTAAAGAGAAACTTCCTGACAATTAACCAGTGGAACCACCTGCCTCCAGAAGTGGTGAATGCTCCAACCCTGGAAGTTTTTAAGAAGAGACTGGACAGCCATTTGTCCGAAAAGGTGTAGGGTTTCCTGCCTGAACAGGGGTATTGGATTAGACCAGGGGTCTCCAACCCCCTGGTCTGTGGACCGGTACCGGGCCGCGGCATGCCAGCAACCGGTCCGCACAAACAAGCAAAGCCCCATCCGTGGGATGCAGGCAGCAGACAAAACCGCGCACTCTCTGGTCCGTGAAAAATCCTTTCTCCGTGGAATCGGTCCCTGGTAGTCAAACGGTCGGGAACCTCTGGATTAGAAGACCTCCAAGGTCCCTTCCAGCTCAATTTGGAATGGAATACTCCGATGGAAGTGAAGGACGAAGGGTGACAAGATAGCAGTCTTTCAGCATTTGGGGGGGGGGGGCTGCCACAAAGAAGGGTGTGTGTGTGTGTCAACCTCTTCTCAAAAGCGCCTCAAGGCAGGACAAGAAAGAACGGGTGGTAACTAAACACCGAGAAAGAACAATGCTAAAGACACAATACAAGTGACGCAACCTGCAGTTCAGGAACTATTCAGGTTTACTCCTCAAAGGATGTTTAGGAAAGGCTGAGGGGGTGGGGGGGCAACCTTTTGCCAAGAGTCTAACCTCCTGGAGGGGAGGTGGAGCCATCATTTGGGTGTGATCAACGGTTGTCCTGTTTTGGTTTAAAATTCAGAAGTTTGTTCATTGGAACCCGGCTATCACGTCCCCCCCCCCGTCCATCACTTCATTAAACTACACATGCCCAATTCCAGCAACTGTTCCTTGTATGTTTTAGCCTCCAGTCCCCTGATCATCTTTGTTGCTCTTCTCTGCACTCTTTCCAAAGTCTCGACATCTTTTTCACATCGTGGTGACCAAAACTGGATGCAGGATTCCAAGTGTGGCCTTACTAAGCCATTGTAAAGTGGTATTAATACTTCACGTGATCTTGATTCTGCCCCTCTGTTAATGCAGCCTAGCACTGTGTTGGCTTTTTTGGCTGGCTATTTAAGTGATTGTCCACTAGGAGTCCAATATCCCTCTCATAGTTACTACTATTGAGCAAAGTACCACCTATACCAGGGGTAGGCAACCTCGGCTCTTTTATGACTCATGGACTTCAACTCCCAGAATTCCTGAGTCAGCATACTGACTCAGGAATTCTGGGAGTTGAAGTCCATGAGTCATAAAAGAGCCGAGGTTGCCTACCCCTGACCTATACTATACCTGTGCATTTGATTTTTCCTGCCTAAATGTAGAATCTTGCTTTTTTCACCACTGAATTTCATCTTGTTCGACAGCGCCCTGTGTTCGAGTCTGTCCAGATCCTCCTGTACCTTAAGGCTGTCTTCTGGAGCGTTGGCTATTCCTGCCAGCTTGGTGTCGTCTGCAGATTTGATGAGTTCCCCATCCATCCCCTCGTCCCAAATCGTCGACCAGATTCCATTCAATGAAAGGAGTCTTTCTCAACCGTGGCTGCTTGAAGATGGGCGGACGTCAGCTCCTGGAATTCCCCAGCCAGCTTGGCTGGCTGGGGGATTCTGGGAGTTGAAGTCCTCCCATCTTCAAGCAGCCCAAGTTGAGAAACGCTGGGGGGTGGGTGGGAAAGAAAAGGGCACCTGAGGTGATGGGTTGAAAGTTTTTCCACCAGGGTGGCGGCCAACCTCTCCCCCACCACCAGCAGGAAGGTGACCACGATGTCATGGTATCCCTGGTAATAGTGGAGTTGTGTGTTGCGTTGCAGAACCTGGAGGATGCAGTCTATCAGCTCTTCCTGGAGACCCTCTCTCTGTTCATCCGGCATGTCTGGGGAAGAAGGGAAGGGAAGAAAAGAGACAGGAGTGAAGCAAGAGCCGAAAGGAAGACGCCCATCTGAATCCTATTCTCATAAAAGGACCGCCGAGCTGGGACAGACGATCCACGGGTCGTCCTTGACTTACAACGGCTCAAAGTTACAACGGCGCCGAACAGATGAGTTTCGTCACGGGCTTTTCTTTAGAGGGCCTTTTCCTGCCTGGTCTTTCCACTCGGCCAAAGAGGTTATTGATCGGGTTGCTTTCAGCTCTGCCTCGCCACGTTCTGTGTGGCTCTGAAATCTATCGTTCTTGCCAGGCCGAGTCAGCACAGGGAGTCCTCAGCTTAGCCGCCACAACTCAGCCCTAAATTTCTGTCGCTAAGTGAGATACTTGTTAAGTGAGTTTTGCCCCCATTGTACCGAGAACTAAGGAGAAACCTCCTGACGGTGAGAACAATTAACCAGTGGAACAGCCTGCCTCCAGACGCGGTGAATGCTCCAACACTGGAAGTGTTTAAGAAGAGACTGGACAGCCATTTGTACGAAATAGTATAGGGTTTCCTGCCTGAGCAGCGGGTTGGACTAGATGACCTCCAAGGTCCCTTCTGAATCTTATTCGTTTTTCTTTTTCCTTCCTTCCTTTCTCCCCCCCCTCCCTTTTCCAACACTGGAACTTTTTAAGAAGAAACTGGACAGCCACTTGTCTGAAATGGTATAGGGTTTCCTGCCTGAGCAGGGGGTTGGACTAGATGACCACCAAGATCCCTTCCAACTACTACTACTTCCTCCTCCTCCTCCTCCTCCTCCTCCTCCTCCTCCTCCTCCAAATAGCAGACTGTTGCAGAAGTGTACAGGTAATACCCGATTTGCAACCACAATTGAGCCCGAAATTTCTGCTGCTAAGTGAAACATTTGTTACGTGAGTTTCTCCCCATTTTACGACCTTTCTAGGTTAAGGGAATCCGTTTTCCCTTTTATTTTGCTTGTTTGAAGGGCGCAAAAGGGATCACAGTTGCCAAGCATCTGAATTTTGATCAGGTGATCACGGGGGATGCTACCGGTGTCAAAAACGGGCCAAAGTCCCTTTTTTTCCAGCACCGCTGTCACTTCCAACGGTCACCAAATGAATGGTTGTTAAGTCGAGGCCTGCCTATCAGCCTTTGGCTTCGCTGGAAGAAGCGGCCATAAACGAGTTGTGTTTTAACCCGGTTTAACCCAGAGGATTGACGGATCAAAATACCTGGCGGGAAACGCCGGAGGGATCGCCTTACGTCCAGCAGGACTTGCTGATAATCTTTGCTGTTTTCCCGAAGGTCTTCCTCTAAGAGAAACGGCAAAGGATTTTATAATTAATGAGAATTAAAAAGAAAGACCGGGAAGCTAAGAAAAAGACGTCGTTAAACCGTGAAGATTACAAGCCAGACATGCTTTTGTCTTCTGATATCTCTTGAAAAGCAGAAAAGTGAGTCTGGTTTTCCAACCAACCCGGGGTGTGTGTGTGTGTCTTCAAACGTGGCCCTTTGATGACTTGTGGACTTCAACTCCAGTAGCAGGGGGTTGGACTAGATGACCTCCAAGGTCCCTTCCAACAACTTCTTCTTCTTCTTCTTCTTCTTCTTCTTCTTCTTCTTCTTCTTCTTCTTCTTCTTCTTCTTCTTCTTCTTCTTCTTCTTCTTCTTCTTCTTCTTCTTCTTCTTCTTCTTATTATTATTATTATTATTATTATTATTATTATTATTATTATTATTATTTAAAGCACTGCTGGTAGGGAATTCTGGGACTTGAAGTCCACAAGTCATCCAAGGGCCAAGTTGGAAGACCCCTTGTCATAAACAGTCCTCAAGTTACAAACGTTCATTTATTTATTTTATTTTAATTCCATTTATATCCCGCCCTTCTCCGAAGACTCAGGGCGGCTTACAAGCTTAGCAGTAGCCTTCATTCTATGTATATGCCTGCTTATTAGGGCTTTCACACACACACACACCCAAGCGGCATTATTACAAAGTCAGCTTAATTGCCCCCAACAATTTAGCAACTGTACGAAGTTACAACAGCACTGAAGTGACTTGCGACCGTTTTTCACCCTGATGACTTTTGCGGCCTCCCCTGTGGTCACATCACCGAAATTCAGACGCTTAGCAAATGGCTCATAGTTATGACGGTTCCAATGTTCCCGGGGGGGTTCACGCGATCCTCTTTTGCCGCCTCCTGACAAGCAAAGCCAGTGGGGGAAGCCAGATTCACTTAACGACCGTGTCACTAACTTATCAACTGCAAGGATTCGCTTAAAACTGTGGCAGGAAAGCTCGTAAATTGGGGACAAAACTCACTGAATAAATGTCTCACTCGCCGAGATAAAACTTTTGGCCTCAACTGCGGCCCTACGTCAGGGGTTACCTGTAGTCCTCGACTTACGACCGCAGTTGAGCCCAAAATTTCCATTGCTAAGCAAGACAGCTGTTAAGTGGATTTGCTCCGTTTTATAAGTTTTCCTGACATGCCGCTTAAGTGGATCACTGCGGTTATTAAGCTAATAACACGGTTGTTAAGTGAATCTGGCTTCCTCGTTGATTTTGCTCGTCAGAAGGCCGCAAATGGGGATCACGTGACCCCAGGGGGACGCTGCGACCGTCATAAATATGAACCAGTTGCCAAGCATCTGATTTTTGATCATGTGACCAGAGGGGACGCTGCAACGGTCCTAAGTGTGGAAAACGATGGTATGTCACTTTTTTCAGTGTCATTGTGACTTCAAATGGTCACTAAATAAACCGCTGTAACTCGAGGAGTAGTCTTACACTAACCTGGCTCTCCTCCTCCTCCTACAATCTCTGCAAAGCAGATCCGTTTATATTGAACAACAAAATATTACCCCGTGACTAAGCCATCCGTCTTGGACTCTGTAATCGTGGCCTCCTGTATCGCCTAAAGCTGGGGTAGGCCACCTCGGCTCTTTTATGACTCGTGGACTTCAACTCCCAGAATTCCTGAGCCAGCTATGCTGGCTCAGGAATTCTGGGAGTTGACATCCACGAGTCATAAGAGGTTGCCTAAAGGTAAAGGTAAAGGTTCCCCTGCACACGCGTGCTAGTCGTTTCCGACTCTAGGGGCCGGTGCTCATCTCCGTTTCAAAGCCGAAGAGCCAGCGCTTGTCCGAGGACGTCTCCGTGGTCATGTGGCCAGCATGACTAGACGCCAAAGGCGCACGGAACGCTGTTACCTTCCCACCGGAGTGGTCCCTATTTTTCTACTTGCATTTTACATGCTTTTGAACTGCTAGGTTGGCAGAAGCTGGGATGAGTAACAGGCGCTCACTCTGTTACGCGGCACTCGGGCTACGAAAACCGGCCATCAGAGTCTGGATTTTTAAACTTCTTTTAAACATCCTAGCAATAGCTTGATTTCTTTTTCACAGCATAAATATGTCAGGAGAGTCAAAATTAAAAACCACCAGGCTCAGGGCATCTTCTTGGTGCCGAGGGACTCACATCCCGGCTCTGAGGCTGGTCAGGTGGAGAGAAGAAGAGGGCTTCACCTGGCAGAGGCAGCAGGTCGTCCGTGTTCACATTGAGAAGTCTGGGCCATACTTTGCAGCGGATCTCGTCCCTCAGAAGGCCTCCTTCGCTGATCGCCATGCGCCGGAGCGGGGCAATGTCGACAGGCTCACTGTCGAGGACCTGGTAGATCTCGGCTACCTTTCTCTGCTGCTTGCCCGATTCTGAAAGAGGCAGAAACCTACATCAGTCAAGGGCCTTTGCTTCCCCCCCCCCCCTGAGCAGAGCTGGCCTAGTGCCAGCCTAGAAACCAGGAGAGGGTGAGTTCTAGTCCCGCCTTAGACACAAATGCCAGCTGGGTGACTATGGGCCAATCCCCAGGAGACGGTGAATTCTAGTCCCGCATGAGAAATGAAAGCCATTCTGGGTGACTTTGGGTCAATCACCAGCAGATGGTGAATTCTAGTCCCACCTTAGGTACGAAAGCCAACTGGGTGACTTTGGGCCAATCACCAGGAGATGGTGAATTCTACTCCCGCCTTAGGCATGAAAGACAACTGGATGACTTTGGGCCAATCACCAGCAGACGGTGAATTCTAGTCCCGCCTTAGGCATGAAAGCCATCTGGGTGACTTTGGGCCAATCACCAGGAGATGGTGAATTCTAGTCCCGCCTTAGGCATGAAAGACAACTGGATGACTTTGAGCCAATCACCAGGAGACGGTGAATTCTAGTCCCGCCTTAGGCATGAAAGACAACTGGATGACTTTGAGCCAATCACCAGGAGACGGTGAGTTCTAGTCCCGCCTTAGGCATGAAAGACAGCTGGGTGACTGAGTCAATCACCAGCAGACGGTGAATTCTAGTCCCGCCTGAGAAATGAAAGCCATTCTGGGTGACTTTGGGCCAATCACCAGGAGACGGTGAGTTCTAATCCCGCCTTAGGCATGAAAGCCAGCTGGGTGACTTTGAGCCAATCACCAGTTGACTTTGGCCCATTGATTCTCTCTCAGCCTAACCCACCTCACACGATTGTTGTGGGAAAACAGGAGGAAGAAGGCATATCAGCCATGCTTGGCCCCCCACGTTTATTTACAAAGTAATAAACGTGGGATAAAAAAAATCTAACAATAAATAAACTCGGCATCAAAATCTGAGAAGGGAAGTCCAACAGACATCAGGCTAGCCAGCTGGCAAGGATTCTCAAAATGAAGTCACATCCTTGCTTCCTAACCTGAATGCTGACTGATACAAACAAACATTCTCACTCCAGAAGGCTGTTTTAAAAAGAGAGCACCTACCTTTTTGGGGGGGGAAAAAACCCCCATAAGAGATTTATACGGAAAGGTAAAGGAGCAAAGAAATATCGAGAGTTAAAAAGCATGCAAGGCACCTAGAAATTTTGCATTTAAAGCAGGAGGGCCCTACACAGGCAATCAAAGCCAGGAAAAAAGTTGGTAATCCTTATTTGTTAGATGTTTTGTGCCAGCCATGGCAGTTTCCCAAAAGGGTCATCAGATGGAGGCAAAGAGGCTTCTTTGCTTCCACTGATGAGCCAAGGGTCTCAGACCCCGACAGACCCCATTGGCGAGAGAGTTTTATGGTCAGGGAGGGACCAAGACCCCCCCATAAATACCTCTGCACGAGGGGCTGCTTCTACTTCTAGTTCTAGCCTCTTAAGATTCTACTCCTAGCTTCTAGTTCTTCTTCTGTTTTAGTTATGTAATGCTAGCTTGCTTTTATTTTATTTCTCTCTCACATGCAGGCATGAATGCTTTCATGCCAAGTATTTCTTTCTCTTTGATCTATCATTGAATAAAGCTAATATGATTGCATCTCTGTGTGATGCTTTTACTTGGAAGCACCTTTAACGATCCATCGTCCTCGTGAGTTCATCTCACATTATTTATTTCACGGGCCTCATTATCACCAGGACAAGGAAGAAACTCCTAGGGGCGGGGGTGGTGGTGGAAATGACACAACCACTTCAGTGAGTTCAGAACAAAACAGCACAAGCCGTTGGTGTTTAAAGCCTTCTTCCGTGACCTCCCTTTTACCTGGCTGCATACCTGATGTGCGGTTTTAGAATTCGTACTCAAATAATCTGATTGGGAGGCTTTAATCTGGCGAAGCTCTCGTCATTCAGCTTGGATCCAACAAGTCCTACTGACCTAAACGAACTGAATCGTTGATATGTAAAAAAGGATCTTGGGATATACGCAGTGCTTTTTTTGTAAAAAAAAAAAAAAAAGGTGCTGGAACTCACATATATCATACAGCCCGCCTTGCCTACCCTGCAAGGTTCCATCCAAAAAAGGTGCCGGAACTCCGTTCTGAGCGTTCTACGACAAAAAAAAAAAAAGCCCTGGATATACGACTGGAGAGCCTGCCTAGCTGCGTGTGGCCCATTTTACAAGCTGTAAATTTCACAGGCTTGACAGAATATTATGCTGAAACATATGTAGGTACCTGGCCCTAATACGTTTCTGAATTAGTAGGCTAAACAAAGGAAATAACAACAACAACAGATCGCCATTTGGAACACAACACGCCAGATATCGCAGTCGTAGAGAACTGAGGCGCACAGCTGATTGATGTCGCTGTACCAGGAGATGCCAGAGTCGAAGAAAAAGAACTGGGAAAAATTACGAAATACCGCGACCTGGCCATCGAAACTGCGCGATTATGGATGAAACGCGTAACAGGGATACCCATTGTCGTCAGGGCACTGGGAACTATGTCCAAAAACTTTGCAAAATACATCAAGATACTGCAGGTTCCTGCAATCACTCCAGCAATGCTGCAAAAAACTGCGTTACTCGGAACATCTTACATTTTAAGGAGATACCTGGTTGATCCCTCGGATGCTGGCAGCAACCCGTGCCAACCATTAGCGCCAGTCAATTTGAGTGTTCAGTTGACTGAGTTTCATGTTTTTTTGAATAAAAGTTTTATAATAATAAACGAGAAAGAACTGGAGAAGATAGCAAAATACAAAGACCTACAAATAGAAATAGAAAGACTGTGGCAAAGGCAAGCAAGGGTGGCACCAATGGTAATAGGCGCCTTGGGTGCAATCCCAAAACAGCTGGAGCACCACTGGAACACCATCATCGGCATTGAGAAATTCGCCATCAGTCAATTGCAAAAGGCGGCCTTGCTAGGAACTGCTTCCATCCTGCGACGAGATCTGTAATTTCACCAAACATCCCACATCTGCCTATCCCAGGTCCTTGGTAAGGACTCGATAGGTAGACAAAAATGCCAAATCCAGTCTGAACATCTGGTTGTGTGATGATATAATAATAATAATAATAATAATAATAATAATAATAATAATAATGATGATGATGATGATGATGATGATGATGATGATGTCTAATGGTCTCTAATGCAAATTGTAAAAGGGCAAATAGTTGAGCTGAAATGGTTGTAGGAAGTTATGAAGTTATATGAACTAAGTACAATACATTATTTTCTCTTTTACTGTGCTAAGCGCCAAATTAAAAAAAAAAGTTACAGATGTAAAAAGAGAAGGAACTTGCAGAGATCATCTAGTAGTCAAACCAAATCGTTATTTGTTACACAGATCAGCCTAATCCACTCTCTGCAGGAATCTCTGTATCCCTGATAGGTGGAAATCCAGCTTTTCTTTTAAGTGTTTTTCAACCTGGGTGGCTGAAAGACAGGCGGACTTCAACTCCCAGAATCCCTACCCTCACAACTCACTTTTTTTCAACACCATCGCCATTTCAAAGGGTCACTACATGAATGGCTGTAAGCCGAGGACTACAGCCAGTCCTCAACTTACAACAGTTCGCTTAGAGACCTTCAAAGTCACAACGGCAGTGAAAGAAGCGCCATTTTTCACTCTTACGGCCGTTGCGGCACCCCCAGGGTTGCGGGATCAAAATCCAGATGCTTGGCAAGTGGTTTCGTATTTATGACGGTGGCAAGCGTCCCCGGGGGTGGGGGTGGGGGGAAGGGAGGTCACGTGATCCCCTTTTTGCGACCTTCCGACGAGCGAAGTCAATGGAGGAAGCCGGATTCGCTTAACAACCGTGTTGCTAATGTTAATGACAATGACTCATTGAACAACCGGGGCAAAAACTCGGCTTAACAAATGTCTCACTTAGCATCAGAAATGTTGGACTCCGCTGTGGTCACTAAGCCGAGGACACAGCAAAGCAGCTGCGGAAAAGGGCAGGCTCAGAGCCCAAAATGGAGTTTGACATGTGTTTTGTTATTTTTTTTCTTTTTCTTTTTTCTGACATTTCGTTTTGGACATGTTCCTTCTCCTCCTCCCACACTGAACAAGGCTTCTCTGTCAACTATCTGAATGGATCCTTTACATTCGGCTTCGCCAATCTCGGCCGCCGAATCCAAGATGCATTTCTTTGGCTATCCAAGCAAGGCAGGGAACCGTCAGCTGCATTGCCCCGGATTAAAAAAAAAAAAAAAAACGCAACCAGATTTCCAGGACAGGCAGTCCTCAACTTACAACAGTTTGCTCAAAGTTGCGACGGCACTGGAAAACGGGACCCGTGACCTGTTTTCGCACCTGCGACCTTTGCAGCCTCTCCGTCTTCACGGGATTAAAATTCGGACGCTTGGTAACCGACTCGCATTTATGACGGTCGCAGTGAGCCGGATTCGCTTAACGACCGTGTAACCAACTTGTCGACTGTAGTGGTTCCCTTAACAACTGTGGCGAGGAAGGTCGTGAAATGGGGCAAAATTCACTTAACAGCTGCCTCGCTTAGCGACAGAAATGTGGGGCTCAGGTGTGGCCATTGGTCAAGGTCTACCTGTACAAGAAGCCCTGTAATAAATAACAATAAACAATCAAAGCATGGATCTCCTTTCCACGACTTGAAATGATTCGAAAGACAATTAATACATTGCGGTTACAGAATTCAGATTTTTCTCTGGCTGCAGAATCAGAGGCACGGATTCCCAGTGGCTCCTGCTCAACCTTTGGGAGCTGATCTCTGACTTGATTCTCCCCTTCAGTCAGAATAGAGCTGGAAGGGACCTTGGAGGTCATCTAGTCCAACCCCCCTGCTCGAGCGGGAGACGCTCTACCATTTCAGACAGATGGCTGTCCAGTCTTGTCTTTTCTTTAAAGTTTTATTATTACTTTTTAACAGAGCTCAACAAAAACGTGTTGTCTGGGTATCTTATTCACCAACACAAATTAAAATTCCAAATCCCTAAATCTTTCCTCTAACCGTTGATAAAATAGGTCCCAAGTTTGAAAATATTCTATTTCTTCTTTTTCTTTCAATCTTAATGTAAGTCTGTCCATTTCCGCACAGTCTAATATATATATATATATTTTGGGGGGATCATTTCTTCTTCTGGTGGCATTTCTTCATTCTCCCAATATTGTGCAAATATAATTCTTGCCGCAGTTATCACGTGTAAAATCAAATATGTACTTTGCTTATCAAGTTTTTCTGGCATTATACCTAGTTAAAAAAAAATTCAGGCTTATAGTCTATATCAGGGGTAGGCAACCTCGGCTCTTTTATGACTCATGGACTTCAACTCCCAGAATTCCTGAGCCAGCATGGGGGAACCATGGCCCCTTCATGACTTGTGGACTTCAACTCCCAGAATTCCTCAGCCAGCATGGGGGAACTCTGGCCCCTTCATGGCTTGTGGACTTCAACTCCCAGAATTCCTGAGCCAGCATGGGGGAACTATGGCCCCTTCATGACTTGGGGACTTCAACACCCAGAATTCCTGAGCCAGCATGGGGGAACTATGGCCCCTTCATGACTTGTGGACTTCAACTCCCAGAATTCCTGAGCCAGCATGGGGGAACTATGGCCCCTTCATGACTGGTGGACTTCAACTCCCAGAATTCCTGAGCCAGCATGGGGGAACTATGGCCCCTTCATGACTTGGGGACTTCAACACCCAGAATTCCTGAGCCAGCATGGGGGAACTATGGCCCCTTCATGACTTGCGGACTTCAACTCCCAGAATTCCTCAGCCAGCATGGGGGAACTATGGCCCCTTCGTGACTGGTGGACTTCAACTCCCAGAATTCCTGAGCCAGCAGGGGGGAACTATGGCCCCTTCGTGACTGGTGGACTTCAACTCCCAGAATTCCTGAGCCAGCATGAGGGAAACGTTGGCCCCTTCATGACTGGTGGACTTCAACTCCCAGAATTCCTTAGCCAGCCTGGCTCAGCTTGGAAACCTCTCCCTTTTCCCTCAGCGTGGCTGGCTCAGGAATTCTGGGAGTTGAAGTCCACGAGTCCTAAAAGAGCCGAGGTTGCCTACCCCTGGCCTATGTGCTTCTCTCACGTTTTTTCTAACCAAGTGTGGAGTATTGTCCAATATCTCCTAGCTTTGACACAGTGTTTTCTTAAAAACCTTCAGAGATAAAGTAACTACAACAGAAATTTTGAGCTCATTTGTGGTCCGAGACTACCCGTAAAATCAGCCAGTTTTAACCACCTCTTGTTTCTGGCTTCAAAGCGAAGATGTTGTCCCCAAGGTGAAATAAGGGATGTTGTCAAAGCACAGGCAATTAAAATAAAAAGAGAAAATGAGATACAAATATAATGAGGGCTAGTTAAAAGCAGTCAACCTTAAAATGTATTTTAAAAAGGAGGAGAGGCTGGGAAGGGAATGGTATTCATCCAAGGAAGAAGCATTTGGAAAATATAGGCCAATGAGAAATAGTATTTATTTATTTATTAGATTGCTATCCTGCCTTTATAAGCAACTCAAAGTGGGCAACACAGCTAACACAGGCAGTCCTCAACTTACGACCACAATTTTAGTTGCTAAGTGAGACCTCTGTTTACTGAGTTGTGCCCCACTAGATGACCTTTCTTGCCACATTCGTTAAGCGAAAATCACTGCACTTGTTAAGTTAATCGCACGGCTGCTTAAGTGAACCTGGCTTCCCCACTGACTGTGCTTGTCAGAAGGTCGCAAAAGGGGGAATCACACACGACCCCTGGGACACGGCTGGAGCTGCAGGGCTGTCAGGGCTCAGCGGAAGCGTCAGGATCGCCGCCAGGATCCAGCTGGAATGTTGCAGCATCTCCAGGGTCTTGTGATTTACATTCAGATGCTTGGCAACTGGTTCGTATTGATGACGGTCAGAGTGTCCCAGGGTCATGTGAAGTGACCAAAACACTTTTTTCCTTTTTTGGGGGGGGGTGTCATCAAGTTTTTGACACCTTGCTAGGTGACTGGTGGTACTCGGATGCTGCCATATCCTAAAAGTGGTACAATGGGTGAAAAGGTTGAAAAGCCCTGCTTTAGAGGATGGGAAATCAGATTTT
This sequence comes from Vipera ursinii, assembly GCF_947247035.1. Classification (NCBI taxonomy): domain Eukaryota; kingdom Metazoa; phylum Chordata; class Lepidosauria; order Squamata; family Viperidae; genus Vipera; species Vipera ursinii. The sequence goes on from NC_139516.1 coordinate 3,001,608, forward strand.
GGCTTCCCCTATGATGTACCTAGGGACGCGGTGGCTCAGTGGGTTAGGACGCTGAGCTTGTCGATCAGAAGGCCGGCAGTTTGGCGGGTCGAATCCCGAGTGCCGCGTAACAGAGTGAGCGCCTGTTATGCGTCCCAGCTTCTGCCAACCTAGCAGTTCGAAAGCACGTAAAATATGCAAGTAGAAAAATAGGGACCGCTCCGGTGGGAAGGTAACAGCGTTCCGTGCGCCTTTGGCGTCTAGTCATGCCAGCCACATGACCACGGAGACGTCCTCGGACAAGCGCTGGCTTTTCGGCTTTGAAACAGAGATGAGCACCGGCCCCTAGAGCTGGAAACGACTAGCACGCGTGTGTGGGGGAACCTTTACCTTTACCTATGATGCACCTGCCAATGCTATGCTACTCGAATAAAGATTCTTTAAGGTAAACAAAGCCTCGAAGTTCTTTGGAGAGTTTCATCTGTCGGAACCATGACAGTAATCTTCTGAACGACTGCTTGATTTGCTTAACGATGAGGACAAAAAGATTGCAAAGTTGGCTGTGACTCCTTTAACAACCAGCTTGCTTAGCAAGAGTAATTCTGGTCCCAATTATGTAAAAAAAAGTCGAGGAATACCTACCAGCTTACATATAAAGGAATCGGTGCCTTTTGAGTTATCAACCCGCCCTCTGATGATTAAAGCGACTGAAATGGTTATTAAACACACCCAAATACCAGGAAACTGACAACCCTCTGTTCCAAGCAAAGGCTCAACATCTAAAAATGCAACCGGAGCAAAGCAATACAAATAAAAAAATCCTGCTGAAATGCAAACCTTCTGACATTATGCTGATTTCAGCTGATGCTGAGGAAGTGCTAGTTGGTTTATGCAACTGTGTGTTCGTCACTTCACCTTCCTTTCCAGCTAAATTGCTGGGAGCGGGGTGTCTAAAGAGCAGAAGGGAAGTCCCCCCCCCCACACACACTTTGGCGTTTGCAGGAGGCAATGCTCTTTCTTTCCCCAAACATTGCCTTGGTGGACAGCTGGGGATTGGATTTCTCCCCGGTAAAGTAAGCCAGGGCCAGCAAAAATAAATGGTTACATGGGTAAAAAAATTTAATAGGAAATTAGGGAAAATATAAGTATTAGGTATGTTTGCTGACTTGATGTGTGTGTGTCTATCTATCTATCTATCTATCTATCTATCTATCTATCTATCTATCTATCTTTCTTTACCCCCTCTATCATCTATGATCTATCTACTCGCTATCATCTATCATCTATCTCTATCTACTCCATCATCTATCTATGTCTATCTAATTTATCTATCTATCTATCTATCTATCTATCTATCTATCTATCTATCTATCTATCTATCCTCTCTCTCTATCATCCATCATCTCAATCCACTCCGTCATCTATCTATCTCTATTTACCCCATCATCCATCATCCCTATCATCTATCAATCAATCAATCTATCTTTACCCCCTCTATCATCTATGATCTATCTACTCGCTATCATCTATCATCTATCTCTATCTACTCCATCATCTATCTATGTCTATCTAATTCATCTATGTATCTATCCTCTCTCTCTATCATCCATCATCTCAATCCACTCCATCATCTATCTCTATTTACCCCATCATCCATCCTTATCATCTATCTATCTATCTATCTATCTATCTATCTATCTATCTATCTATCTATCTTTACCCCCTCTATCATCTATGATCTATCTACTCGCTATCATCTATCATCTATCTCTATCTACTCCATCATCTATGTATATCTATCTATCTATCTATCTATCTATCTATCTATCTATCTATCTATCTATCTATCTATCCTCTCTCTCTTTCATCCATCATTTCAATCCACTCCGTCATCTATCTGTCTCTATTTACCCCATCATCCATCATTTATTTATTTATTTATTAAATTTTTATACCGCCCTTCTCCCGAAGGACTCAGGGCGGTGTACAGGGCAATAAATATAAAAAACGATGTACAAAAGTTAAAAAACAATTAAATATTATGCCCGAATATAAACAATAATTAAAAACCATGTTAAAACCCCAACCCTTAACCGATCAAACCAGGCCGGATTGCTCGAATACATAAGTTTTTAGATCCTGCCAGAAGGAGCGAAGGTCGGGGGCCATCCGGAGCTCGACCGGCAAGCGGTTCCACAGGTCTGGCGCGCCCACAGAGAACGCCCTCCCCCTAGGGGCCACCAATCCACATTCTTTGATCGGAGGCACCCTGAGGAGGCCCTCTCTGTGGGAGCGCACTGGACGGAGGGAGGTTGACGCCGGCCACAGGTGTTGCGGTAGGTAATCCGGACCCATGCCATGAAGGGCTTTGTAAGTCATCACTAACACCAACATCCCTATCATCTATCAATCAATCAGCCAATCTATCTATCTATCTTTACCCCCTCTATCATCTATGATCTATCTACTCCATCATCTATCTATGTCTATCTAATTTATCTATCTATCTATCTATCCTCTCTCTATCATCCATCATCTCAATCCACTCCGTCATCTATCTCTATTTACCCCATCATCCATCATCCCTATCATCTATCTATCATCTATCTATCTATCTATCTATCTATCTATCTATCTATTTCTATTTATGCCTTTTATCATTCATCATTGCTATCTACTCATCATCTCTCCCTCCCTCCCTCCCTCCCTCCCTCTCTCTCTCATCTATCAGCTATCTGCACAAGCGTATATCCATATCCATATCTCTCTATCGGTAGTCCTTGACTTACAACAGGCCTTAACTTACAACTGTGGTCGTAAGTCAAGGACTATCTGTACGGTGGTGAAAGTCAGGTCCAGTAGCACTTTTCTGAGTAACCAAGTTTACGAAAAGGTAAATTTTTGACAGCTGAAGAGTATGACGGGTGTCGGACATTCTACAGGTGAGAAATAAATACAGGCATTACTCAACTTAAAACTACTCCTTTAGTGACCGCTCCAAGTTACAACAGCGCAGGAAAAAAAAGACCTGACGACCTTTTTTCCCACTTCTGACCCTTGCGGCATCGCCCAGGGTCAGGTGATCAAAAATTCAGCCGCCTGGCAACTGACTCGTACTTACGGCGGGTTGCGGCATCAGGGGGGGGAAGGTGTCGCGTGATTCTCCTTTTGTGACCCTCTGACAACCAAAGCCAATAGGGGAAGCCCGATGCGCTCAACAACCGGCTGGCTGACCTATCGGCTGCAATGATTCCCTTAACAACCGAGGCAAGAAACCGTCGTAAAGTGGAGCAACACTCGCTTAACCACCGTCTCGCTGAGCAGCGGGAATGTTGGGCTCCACTGTGGTCCGAGGTCGAGGACCACCTGCATGTATGTGTTGTGTTGTGTGTGTGTGTGTGTGTGTATGCGTGCGTGTGTCTACACCACCCCATGCATGTATGTAGATAATTATTTCCAAATATATAGTTGATTTATTCACAAAGGACTCGAGGCAGCGCGCCTATCCCGCACACCTTCCTCCTCTTTTGCCCATGACAACAACAACAACAACCCTGCGAGGTGGGACCTCGCAGGAGGCCTTCAAGAACAGGACGAGATTAGATTGGGGGAAGAACTGGAGCATTTCCACGGGACAATACCGCAGAGCAGGACCTTTTTCAACAGCCGGGACGCTCGCCCGGTTGAATTTCTGCCTGCTTGTTTGCCTCCTGAAAGGAGGGAGGAGTCAAAGCAGGCCCTCATCGCCCGCCTCTTGGTGGAGCCGCCTCTTCTGATTGGCTCCCGCAGCCCGGTCAGAGGAGAAGCGGGGGCGGGGCCTCCGCCCGGCCACGCCCCCTCCCTTTCCTCACAGCATCCAGTTTTCCCTCAGCGAAGGCCTCGCGACCCCTGAGGTGGCCGAGCGGGCCTGCTCCGGCCCGAGGCGCGCACCTGCCTGCCTACCTACCTACCTCGCTCCGCGTGGTGATGCAGCCGTGGCGGCCTCGGCTGGGTCATGGTCTCCGGCCACCGCAGAGGCTCATCCCGGCGGCCTGCCGGACTCCGTGTCTTCCTTTTTTTTTTTCCCCCCTCCCACTTCCACGCACACGGTCCCGCCTTCCGCCTACGTGATGGCCGCCGCCACCAATCGCCTTGGCGGGAGGCGCTGCGGAGGCGGCAACAAGCCGGGCGCGCCTTCCCGAGGCGCATGCGCCAAGCCCGCCCATCTGTAATTTGATAAAGGCTGAGGCTAGGGCAGGGGTAGGCAACCTCGGCTCTTTTATGACTCGTGGACTTCAACTCCCAGAATTCCTGAGTCAGCTACGCTGACTCAGGAATTCTGGGAGTTGAAGTCCACGAGTCATAAAAGAGCCGAGGTTGCCTACCCCTGGGCTAGAGTGATGCGGAGCAGAAGCTTCTGGGATACAGAAGGAGAATCGTAGAGATAGAAATAGAGACTCGATTCTCTGCTTTAGTTCGGAGCCCCTGGAGCTAGTTGTCCGCTTAGTGACCGTCCGAAGTTACAACGCACTGAAAAAAGTGACTTTTTTTAAAAAAAATTCCATTTATATCCCGCCCTTCTCCGAAGACTCAGGGCGGCTTTACAAGCTTAGCAGTAGCCTTCATTCTATGTATCTGCCTGCTTATGAGGGCTTTCACACCCACCCCCCAAGCGGCATTGTTACAAAGTCAGCTTATTGCCCCCAACAATCTGGGTCCTCATTTTACCTACCTCGGAAGGATGGAAGGCTGAGTCAACCTTGAGCCTGGTTTAAATAGGTTTAAATCTATTGGTCGCGATTCACCTGGGCAGGTATAAAGAGACGCCAGGTAACCCCTTTGCTCCAGCTTCATTTCTGACTCAATAAAGAAATACTACCCAGCTCAAGTCAAGTGTCCGTCTCTCCGTGCAACCACGCGACATTGCACAACCGTTGCAGCATCCCCATGGTCACCTGATCAAAATTTGGACACATAACCAGCGGTGGGATTCAGCCAGTTTGCACCACTTTGGCAGAACCGGTAGCTAATTTTTTGTTGCCCAGGCCCAGAATGGACTTCCAGAAGCGGCATCCACACAGAGAACTGGTTGTTCACATATTTGAATCCCACCACTGATCATTATCTATCTATCTATCTATCTATCTATCTATCTATCTATCTATCTATCTATCTATCCATCCATCCATCCATCCATCCATCCATCCATCCAGTGGTGGGATTCAGCCAGTTCGCACCAGTTCAGCAGAACTGGTAGCTATTTCTTTGTTGCCCAGGCCCAGAATAGACTTCCGGAAGCGGCATCCACACAGAGAACTGGCTGTTCCCATATTTGAATCCCACCACTGCACATAACATAGAACATATGCTTTGCAGCTGACTCACATTTATGACGGTCGCAGTGTCCCGGGATCATGTGATCCCTTTTTGCGACCTGACAAGCAAAATCAACAGGGAAGCCAGATTTATTTAACAACCACGTTACTAGCTTACCAACTGCAGCGATTCACTTAACGGTGGCAAGAAAGATCGTAAAACGGGACAAAATTCATGTAATAACTATCTCACTTATCAACAGAAATTTTGGGCTCAGTTATGGTTGGTTGTAAGTCGAGGATTACCTGTAGTAGAGACGGGGACAGTGGAGAAGGAGATTTATACGCTGCCTTTTTATTCAGAAAGAATATTCAAGGCAGCTTACAATGAAAACAGCCCTTCCAGATGCAAAGTGGTTGAGTGAATGTATCTGGAGAACAGGAAGATGAAAATAAAATATCTCTGTATTACACTTGTTTGTATTTCACTTTTCAGGAAGAAAATCCACCTGAAATAATTTTCCAACGATATAAATAAAATAAACACTATTTTGAAATGTAAAGTTACATTTTGTAAGCTGCCTGGTGTCATCTATTTGCAAGCTGGGTGGCTAGATAAATTTGTTTAATAAATAAAGTATAGATAGATAGATAGATAGATAGATAGATAGATAGATAGATAGATAGATTCCAAGATCCTTCTTTGATGGGAGAGAGAGGGAAAGAACAGAAGGGATGGCAGTGACTGGAAGGTTTGTGCACTTCTGTTGTATGAATGAGGAAAGCAAGGAGCTTGAATAAACTGCTAGCCATAAACTATGGGGAGACTCTTAGGCTAGTGTGTCCTTTGCAAAAAAGGATCAGAACTAGGAAAGCCGATTCATATCTTTTTATTTATGCACACAAGTAAAAGATAGGTCTCCCACAGCTACAATATAAGGTAAGGTAAGGTAAGGTAAGATAAAATAACCTTTATTGTCATTTTTTTTTTACTGTGGGCACAACGGCACACATCAAAAATGAAATTTAGTTGCCCGCTCTCAAAGTGAAACATACATGACACACACCTAAACATACTATATGCAACATATGTATAGACCCACACCCCTACATATTTAACAATAAATATTAAATGCTGTCCATCTTGAATATATAATGGAAGGACGAAGCCTGAGAGTTCACAAGGTTAATGCTGTATGGAATGAAACTATGGCTGAATCTGGATGTTCTGTTTTGGATACCACGGAGCTTCCTCCTCCCGGAAGATAACAAGGAAAACAGGTCGTGAAGAGGGTGTGTCGTGTCCCAGAAAATCTTATGGACCTCGTTCAAACAACGCTTCTGTGCTATGTCTTGGATGGGAGGGAGGGAACTGCCAATGATCTTTTCGGCCGTCCTCACCACTCTCTGCACTGCCTTCCTGTCCGAAGCTGGGATGCTTCCAAACCAGACTGTGATGCTGTATGACAGGATGCTCTCGATCGTCCCTCTGCAGAAAGTGGTCAGGACAGGGGAAAGAAGATGCGCTTTTCTCAGGAAGATGTGCTTACAAGGTAAGAAGACTGTTGGATAGGGAAGGTATCACTTTATATACAGCTCAAATATATTGGGTTTGGATTGGAATGTGTTCTTCAGTTGGCCAGCATCACTTCTGTTCAGGGGTCCTTGGAACTCTCTGAGCTTGGTCATATTTTTACAGATGTTCCATGAACCAATTAGGTTACATCATCAGTGCTAGCGGGGAGTGCAAACCCCTTCCTCTTTTAGTACTGATGATGTTCCCCAGTTGGGTCATGAAACGACTGCAACAAAACTGCCAAGCTCAGAGAGCACCAAGGACCCCACAGCTCAGTCCTGAGCTATAAATATTGTCCTTGATCGGTCAATGCACAAAGGATGCTTCTCTTACCTGTGGGAGCACAGCTTAGTCTTTCTCAAGATGTCACCTTCCAATTCCGCAGGGAATAAAACTGCTCAATTTCCCAGACAGACAGCAGAGATCAATAAAGGAGTATATTTGTAGCTCAGGGTTGACCTGAGGGGTCCTTGGTGCTCTCTGAGCTGGGTGGTTTTCTTGCAGAGATTTCATGACCCAAACTAGGTAATGTTGTCAGTACCAGTACTAGCTTTGATGACGTTACCTAGCTGGCTCATGAAACGCTTGCAAGAAAACAGTCAAACTCGGAGAACACAAAGGGAATCCCCAGTCCTGTGCCCCCCTCCTCTCGCCCTCTCTGCAAACCCCCCTTCCTTGTAGCACTGATGATGTTCCCTACTTAGGTGATGAAACGTCTGTAAGAAAACAAGCAAGTTTGGAGAGCACCAAAGACCCCACAGTTCCCTTCCTCTTCCTCCTCCTCCTCCCCTCTGCAAACCCCCTCCCTTCTAGCACTGAAGATGATCCCTAGTTGGCTGATGAAACGTCTGCAAGAAAACTGCCAAGCTCAGAGGGCACCAAGGACCCCGCAGTTCTCCTCCTCCATCTCCCTTCTAGCACTGATGATGTTCCCTAGTTGGGTGATGAAATGTCTGCAAGAAAACCACCCAGCTCAGAGAGCAGCAAGGACCCCGCAGTTGTCCTCCTCCTCCTCCTCCACTCTGCAAACCCCACTCCCTTCTGGCACTGATGATGTTCCCTAGTTGGGTGATGAAACGTCTGCAAGAAAACCACCCAGCTCAGAGAGCACCAAGGACCCCACAGTCTTTTTTTTTCCTCCTCCTCCTCCTCCTCCTCCCTTCCAGCACTGATGATGTTCCCTAGTTGGGTCATGAAACGTCTGCAAGAAAACCACCCAGCTCAGAGAGCACCCTTCAGACAGCAAAGACGAAGGCGGTCCATCCGAGTACCCGACCCATCTACCTCTCCGATCCCACAAAAAACGGCCCCCCCTCCATCTTTATCCACCCACCCACCCCGTCCGGAACCTCCTTGTGCGGCTCCGGTTTCCATTCGGAAGGCCTCCGAGTGTGACCCGCGGAAGGGCGCGAGGGGCGGAAGTCGCCTTCAAAGGCGGGCGGAAGCGGCGAGCGGCGCTGGGCGGGCGGCGGCGGCGCGGCGGGAGCGCTTTGGCGGTTGCACACCGGGCAAGATGGCGGACCGCGAAGAGGCGTTGAGGGAGTTCGTGGCCGTGACCGGGGCCGAGGAGGAGCGGGCGCGCTTCTTCCTGGAGTCGGCGGGCGGGGATCTGCAGGTTAGCCCGGCGGGAGGGGAAAAAAAAAGAGTTCCCGAAGTCTCCCAGCCTTCCCTTGGGGGTCGAGGGGGAGGGAGGCCGGGATCCCGCCTTTCTCTCCCCCTCCCCCGGCTGGAAGTGGGTGGGGGTCCTTCCCTGGAGGTGGGGGGCTTTTCTAGCGAGTTGCCCCCCCTTCTCCACCCCCATCACACCTGTCTGTCAAAGGGGGCCCGGGCAAGACCAGTCCCCCTCCCCTCTTGGACAAAGCCCCTCCCCTTTTTCTTATTCTGCATTGAAATTGGGGAGGGGGCTTCATTGGGAAGGACCCTCCTCTCTCTTCTTCCCCGGGGGGGGGAGAAAGAGGGGATGGGCAAGATTATTGCAAGGGTGGGGGTCGAGGAGGAAAGAAGCGGAAGAGTTTTCTCTCTTGCCCTGTCTGTGCACAGCCAGCCAGAGGATGATGGGCTATGTAGTACAGGTGAGGGGGACTGGGAGGGGCCTCTTCTCCCCGCCCCCCACCCCCACCTCCTCCTCTCCCTGCAAAGTCAGCCTCCTTTGAGAAATTTCTTTTTGCTATGAAGAGTCGGCCAAACTGCAAGACGGGTGGTGCAGGCAGTCCTCGAGTTAACGACCGCCACGGACGCCCCACCCAAGAATGTCTGTCGCTGAATGAGACAAGACGTTCAGTGAGTTTTGCCCCCTTTGACCTTTTTTTTTAGCTACGGTTGTTAAGCGAATCGCTGCAGTTCTTCAGATAGTAACACAGTCCTTAAGTGAACCCGGCTTCCCCGTGGACTTTGCTTGTCAGAAGGTCGCAAAAGGGGATCATGTGACACACACACACACACACCCCGGGGACACTGCGACCGTCGTAAATATGAGTCGGTTGCCAACCATCCAAATTTTCATCGTGCGATGCAGCAATGGCTGTAAGGGTGAAAAATGGTCATTTTTTCCCCCGTGCTGTTGTAACTTTGAACGGCCTCTAAATGAACTGCTGTATGTTGAGGACCACCTGTATACAAATTGAACAATAAATAAATTTAATAATAAAGGGTTCGGGGAGGTGGGGAAAGGCCATACATGCCTGTGCTCAACTGCTTTGTTTTTTTGGGTGTGGGATGCCTTGACTTCAATATTGCAGGTAGACCCCGATTTATGACCACAAGAGAACCCAAAACGTCCGTTGCTAAATGAGCAGATGTTAAGTGACTTTTTCCCTATTTTGCGACCTTGCCACTGTTGTTAAGTGAATCACTGCAGTTCTTAAGGTAGTAACAGTCCTTAAGTGAATCAGGCTTCCCCATGGACCTTGCTTGTCAGAAGGTCGCAAAAGGGGATTACATGACACACACACAAACACAAACCGGGGGGACTCTGCGACCGTCGTAAATATGAGTCGGTTGTCAAGTGTCCGGATTTTGATCACGTGATCAAGGAGATGCTGCAGCGGTTGTAAGCGTGTAAAAAAAAAAGGTCGTTAAGTCACTTTTCTCAGTGCGCTTGTGACTTTGAATGGTCACTAAATGAGTGATTGTAAGTCGAGGACTATCTGTACAGGTTGGGTCCCAAAAATCATTTCCATTTCCCCCCCCCCCAAAAAAAAATGAGCAGATACACCCTCATTAGAAGGGGATGGCAAAGTGGCACATCCCTGAGAAAGAAGCAAGGCATGGAGGCAGATTTGGCACTGCAAATAATTTGCTTCACCTTTGACATGGAGGGAATCGGGAGCTATTGGCGGGCACCAGATGCCACCCATGGATAATCAGGGCATCAGTTGCAAGGAGTTGCAGTTTGGCAACAGGGGTTTCAAGAAAAACTGGTTTGCTTTCTCTTTGCAAAGGTTCTGCTGCCAGGGAGGTGGAAATTCTTCCAAATATCTACATGCCCACAGTGAGGGAGTCTTCCAGGCTAGCCGGTGGCATGCCCTTAAAATTGTTTGAAAAATGCTGCGGTTGGTTGTGAATACCGAGATATAACAGATAGGACATCAAGTAAAACAGTACATTATGCAATGAAATTTCATTGTAATGTATGCCAATTAGTGTACAGTCAAAGTGACAAATGTTATTCTATTCTATTCTATTCTATTCTATTCTATTCTATTCTATTCTATTCTATTCTATTCTATTCTATTCTATTCTATTTTCTATTCTACAATTCTATATTTCTATTCTACTCTTCTGTACTTCTATTCTATTCTATTCTATTCTATTCTATTCTATTTTTCCATTCCATTCCTATTCTATTCTATTCTATTCTATTCTATTCTATTCTATTCTATTCTATTCTATTCTATTCTATTCTATTCTATTCTATATTTCTATTCTATTCTATTCTTATATTTCTACTCCATTCCTATTCTATTCCTATTCTACTCTTTATTTCTATTCTATTCTATTCTATTCTATTCTATTCTATTCTATTCTATTCTATTCTATTCTATTCTATTCTAATTTCCATTCCTATTCTATTCTATTCTATTCTATTCTATTCTATTCTATTCTATTCTATTCTATTCTATTCTATTCTATTCTATTCTATTCTATTCTATTCTATTCTATATTTCTATTCCTTATATTTCTACTCCATTCCTATTCTATTCCTACTCTACTCTTTATTTCTATTCTATTCTATTCTATTCTATTCTATTCTAGTCTAGTCTAGTCTAGTCTAGTCTAGTCTAGTCCAGTCCAGTCCAGTCCAGTCCAGTCCAGTCCAGTCCAGTCCACAATCTGTTCTATTCTATTCTTCTATTATGTGTGTATCTGATGTTCCAGCAAAACTCTACGATTTGAGGCCAGTCAGTCCCTGATAGAGGCTCTTGTTCCTTTGCATTACAAATAGTCCTCAACTTACAACAGTTGATTTAGTGACCATTGAAGATTATAACAACAGTGGAAAAAGCGACTTATGACCCTTTTTCAGACCATTGCAGGTCCCTACGATCATGTGATCAAAACTCAGATGTGTGACAACTGGTTCCTATTTATGACGGTCGCAGTGTCCCGGAATCACGTGATCCCCTTTTGCGAACTTTGGACGAGCAAAGTCCATGGGGAAGTCAGATTCGTTTAACAACTGCATTACTGACTGAACACCTGCAGCGATTCACTTAAAAACAGTGGCAAAGGTCGTAAAATGGGGCAAGACTCCCTTAACGACTGCCTCGCTTAAATTTTTGGCTCAGTGATGGTCATAAATTGAGGATTATCAGTGTGTAAGCTGGGTTAATAGCCATCCGCAGCAATCCCTATCTCTGTTAATGGCCATGCTGATATTTATTCTTTAAATGTTTTGTATTGCCTGGAGTTGCCTGATGGTGAGATTGCCAGCATATCAATTTAAGGAAGCAACCTGTCAATCTGTCAGTCAATCAGTCATTTACTGGTAGTAATAAAAATAGGCTCAGTCAAGCTAGGCAGTCGGTTTATAAAGGTAGTCCTTGACTTACAACCACAATTGAGAGAACAGAAGGGGAACTTATCAAATTTACAGATGACCTCAAACTGGCAGGAGTAGCCAACGCCCCAGAAGACAAACTCAGGATCCAAAAAGATCTTGACCTACTTGAACAATGGGCCCTATCCAACAAAATGAGTTTCACTGTGGAGAAAAGCAAAGTCTTACATTTAGGCAGGAAAAACCAAAGGCATAAAAGTACAGATTGGGCGAGACCCAAAAACAGCTCAAAAACAGCAACTGCGCGAGGGACCTTGGAGTCCTAGTGAACGATCGCTTGACCGTGAGCCGGTGCAGCAGCAACCAAAAAAGCTAATACCATCCTGGGTTGCATAAAGAGAGGCATAGAATCAAGATCGTGTGAAGTATTAGTACCGCTTTATAAAACCCTAGTGAGGCCACACCTGGAACACTGCAGCCAATTCTGGTCACCATATTACAAAAAAGGATGTTGAGACTTTGGGAAAAGTTCAGAGAAGAGCAATTAAGATGATCAAAGGCCTGGAGGCTAAAACATACGAAGAACGGCTCCAGGACTTGGGTCTGGCTAGTCTAAAGAAAAGAAGGACTAGGGGAGACACGATAGCAGCGTTCCAGTATCTGAGGGGCTGCCACAAGGCAGAGGGGCCACGTTATTCACCAAAGCACCAGAGAGAAGGAGGAGAAACAATGGTTGGAAACTGATCAAGGAGAGAAGCAACCTGGAATTAAGGAGAAACTTCCTGATAGGACAGTTAACCAGTGGAACAGCTTGCCACCAGAAATCGTGGGCGCTCCATCGCTGGAGGTTTTTAAGAAGAGACCAGACATTCACCTGTCTGAGATGGTATAGGTTCTCCTGCTTGAGCAGGCGGCTGGACTAGAAGACCTCCAAGGTCCCTTGCATCTCTATTCTTTTCAGAGTCAACAATTTCTATTGCTAAGTGAGATATTTGTTAAGGGAGCTTTCCCCCATTTTGCAACCTTCCTTGCCGCAGTTGTGAAACGAACCACTGCAGTTGTTAAGTTAGTGGCCCGGTTGTCGAGTCAATCTGGCTTCCTCATGGACTTTGGACAGCCCTGCCCTAAACCATTAATCAAACCACCTAGCCTGGTTTCACATAACCCACGAAACCAGAAACGTAACTCCTCAAGCATATTGCAATACCGGAAGTCCCCGACTTAACCATTGATTTAGTGACCGCTCAAATTGAAAAAGCAGAGACATCACCCTGTCAACAAAAGTGCGTATAGTCAAGGCTATGGTCGTCCCAGTTGCAATGTATGGCAGTGAAAGCTGGACCATAAGAAAGGCTGAGCGTCAAAGAATTGAGGCCTTTGAACTGTGGTGCTGGAGAAGACTCCTGCGAGTCCCTTGGACTGCGAGGCGATCAAACCGGTCAGTCCTAGAAGAGATCAACCCTGACTGCTCTTTAGAAGGCCAGATCCTGAAGCTGAAGCTCAAATCCTTTGGCCACCTAACGAGAAGGAAGGACTCACTGGAGAAGAGCCTCATGCTGGGAAAGGTGGAGGGCAAGAGAAGAAGGGGACGACAGAGAAGGAGGTGGCTGGATGGAGTCACTGAAGCAGGAGGCATAAGCCTAAATGGACTCCAGAAGATGGTAGAGGACAGGAAGGCCTGGAGGAACGTTGTCCATAGGGTCGCGATGGGTCGGACACGACTTCGCAGCTAACAACAACAACAAATTGATAACGGCACTGGAAAAAGTGAATTATGACAGTTTTTCACACTTACGACCATTGCAACATCCTTGTGGTCACGTGATCAAAATTTCAGACACTTGGCAACTGGTTCATACTTACAACGGTTGCCGTGTCCCAGGGTCACCTGATCAGCTTTTGTGACCTTCCGACAAGCAAAGTCGGTGGGGCAAACCACTAACGACTGCGGCAGGAAGGATCATAAAACAGGACAAAACTCACTCAACAAATGTTTCACTAGGCAGCATAAATTTTGGACGCAGTTGTGCTCGTATCTCGAGGGCTTAGCTGTATAGGAATGCAGGCCCTAGATCTGGGGTCTTCAAACATGGCCCTTTTGTGACTCGTGGACTTCAACTCCCAGAATTCCTCAGCCAGGCACGCTGAGCCAGCCAGGCATTGCAGCTGCCAAAAAAGCCAACACAGTGCTAGGCTGCATCAACAGAGGGATAGAATCAAGATCATGTGAAGCGTTAATACCACTTTACAATGCCTTGGTAAGGCCACTCTTGGAATACTACATCCGGTTTTGGTCACCACGATGTAAAACAGATGTTGAGACTCTAGAAAGAGGGCAGAGAAGAGCAACAAAGATGAACAGGGGACTGGAGGCTAAACCATATCAGGAACGGTGGCTGGAATTGGGTATGTCTTGTTTAATGAAGAGAAGGACGAGGGGGGACACGATAGCAGTCTTCCAATATCTCAGGGGCTGCCCCAAAGAAGAGGCAGTCAAGCTATTCTCCAAAGCACCCGAAGGCAGGACAAGAAGCAACGGATGGAAGTTCATCAAGGAAAGAAGCAATCTAGAACTAAGGAGAAACTTCCTGACACTTAGAACAATTGACCAGTGGAACAACCGGCCTCCAGAAGCTGTGAATGCTCCAACACTGGAAGTTTTTAAGAAGAGACTGGACAGCCATTTGTCTGAAATGGAATAGGGTTTCCTGTTTGAGCAGGGGGTTGGACTAGATGACCTCCAAGGTCCCTTCCAACGTTTATTATTATTATTATTATTATTATTATTATTATTGTTGTTGTTGTTGTTGTTGTTGTTGTTGTTGTTGTTATGCCACAAAAGGACCCATGTTTGAAGACCCCTGCCCTAGATCTTTTACTGGGCTGCTTAAGCGTCTCGCGTGATCACCTTTATTTTCCCGGTTCCAAATACGTCACATGAATATTCATGAATATTGCAGGGCGAAAAGAGGCAACTCAGACCAAAATAGAATCTTGACAACCTTTGAAAGCATTTGCTTTGTGTTCTTCCAAAGTGAGCAATTCGATCCCTCTTTCGGAGCTTGTGACCTTTTAGTTCCACAAAACATCTTTTTTTAAAAAAATAAAAAATAAATAAAAAAAGTAAAAAAATAAATCTCTCTATTGGGGGGCGAGTGTTTTGCCAGTGAAAAATTGCTGTTGTGCATACGAGAACGAGCCCCACACAGTCCGGATTGTGAGGAAAGAGCCAAATTGTGGTCTTCCCGGAGAGATCCTCGCCACATTGCTGAATTCAGCTTTCTCCCCCTCTCCTTCCCCCCCCCTTTCAAAATCCAGAACAGTGGTACATATTATGTACACTTTTATTTTATTTATTTTTATTTTAATTCCATTTATATCCCGCCCTTCTCCGAAGACTCAGGGCGGCTTACAAGCTTAGCAGTAGCCTTCATTCTATGTATATGCCTGCTTATTAGGGCTTTCGCCCCCCCCTCCCCAAGCGGCATTATTACAAAGTCAGCTTAATTGCCCCCAACAATCTGGGTCCTCACTTTGAGCTTCTGCCCCGGAGACAAATTCCTTGTGTGTCCGATCACACTTGGCCATTCAATAATTCTGTTCCGTTCAGTGTCACATTTTATGATTGTTTAGGACTTAACATCTATCATGGGCAGGTTCCAATACCAGGTTGTCCTCAACGACCACAACAGAGCCTCAAACTGTCGTTAGGCAAAAGATGGTTAAGTCAGTGTTGGCCCATTTTACGACCTGCTTTGCCACCGTTATTAAGGGAATCGCTGCAATTGTTAAGTTTAGACACGCGGTTGTTAAGCAAATCTGGCTTCCCCATTGACTCTTGCTTGGCAGAAGGTCACACGGACACGGACACACGGACACTGCAGCCATCGTAAGTACATCTCACACACACCATGCGCGCACACAGACACGGACACACGGACACCAACTGTCATAAATACATCACACACACACACACACACACACACGGAGACTGCAACCGTCATAGGTACATCACACACACGCACACACACACACACACACACGGACACTGCAGCCGTCCTAAGTACACGCCACTTGCCAAGCATCTGAATTGATCAGGTGACCCTGGGCACGCTGCAGTGGTGATAAGCAGAGAAAAAAGGTCACAAGTCACCTTTTTTCATTCTTGTTGTAACTTCGCAGAGTCACTAAACGAACTGTTGTAAGTCGAGGACTCCCTGAAGAACCTACCCACCTGCTGGGACGGTCAGAGGTGGCTGATGGTGCCGTTTCTTAACGTGTGGTGCCCTTCCTCTTTTTCAGATTGCCCTGGCTAGTTTCTACGAAGATGGTGGCGACGAAGACATCATGACGCTCCCCCAACCCACATCCAGTTCCGTGACGAGAGGCACCGCAGCCAGGTGACTCGCCAGCTTTCTGCCTCTGTGAAAAATCAGGGTTAGATCCAAGGTGCCCAGCCTCCCTCCTCTGCTGGAAAAACTTGGGATTGGGGCCTTGGAGAGCAGAGCAGAGTCTGCCAGGGATCCCACCAATTCAAAGAAATAGAAATTCCCAATCCCAGGGCATTCTGGGAAAACGACGCTCGGAGAGTGAAGGTTCATTCTCCAAGCTTGTGGGTTAGTTTCCGAACGGCTCGTTACCAGGTGAGGTAACATCTTCAGCCGAGTTTAGGTCAGGGGTCCCCAGCCTATGGGCCGTGGCCGACTATCAGGCTGTGGCCTCTTGGCCACCGGGCCGCGTGAGTGGCTGGCCAGTGCACGGAAATGTGCGCACGCGCTCCCCCCTCCTCGTACTGGTGCTAGCTGAGCCACGGGCCTGGCGCCACTGTTAGCCGAGCCTGGCGCCGGCCCTAGCTGAGCCGTGAGTTGCAAGCCCCGTGCTGTTGCTCTTGGCCCCATTTGCGGAGCGCGCATGCTCGCGGCCCCGTTCGTGTGCAGATGCGAGCAGCCACATTCGCGTGCATGTCCACGCGCACCTAGAGGTGCCTGCCCCTCCCTTTCCCACCGGGCCCTCAACCCGGAAAGGTCAGAGACCCCTGGTTTTAAGGGGTATCGGTGTCAGTGCTCTTCTGTTCATGAGAGCTTCAAGGGTGGGTGTGTCGAGTGAGGGTCTTGTGGTGGGTCAAGTGTGGGTCATCAGTGAGAGGCTTGGGATGGGTCTTGTGACGGGGAGGTTACATCAGGTCAGGCTCCTTGGGAGGTGAACTGCTGCTGAGAGGGGGGATTGCGCGGGATGGTTATAGGTTGCTGCTGTCTCTGGTTGGCTGTGGGGTTGATTTGGATTCTGTGGGTATTCGTAGGCTGGCTGTAGGTCATTGGTGCTCGCTGAGGACATGATGGCACAGGTAGTCCTCAACGACCACCTGAACAACCAGTTCTCTTATTGAATGCAGGCCCAGGCCTCCGAGGCCTAGAACAGACTTCCGGAAGGGGCATCCATGCACTTCTGGCAGGACCATTCTAGGCCTGGGAGGCCTCCTCCAGGCCTCTGAGGCCTAGAACGGACTTCCGGAAGTGGCATCCATGCACTTTCGGCGGGGCTATTCTAGGCCTGGGAGGCCTCCTCCAGGCCTCTGAGGCCTAGAACGGACTTCCGGAAGTGGCATCCATGTACTTCCGGCAGGGCCATTCTAGGCCTCGGAGGCCTCCTCCAGGCCTCAGGCCTAGAACGGACTTCCGGAAGTGGCATCCATGCACTTCTGGCAGGGCCATTCTAGGCCTGGGAGGCCTCCTCCAGGCCTCCAAGGCCTAGAATGGACTTCCGGAAGCAGTGTGCATTCAGCCGGTTCTCCAAACTCAGCAGAACTAAGCTACCGGTCCCTACCGAACTGGCACAAACCATCTGAATCCCACCACTGAGTTTAGGGCAGGGGTAGGCAACCTCGGCTCTTTTATGACTCGTGGACTTCAACTCCCAAAATTCCTGAGCCAGCTATAGCTGGCTCAGGAATTTTGGGAGTTGAAGTCCACGAGTCATAAAAGAGCCGAGGTTGCCTACCCCTGGTTTAGGGGATGTCAGTGTTGTTCTGTTTGTAAGGGCTTCAGGAGCGGGTGCAGCAAGCGAGGGTCATTATTATTATTATTATTATTATTATTATTATTATTATTATTATTATTATTATTATTATTATTTTATAGCATACGATACAAAGAAAATACCAAATAGAATATCAACGTCAAGCCTCAACTAAATAAATAAATAAATAAATAAATAAATAAATAAATAAATAAATATAAACCAGCCATTTCGATGACAACAAATCTATATAATCAGGAAAGCCCAAAATCAAAATTTCATTTTTTCCCCCCCACCACACCTCAAGCACAAAGTCTAGAAGCTGTTTCCACGTAGCAATAAAAGTCTTCGCCTTTTTTTTTTTAATCGGTGCAGTCAATTTTAGCCATTCCTGCTAGCTGCGTCAATTTTTTTTTTTTTTGGCAACCGTTACTCCCTTGTGGGAATCCATCTGGTCTTCCATTTCTGAGCGTAGAGTAATCTTGCTGCTGTCAACATTGTTGTTGTTGTTAGTTGCGAAGTCGTGTCCGACCCATCGCGACCCTATGGACAATGTTCCTCCAGGCCTTCCTGTCCTCTACCATCTTCTGGAGTCCATCTAAGCTCACGCCTACTGCTTCAGTGACTCCATCCAGCCACCTCATTCTCTGTCGTCCCCTTCTTCTATTGCCCTCCATCTTTCCCAGCATTAGGCTCTTCTCCAGTGAGTCCTTCCTTCTCATTAGGTGGCCAAAGTATTTGAGTTTTAGCTTCAGGATCTGGCCTTCTAAAGAGCAGTCAGGGTTGATCTCCTCTAGGACTGACCGGTTTGATCGCCTTGCAGTCCAAGGAACTCGCAGGAGTCTTCTCCAGCACCATAGTTCAAAGGCTTCAATTCTTTGGCGCTCAGCCTTTCTTATGGTCCAGCTTTCACTGCCATACATTGCAACTGGGAAGACCATAGCCTTGACTATACGGATTTTTGTTGACAGGGTGATGTCTCTGCTTTTTAGTGTGCTGTCTAGATTTGCCATGGCTTTCCTCCCAAGGAGCAAGCGTCTTTTAATTTCTTGGCTACAGTCCCCATCTGCAGTGATCTTGGAGCCAAGGAAAATAAAATCTGTCACTACCTCCATTTCTTCCCCATCTATTTGCCAGGAATTGAGAGGGCCAGATGCCATGATCTTGGTTTTCTTAATGTTTAGTTTCAACCCAAGTTTTGCACTCTCCTTCTTCACCCGCAACACCAGGCTCTTTAGTTCTTCTTCACTTTCTGCCATTAGAGTGGTATCATCTGCATATCTTAGGTTGTTGATGTTTCTTCCGGCAATCTTAATTCCAACTTTTGATTCATCTAGCCCTGCCTTTCTCATGATGTGCTCTGCATATAAGTTAAATAGGCAAGGCGACAGTATACAGCCTTGCCGGACTCCTTTCCCAATTTTGAACCAATCAGTGGTTCCGTGTCCAGTTCTCACTGTTGCTTCTTGGCCCGCATATAGATTTCTCAAGAGACAAATAAGATGGTCTGGTATGCCCATCTCTTTAAGGACTTGCCACAGTTTGTTATGATCCACACAATCAAAGGCTTTAGCATAGTCAATGAAGCAGAAGTAGATGTTTTTCTGGAACTCCCTAGCTTTCTCCATGATCCAGCGTATGTTAGCAATTTGATCTCTAGTTCCTCTGCCTCTTCGAAATCCTGCCTGTACTTCTGGTAGTTCTCGATCCACATACTGCTGGAGTCTAGCTTGTAGAATTTTAAGCATAACTTTACTAGCATGAGAAATGAGTGCAATGGTGCGATATTTTGAACATTCTTTGGCACTGCCTTTCTTTGGAATTGGAATGTAAACTGATCTTTTCCAATCCTGTGGCCACTGTTGAGTTTTCCAAATTTGCTGGCAAATTGAGTGTAGCACTTTTACTGCATCGTCTTTTAAGATTTTGAATAGCTCAGCTGGAATATTGTCACCTCCACTAGCTTTGTTGTTGCTCAGCTTTTCTAAGGCCCACTTCACTTCACATTCTAGGATGTCTGGCTCGAGGTCAGTGACCACCTCATTGTGATTATCAGGGACGTTAAGCTCATTCTTGTATAATTCTTCTGTGTAATTTTGCCACCTCTTCTTAATCTCTTCTGCCTCTGTTAGGTCCCTGCCATTTTGGTCCTTTATCATGCCCATTTTTGCATGAAACGTTCCTTTCATCTCTCCAATTTTCTTGAAAAGATCTCTGGTCCTCCCTATTCTATTGTTTTCTTCTATTTCTTTGCATTGTTCATTTAAGAAGGCATTCTTATCTCTTCTAGCTATTCTTTGGAATTCTGCATTCAATTGGGCATATCTTTCTTTTTCTCCCTTACCTTTCGCTTCCCTCCTTTCCTCAGCTATTTGCAAAGCTTCCTCAGACAGC
The DNA here is from genome assembly GCF_947247035.1 of Vipera ursinii. Lineage (NCBI taxonomy): Eukaryota > Metazoa > Chordata > Lepidosauria > Squamata > Viperidae > Vipera > Vipera ursinii. The sequence goes on from NC_139516.1 coordinate 3,021,865, forward strand.
CATTTTGCTTTCTTGCATTTCTTTTTCTTTGGGATGGTTTTGGTTGCTACCTGTTGTACAATGTTGCGAACCTCTGTCCATAGTTCTTCAGGCACTCTGTCTATCAGATCTAATTCCTTAAATCTATTTGTCACCTCTACTGTATATTCAACAGGAATATGATTTAATTCATACCTGACTGGCCTAGCGCTTTTCCCTACTTTCTTTAATTTAAGCCTAAACTTTGCAACAAGAAGCTCATGGTCTGAGCCACAGTCAGCTCCTGGTCTTGTTTTTACTGACTGTATAGAGCTTCTCCATCTTTGGCTGCAGAGCATATAGTCAATCTGATTTCTGTGTTGACCGTCTGGTGATGTCCATGTGTAAAGCCGTCTCTTGGGTTGTTGGAAAAGAGTGTTTGCTATGACCATCGTATTCTGTTGACAAAATTCTATCAGCCTGTGCCCTGCTTCATTTTGTACTCCAAGGCCAAACTTGCCTGTTATTCCAGTTATCTTTTGGCTTCCTACTTTAGCATTCCAATCCCCCATGATGATAAGGACATCATTTCTGGGTGTTAGTTCTATAAGGTGCTGTAGGGCTTCATAGAACCGGTCAATTTCATCCTCTTCAGCACTGGTGGTTGGGGCATAGACTTGGACTACTGTGATATTGAATGGTTTGCCTTGGATTCGAACTGAGATCATTCTGTCATTTTGAGGATTGTATCCCAGTATTGCTTTTCCTATTTTTTTATTGACTATGAAGGCTACTCCATTTCTTCTGAGGGATTCTTGCCCACAGTAGTATACCTGATGGTCATCTGAATTAAATTCACCCATTCCTGTCCATTTTAGTTCGCTGATACCTAAGATGTCAATGTTTAGTCTTGTCATCTCTTGTTTGACCACGTCCAGCTTTCCTTGATTCATGGATCTTACATTCCAGGTTCCTATGGAGAAAAAATCTTTACAGCATCGGACTTTCCTTTCACCACCAGACATATCCACAGCTGAGCGTCCTTTCGGCTTTGGCCCAGTCGCTTCATTCTTTCTGGCGCTACTAGTACTAGCCCTCTGCTCTTCCCCAGTAGCATGTTGGACGCCTTCCGACCTGAGGGGCTCATCTTCCAGCGTCATATCGTTTTGCCTTTTGGTACTGTCCATAGGGTTTTCATGGCAAAGATACTGGAGTGGGTTGCCATTTCCTTCTCCAGTGGATCACGTTTTGTCAGAACTCTCTGCTATGACCTGTCCGTCTTGGGTGGCCCTGCACGGCATAGCCCATAGCTTCATTGAATTACGCAAGCCCCTTCGCCACGACAAGGCAGTAATCCATGAAGGGGGCTGTCAACATATATAACATCAAAGTTCCGTATTTATTTATTTATTTATTTATTTATTTATTTATTTATTTATTTATTTATTCATTCATTCATTCATTCATTCATTCATTCCCCCCCCCCAGATCTCGGTCCATTAGCCCCCCCCCGAAGAAAAACCTCTGGTTTTCTTTCTTATCGTCACTTTTAAGAATTTTCTTTTCCAGGCGGTTCCGTTTTTCGTGTGATACCGTCCCAAACCTTTCCGTTTGCTGTTGCAAGTCCGCTTCTTGGGTCACAACCGCACTTTAGTTGTTGTGCTGGGACCATTTTTTCCCTTTTCATCCTGGCCGGCCCATTACAGTTCAGAGGAGAGAAACCGCACACTGGAGGGGAGGCAGCCGACTCATTTGATGTTCCCTTTTGTTTCTCCAGCGACCACAGGGTGACCTCCTTCCGCGATCTCGTTCACGCTCAGGAAGAGGAGGAGGAGGAGGAGGAAGGACAAAGGTTGGTGACGGCTCAGACGGAAGGAGGAATTGGGAAAGTCTGGGTGGGTTGTTACGTCCAGCACTACGTGTAGATGCCATCCCTCCTGGGTGGATAAGGAGAGTCGGATGTAGTCCAGGGGCCGTCAAATGCCTGTCGGCTGCCACCGTATGCTTGCTTGTGTGCTTGGCTATCGTGCGGTGGCAGTCTGCCATGAACTTGGGGGGGGAAATGCTTGAGGAGAAAGTGAAAGTAACGGCTGCATCCCCCAGCGATGCTGCCTCAAGGTCAGGGCTTTTCAACCTTTTCACACATTGTGCCACTTTTAGGATATGGCAACATCCGAGTACCCCCAGTCGCCTAGCAAGGTGTCAAAAACTTGATCCAAAAAAAAAAAGAGGAAAAAAGTGATGAAGTACAGGTAGTCCTCGACTTACAACAGTTCGCTTAGTCACTGTTTGAAGTTACCATGGCACTGAAAAAAGTGCCCCCCAAGCCACAGCCGAGCAAGACACCTGCCTGCCCGCCCGGCGGCGCTCTTCCTCCTGTCCGAGGTTTTCATTGTTGTGAGAATTTCTGTTGAGGATTGGCAGCGGGGGTGGGGGGAGGGTGTTTGGTTTTTATCCCCCCCCCTGTCTGCTGGGTGGTTGCAGCAGCTTTTGCTCACTTCACATGCACCCTGGGACATTGTGACCGTTATAAATATGAATCAGTTGCCGAGCATCTGAATGTAAATCACAAGACTCTGGAGATGCTGCAACATTCCAGCTGATCGGCGCTTCTTTTGGGCTCACCAGAAGCGCCAGGATCAGCACTATGCTCCATCTGGATCCTGGCGCTGATCCTGGTGCTTCCGCTGAGCCCCAACAGCCCTGCAGCTCCAGCCGTCTCTCGCTCCAGCTTGTGCGGTGCTGCCACCGGTTCAGCTCATTCCCCTCCCCCGCTACCACTTTTCTAGGATGGTCGCGTACCGCCTGCCAGGTGCCAATGTACCCCAGGTGGTACCCGTACCACTGGTTGAAAAGCCCTGCTCTAGTCCAGCCCCCTGCTCAGCTGTGTTTTATAAAACCTTTTCACTTTAGGCCTCTGCTGCCATGTGCAAAAAAAAAAAAAAAAGGTTTAATCAATCAATTTCAACATCTCGCGGGGAAAAAAAAAGATCTCGCAAAGTTGGAATTGATTGATTGATTGATTAGTCCCACCCAGTCTGCCATTACCATTGCAGCCACGCCCACCCAATGGGCCACACCCACCCGGCACCTGACAATACATAAGTGGGTTTTGGGTTGCAGTTTGAGCACTCGGTGTTGTGATTCAGGGTCAGCCTGTAGGTTCGGCAGTTGGGTCGGACGACTCAGAGGAGGGGGGTGTTGAAGACCTTGCTGAGGGGGTTGAAGATCTTGCTGATGAGAGCCCTCAGCCAGGCCCCTCCCACTTGGTCACCACGGAGACCCAGCTGTGTGAGCCTGACAGCGTGGATGAAGATGACCCACAGCTGGCCCTGTTCAAGGACGCCCGACGCAGGAGGCAGTCAATCAGGAGTAAACAGAGGAAGGCAATGGGGCACCTCGGAAGGAGGCAGAGAAAAGCCACGCCCTGAACTGTATTTAAGGGGAATGTGTGGGGAGGGCTGGTTTGCTGAAGGCAACCGCTCGGATAGTGTTTCAAAGCTCCTGTATCTTGGTTCGTGTCTTGTTTGTTTTTGTAGTAATAAATTTGGCAGACGTTATTCCAGCCTCTTGCCGTTTGTAAAGGGGTTGCCTTTTCTGCAGGGCCGGTAGCAGGCTGGTACAGAACACTCGGTCTCTCAAAGGTTCGCCATCACTGACCTACAAGTTTGAAGTGTCCGTCCTTAAAATGTCTCGCTTGAATCTGATTGGTCATGGTTGTGTGTGTGTGTGTGTGTGTGTGTGTGTGTGTGTGTGTGAGAGAGAGAGAGAGAGAGAGAGAGAGAGAGAGAGAGAGAGAGAGAGAGAGAGAGAGAGAGATATGGAGATGGGAGAGAGATGGGAGGCAGTGAAGGTCGGGAAAAGTGGAACTTGGGGATTTTGATGTAACTTAGTGATGGCCTGATGTAACCTCTCCATCACAAGACCCGTCCCCCAGCCTCTCCCTGATGACTCATCGCAAGACCCTCACTTGACACACCTGTCCCTGAAGCCCTGGTGAAGCAGAACAACACCGACACTGACGCCCCCTCAATGCCGCTGCTGAAGATGTTTTCTCAGCCTGGTAATGAAACGTTCAGAATCCAACCCAAAGGCTAGAAGAACGAACCTCCTCCCTCGCAAGATTCTCAGCTCTGGCTAGGCGTTACCCTGATACACTTGGCTTCCAATAAAACCATACCTTTCTCAGCAAACGGAGCCAAGGATTGTCTCTTATTTAGAGCAGCCGTCCCCAACCTTTGCACGCTGGCGGCCCGGAGGGAAATTTACGCCGGCGGGTGCCTGAATAGGGACACGCATAAACGGGACCCGTGGTCAAATTTATTTTCCGAAAGCACCAGAAGGCAGGACAAGAAGCAACGGATGGAAACTCATCAAGGAGAGAAGCAACCTGGAATTAAGGAGGAATTTCCTGACAGTGAGGACAATTAAGCAGTGGAACTGCTTGCCTCCAGACGTTGTAGACGCTCCCATCACTGGAATCTTTTAAGAAGAGACTGGACAGCCATTTGTCTGAAAATGTGGAGGGTCTTCTGCTTGAGCAAGGGGTGGACTAGAAGACCTCCAAGGTCCCTTCCAAGTCTGTTTTTGGTGGTGTTGTTATTATTATTATTATTATTATTATTATTATTATTATTATTATTATTTATTATTATTATTATTATTATTATTATTATTATTATTATTATTATTATTATTATTATTATCTGTTGTAAATGTGGAAAGCAGTCACAGCTCCCTTTTCCCAGTGGTGAACGGTCCCTAAATGAGCCGTCGTAAGTCGAGGACTATCTTTCAATTTGCTTCCTTACCAACTTTCTCGTAGCTTTGTTTGCCGGTTCGTTTGTTGATTTGATTTCTGCAGCCGCCCGTCTCGGCCAAACGACGTGGACGGACGGTTCAAATTTCAAAAACCTTTTTAAACAGCCAGGGGCATTAAAGGAGCTGCCTCAGCAGGTTCGGTTTTCCAGCGGCCGCGCTTCCGAAGTCGGAGGAGGACTTTCCCCCCCCCCTCCCGGGGGAATCCTCAAGCCTCTTTTCTCTTTGCTTCAGGTTTTATGCTGGTGGCTCAGAGCGAAGCGGTCAGCAGATTGTCGGCCCGCCAAGGAAGAAGAGTTCGAATGAGCTGGTGGAGGACCTGTTCCGGGGGGCCAAAGAACACGGGGCGGTGGCTGTCGACAGGACAGCGAGGAGTCCCGGGGAAGGCAGCAGGCCAAAGGTGAGCCAGAGGGCTTTGGTCAAAGTCTGCCTGGGTGGGCGGGCGGATGGATTTGCTTTCAAGTGGCCTTAAGGATGCCCTCAGTCAATTGTGGCGCAGAGGGAGGGGGTGTCGGGTGCTGGGGGCTCTCTGAGCTTGGTGGCTTTCTGGCAGATCTTTCGTGACCCCAGCTAGGTAACATCCTCAGTGCTAGAAGGGAGGAGGAGGAGGAGGAAGACGACTGTGGGGTCCTTGGTATTCTCCATAAGATGGAGGGTTTGTTGGGGGTGGGGGCACGAAAGGAGGCTCAGCCAATCTCAATGTATACATGGTTGTACTTTGACAATAAAGGTTCATTCATTCATTCATGACCCAACTAGGTAACATCATCAGTGCTAGAAGGGACTGTGGGTTGTGAGGAGGAGGAGGAGGAGGACTGTGGGGTCCTTGGTGCTCTCTCAGCTTGTTCGTTTTCTTGCAGACATTTCATGACCCAGCTAGGTAACATCATCAGTGCTAGAAGGGAGGGGGATTTGCAGAGTGGAGGAACAGAAAGGGAGGAGGAGGAGGAGGAGGACGACGACGACGACGACGACTGTGGGGTCCTGGGTGCTCTCTGAGCTTGGTCGTTTTCTTGCAGACATTTCATGACCCAGCTAGGTAACATCATCAGTGCTAGAAGGGAGGAGGAGGAGGAGAAAGAGGACGAGGACTGTGGGGTCCTTGGTGCTCTCTCAGCTTGTTTGTTTTCTTGCAGACATTTCATGACCTGACTAGGTAACATCATCAGTGCTAGAAGGGAGGAGGAGGAGGAAGAAGGAAGGAAGGAAAAAAAGGACTGTAGGGTCCTTGGTGCTCTCTGAGCTTGGTCGTTTTCTTGCAGATCTTTCATGACCCAGCTAGGTAACGTCATCAGTGCTAGAAGGGAGGAGGAGGAGGAGGACTGTGGGGGGTCCTTGGTGCTTTAACCCTAACATCATCCTTGCTAAAAGGGAGGGGGGTTGGAGGGAGGAGGAGGAGGAAGAAGGACTGTGGGGTCCTTGGTGCTCTCTCAGCGTGTTGGTTTTCTGGCAGACATTTCATTTCCCAGCGAAATAACGTAATCGGTACTAGAAGAGGAGGGTTCTCTATATACGGTGGTAGGGCTGTGTTTCCCCCCCCCAGGTAATTCCTTGAGTCGGTTATTGTTTTCTGCTTGTGTGTTTGTCTGGTGTTAATCCACGCTTGTCTGCATTTCTCTTTCTGTGGAAGCCTTGATGTTCTCTTGAGCTTGGTTGTTTCGTTGCAGACGTTCTGTGACCCAACTAGGTAACGCCATCAGTGCTAGAAAGGAGTGGGGTTTGCAGAATGGAGGAGGAGGAGGAGGAGGAGAAAGAGGAGGGAGGGAGAGAAGAGGAGGAAGGCTGAGTTTGGTTGTTTTCTTGGGAACGTTTTATTACCCAACTAGGGAACATCGTCAGTGCTAGAAGGGGGTGGGTTTTGTGGAGGAGGAGGAGGAGGAGGAGGAAGAGGATAGTTGGGTCCTTGGTGCTTTCTGAGTTTGGTGGCTTTCTTGCAGACATTTCAGCACCCAGATAGGTAACGTCATCAGTGCTAGAAGGGAGTGGGATTCTGGAGGAGGGGAAGGAGGAGGAGGAGGAGGAGGAGGAAGAAGACGAACACGGAGGAGGAGGAGGAGGACCGTGGTATTCTGAACTTGGCTGCTTTCTTGCACATTTCATACCCAACAGGTGGACTTCAGCTCCCAGAATTCCTCAGCCAGCATGGCTATCTATCTTGGGAATTCTGGGAACTGAAGTCTATAAAAACCTTAAAAGTCGCCAAGTTTGGAGACCCCCGAGTTAGAGGAGTAGGGAAGCATTGGTCACTGTGCATTTCATCTATAATCTGTCTCCTCTGAACGTGGCTAGCATAAAAAAACAAACAAATCAAGGTACTTCTAAGAAAAGTTTACCAAATCCCTGGTATTTTGGAATTCATGTTACTTAATCCTTAACGTGGAGGCTGGGAGATCTGAAAGAAGATTGCTTAGCCCTACGTTTTAAAAAAAAACCAACAAAAAACTTTCCGATCGGATGGAGGAAGTTTAAATGAAGGCTGATAATAGCTTTATACAGCATCTGGGCTTCATGCAGAAGAACTGGGCAAGCCCCCCCCCTTATTTTCCCCCTCTCCCTTGCAGCCCTTTGCCGGAGGGGGGTACCGTTTGGGAGCTGCACCCGAGGAAGAGTCCGCTTACGTGGCGGGAGAAATGAGGCCGAACGCTGCCCAGGATGTGAGTATTTCAGGCCTCGAACTGGATCTGGGGCTGCCGCACGGAAGAGGTCAGATCGAATCTTTATCAGGGTCCAAGACCAGCATAGTTCCCAAACTTAAAATTTGGTGGAATTTTTGATTCCTTCAAGATAAGGTGGGGTTAGGAAGTGGTCAGTCACTGTTCAGGCCTGGGGAAACTTTTTGGATTTTGGAAAATTAGGAAGGCCTGGATCGGTACAAGAAGGCTGCAGATGTTCAGCTAGACCTTCCTTCCTTCCTTCCTTCCTTCCTTCCTTCCTTCCTTCCTTCCTTCCTTCCTTCCTTCCTTCCTTCCTCTTCCCATTTTTTCTTCCTTCCTTCCCTCCTCCCTTTTTCCCATCTTCCTTCCTTCCTTCCTTCCTTCCTTCCTTCCTTCCTTCCTTCCTTCCTTCCTTCCCCTTCCCATTTTTTCTTCCTTCCCTTCTCCTTCCCATTTTCCTCCCTCTTTCTTTCTTTCTTTCTTTCTTTCTTTCTTTCTTTCTTTCTTTCTTTCTTTCTTTCTTTTTCTTTCTTTTTCTTTCTTTTCTCTCTCTCTCCTTCCTTCCTTCCTTCCTTCCTTCCTTCCTTCCTTCCTTCCTTCCTTCTCTACCTAACTACCTACCTAATTACCTAAACCAATGCCACCTCTTGAGGGAGCTGCATTGCCTGCGGATTTGCTCCAGGGTCCAGTTCCAGGTGCTGGTTGTCCACTTTCAAGTCCTCCATGGCTTCAGGCTAGATTATTTGAAGGACGGTCTTTTCCCAGCGACCTCCACCCGACCCATCAGAGCAGAGAAGCAGGATGTGCCTTAAGGAGGTCCGTCTGGTGATACCAAGAAGAAGGGCCGCCTCAGTGGTGGCTCCCTCCTTGTGGAACATCATCCCTGCAAAGAAGATTTGCCCCCATTTTGATACTCTTGCAAAAGACCTGGTTCTGCCAGTGATCCTGGAAGCCCAGGATGATACAGAGCCCATCAAGTGGATGGTTGACTGTCAACACCAGTGTGTGTGTGTGTGTGTGTTGGGGGGGGTTTATTGGGGATTGTATTTGGGGTTTAATGTCTGCAAGCCGCCCAGAGTCACTGAGAGTGACTTGGGTGGTCATATTTGTCAAGGTATTGATATAACAGCTAACCAGCTTATGTAATGTAAGATATAAGATGTAATGATGGGAATGACTCAGCAGGGTCTGCGTCTCTTTAAGAGCCAGCAGGGTCTGTGTCTCTTTAACAGCCTTTGTATAAAGGTAACTGCGGTTTCTTGGATCCTGCTGTATTAGCACGTGTGTGTATATTGTTTCTGGTGTATGATATTGTAGATAGTGTAAGATAAACCACCGTTTACTATGTTTCCTCCTGGGTTATCTTGCGCAATAAGGCTGTGCACGCTATCAGTCAATCAGAACGCAGTATTGCAGGCTAACTCTGCCAACTGCTAGGAGTTTGATTTTCACCAGCTCAAGGACGACTCAGCCTTCCGTCCTTCCGAGGTCGGTAAAATGAGGACCCAGATTGTTGGGGGGGGTGGGAGCAAGAGGCCTACTCTGTAAAACGCTCAGGACCGTAAAGCCCTGCGAAGCGGTAAGTAAGTCTTAAGCGCTCTTACTAATCCATCCGTCTGCCTTTCGTAGGTTCACGTGGTGTTGAAGCTGTGGAAAAGCGGATTCAGCCTAAACAGTGGCGAGCTGAGGAGCTATCAAGATCCTTCCAACTCTCAATTCTTGGAATCCATCCGTCGGGGGTAATAATTCTGCCTTGGAAAGAATCAGACCCAGACCTTGCACCGGGCTTCATCAGATGCTCAGATCTGACCTTCCTGGGAACTCTGTTTGTCCGGAAAAGGGAATGGGAAGACTCCCAGGTTGACACATTTGAGGAAAGGTGGGGAGGGGGTCTTCTCCCAACGGGCACTCCATGCTTTTTCTTCCTTGTAGAGAAGTCCCAGCCGAGCTACGTCGGTTGGCCCGCGGCGGGCAGGTGAATCTGGATCTGGAGGACCACCGCGACGAGGATTTTGTGAAGTCCCGGGGCACCTTCAGGGCTTTCACCGGAGAAGGCCAGAAGCTGGGCAGGTAAGCCAGCAGGATATTTTGAAACAGGTAGTCCTCGGCACAGGGCCACAGTTGAGCCCAGAGTTTCTCTTGTGAAGTGAAACGTTCGTTAAGTGAATTTTGCCCCACTTGAACGACCTGAGCTGGCTGCGTGCAGCAGCAGCAGCCAAAAAACCTAACGCAATCCTCGGTTGCATAAACAGAGGCACAGAATCAAGATCACGCCAAGTATTAGTACTGCTTTATAAAACCCTAGTGAGGCCACACCTGGAATACTGCGGCCAGTTTTGGTCACCATAGAAACAAAAAAGATGTTGAGAGTTTGGAAAAAATAATCCAGAGAAGAGCAACTCAGATGATCCAAGGCCTGGAGACCAAAACGTAGGAAGAACATTTGCCCAGGTTCGCCTGGTGCGCCAGTTGCACCCCTATCTGGACCGAGATGCCCTACGTACGGTCACTCACGCACTCATTACCTCCCATATAGATTACTGTAATGCTCTCTACATGGGGCTGCCCTTGAAGACCACCCGGAGGCTCCAGCTGGTGCAGAATGCGGCCGCGCGGGTAGTGATGGGAGCATCCCGATACTCTCATATTACACCCTTCCTGCGTGAGCTGCATTGGTTACCGCTTGCCCTCTGGGTGTGATTTAAGGTGTTGGTACTTACCTTTAAAGCCCTACATGGCTTAGGACCGGGATACTTGCAGGACCATCTGCTGCCGGGAACGAATTCCCATCGCCCAGTGTGCTCACACAGAGAAGGCCTCCTCAGGGTACCGTCGGCTAGACAATGTCGGCTGGCGACCCCCAGGGGGAGGGCCTTCTCTGTGGGAGCGCCAGCCCTATGGAACCAACTTCCCCTTGAGCTCCGGATGACCCCGGATCTCCGGTCCTTTCGCCGTGGCCTTAAAACATTCCTTTTCCATCAGGCTGACCTGGACTGACGACAGGGATTTTAAAATGTTTTTTTTTAAATTTTTAACTCCAATTTTAATTTATTCTATTGGGGCTGTTAATTTAATTTTTTTTTTAACTTTTGTATTGTTGTAGTTTATTGTTGTTAGCCACCCTGAGTCCTTCGGGAGATAGGGCGGCATGTAAGTCCCAATAATTAATAAATAAATAAATAATAAAGAACGGCTGCAGGACCTGGGTTTGGCTAGTCTAAAGAAAAGAAGAAATAGGGGAGACATGATAGCAGCGTTCCAGTATTTGGGGGGCTGCCACAAGGCAGAGGAGGGGGTCATGTTATTCTCCAAAGCACCGGAGCGAAGGACGAGAAACCATGGTTGGAAACTGACCAAAGAGAGAAGCAACCTGGAACTAAGGAGAAACTTCCTGACAGGGAGGACAATTAACCAGTGGAACAGCTTGCCACCAGAAATCGTGGGTGCTGCTCCATCACTGGAGGCTTTCAAGAAGAGACTGGACAGCCACTTGTCTGAATTGGTATATGTTCTCCTGCTTAAGTGGGGGGATGGACTAGAAGACCTCCAAGGTCCCTTCCAGCTCTATTCAATTCTAAATATGAGTCAGGTGCCCACTGTCCGAATTTTGATAATGTGAATTGTGCAAGTGTAAAAAATGGTCCCAAGTCACTTTTTCAATACCGTTGTAACTTTGAACGGTTATTAAATGAATTGTTGTAAGTCGGGGACTATCTGTACTTCCTTCACAGGAAAAAAACCCAGTGAGTTCTATTCCCACTTCAGGTATGAAAGCCAGCTGGGTGACTATGGGCCAATCACCAGGAGACAGTGAGTTCTAGTCCTGCCTTAGGCATGAAAACTGGCTGGGTGACTATGGGCCAATCACCAGGAGACAGTGAGTTCTAGTTCCGCCTTAGGCATGAAAACTGGCTGGGTGACTATGGGCCAATCACCAGGAGACAGTGAGTTCTAGTCCTGCCTTAGGCATGAAAACTGGCTGGGTGACTATGGGCCAATCACCAGGAGACAGTGAGTTCTAGTCCCGCCTTAGGCATGAAAGACAGCTGGGTGACTTTGGGCCAATTACCAGGAGACTGTGCGTTCTAGTCCCGCCTTAGGCATGAAAGACAGCTGGGTGACTGGGCCAGTCCTTCTCTCTGCCCAGCCCACCTCACAGGGTTGTTGTGGGGAAAATAGGAGGAGGAGGTTCTGTTGGAGACGGTTGCTGCCTTGAGGTATTTATAGAGATAATAAAAGGCGGGATACCAAGAAATAAATAATAAAAAGGTTTTTTTCGTCTCGCTATCCATCCACCATGCTTTAATTTGAGCCGGGGCGGTTCATTAGCCTCCAAGTTCAGCTAGGGAGCTTTGCCGTTCCCAGCTGACCTCGCCCTCAGGGTCCCCTTTCCTCTGCTTTGGCCCCAGCACCGCCCCCCAAGTGATGGGGTCCAGCTCGCCCTCGCAGGAGGCGGAAAACGAAGCCAAAGCCCGCTCCCTGATCACCATCGACGAGACGGAGCCCACCACCAACATCCAGATCCGGCTCGCAGACGGAGGGCGCCTGGTGCAGAAATTCAACCACAGTCACAGGTAGGGGCGGGGGAGGAGGAGGTTGGGAGAGGGGGCAAAGGGGGAGGGATTGGGCCAGCCAAAACCTGCAGTCGATGCTGGATGTGAACTTCCAGCAGTATAGGCAGTCCTCGCTTTACGACAGTTCATTTAGGCCAACTGGGTGACTTTGGGCTGATCCCCAGGAGACGGAGAGTTCTAGTGCCGCCTTAGTTATGGTGACTTTGGGCCGATCCCCAGGAGACGATGAGTTCCAGTGCCGCCTTACTTATGAAAGCCATCTTGGTGACTTTGGGCCAATCCCCAGGAGACGGAGAGTTCTAGTCCCGCCTTAGTTATGGTGACTTTGGGCCAATCCCCAGGAGACAGTGAGTTCTAGTTCCGCCTTAGTTATGGTGACTTTGGGCCAATCCCCAGGAGACAGTGAGTTCTAGTCCCGCCTTAGTTATGGTGATGTTGGGCCAATCCCCAGGAGACGGTGAGTTCTAGTCCCACCTTAGTTATGCTGCCTTTGGGCCAATCCCCAGGAGACGGAGAGTTCTAGTCCCACCTTAGTTATGCTGACTTTGGGCCAATCCCCAGGAGATGGTGAGTTCTAGTCCCGCCTTAGACATGCAGGTCAGCTGGGTGACTTTGGGCCAATCCTCAGGAAACGATAAATTCTAGTCCCACCTTAGAGATGAACACTGGCTGTGTGACTTTGGGCCAATCCCCAGGAGACGAGTTCTAGTCCCGCCTTAGACACGAAGGTCACCAGTCACATCCTCTCGTGCAACCCGCCTCACAGGGTGGTTGTTGTGGGGAAAATGGGGACTGTTAGGTGTTCTTGGTTAAAAGAGTAAAAAGTGGGATACTGATCAACGTGAACGGAAAGCGAGGGTGCCCCTCTTTCCTCTGGGCAGGATCCGTGACATCCGGCTGTTCATTGTGGACGCCCGGCCGGCTATGGCGGCCACGGGCTTCGTCCTCATGACCACCTTCCCCAACAAGGAGCTTTCAGATGAGGACCAGACCCTGAAGGACGCCAACCTCCTGAACGCTGTCATCGTCCAGCGGTTCGTATAAGGGGAAGCCGCCCGCCGGTCCACATCGCGTCACTCTCTGTCTTTGCGTGGTTCACTGTCCCCGCCGTGGAAAGGTGGCCACCAGGTGATCACGCCAGTTTCCCACCTCTCGGGTGGCGAATCCCCGTAGCTCTTCTTAATTTTTTTTTCTTCCTCCTCCTTCTTCTGTGCTGATCGACGGACTTGGACGAAAGAAATGAAATTACCAGACCCGAGACTGTTTTTTTTTCTGTTTCCCGGTGTGCCTGCCGGAGCCAGGTGGCGGTTTGGAAGTTGGGAGCGCGAAGGGAGGTGGGGGTGTCGGAGTCTCTTCTGAGTCCTGTTTTGGAGTGGGTGCCCCCCTCTCATTCTTCCTTCTCTTTTGGTGTATTAAAAAAAGTGAACCCCAAACTGGGACTCCTCCCCCCTCCCCCATCGTCAATCAAATCCCGTTTCTCAAACTGGTCAACTTTTAAGATGGGTGGACTTCAACTCCCAGAATTCCCCAGCCAGCTGGCTGGGGAATTCTGGGAGTTAAAGTCCACCCGCCTTAAAAATGGGCAAGGTTGAGAAACATTGTTGTAAACGGGGATTGTCAAGTTTTCTCCTTCCTAAACAGGCTAACACCTCTTCCTCCCTCCTTCCAACCCTCTTTTTTTTTTTAAAAAAAATCCTCCTTCACCCCCAAAAAGTTTGGGTCACGACACACACGAGGCTGCGCAGGGCTCCGTGGCTGCACTTTTGCACGTTCCATGCCACGTGCAAAGGAACCTTTATGAATTGGGTCTGGCCTTTGGGCAAACAGGTTCATTCAATTGTGGGGGGGGGCTTCAGGAAGTTCACAGAGGAGGGGGGGCACTATGATGGTCTGTCTGTCTAACCAGAACCCGGCCGTTTTGAGAATTGGATGCAGTTGCCCGATCTGCCGTTCGTGGCGGTCACTCCTTCCCCCTGCCTTCATGAAAGCAATTTTTTATTTTATTTTGTTTTATTTTATTTTATTTATTTTATTATTTTATTTCACTTTATTTTATTTTATTTTTTTATTTTTTTATTTTATTATTTTATTTTTTTATTATATTATATTATTTTATTATTTTATTTTATTTTATTTTATTTTATTATTTTATTATTTTATTTTATTTTATTATTTTATTTTATTTTATTATTTTATTTTATTATTTTATTTTAATTTAATTTTATTTATTTTATTTTATTTTATTATTTTATTATTTTATTTTATTTTATTTTATTATTTTATTTTATTTTATTATTTTATTTTATTTTATTTTATTTTATTTTATTTTTTATTCCTTTGGCGATCGTACGCAGTCCATCCCCCTTATAGCTTGGTCTCCCTATAGCTCTTCTTGTCTATGGGGGGGGGGTGTCACATTGGGGAGGAAATGGGGGGCGGGGGGGGGGCAGAAAAATCTGATGTTGCTTTCAAACCAGGGATGTGTCACCTGGCCAGGTTTTTTTTTTTCTTTGTTAAGACATCGCTGGATGGTTCAGAAAAAGGGTGGGGGTTTTCTGCCCCCGCCCCACCTCAGCTAACGGAGTCCGCACGTTACCGATGGCGAATTCTGTAAATTATTGTATGTGTGCATTAAAAAAGGAAAAAAAAATGTCCGAACCGACCTTAGGACAATTGGCCTCTGTCCCCTTTCTAACCCAAAGCGCAGCACTTTCCCCCCTCCCACACACACACGGGGTAGGGGTGGGGGTGGGCAACAAGAAATATCGAGATGGCGGCGACGAGGAAGCCAGGGTTACACCGTGAGGAGAAGAGGAAGAGAGGTGGAGAGGGAAAGATGAAGTCGTAGAAAAAAAATGTGTGTGTGTGTGGGGAAAGACTGGAGAGGGGGAAAAGGAGAGGAAAGATTGGAGAAATTAGGAGGAAAATGCCAACCAAGGGCAGCGGGCTGCAGCGAACGTGGCCTGCTGGGGGAAGCCCAGCTGGGCCCGAGAGGCCCAGCCAAGAGACCAGAGGCCCATCGAAGTGAGTGTGTTAAGCGCAGAGGCGAACCGACTGCGGGCAGCAAAACGAACGGGCGGAGTAGGGTCTCCTGCTTGGGCATGGGGTTGGACTAGATGACCTCCAAGGTACCTTCCAACTCTGTTATTCTATTCCATTCCATTCCATTCCATTCCATTTTCTTATTCTCTTCTCTTGTCTTCTCTTTTTACTATTCCATTCCATTCCATTCCATTCCATTCCATTCCCTATTCCTATTCCTATTCCTGTTCTGTTCTGTTCTGTTCTATTCTATTCTATTCTATTCTATTCTATTCTATTCTATTCTATTCTATTCTATTCTATTCTATTCTATTCTTTCTATTCTATTCTATTCTATTCTATTCTATTCTATTCTATTCTATTCTATTCTATTCTATTCTATTCTATTCTATTCTATTCTATTATTCTATTCTATTCTATTCTATTCTAGCAGCCTTGATGGAGCAGTGGGCTAATGCCTCCTTAAGTAACACCAGCTGCCTGCAATTAGTGCAGGTTCGAGTCCCACCAGGCTCAAGGTTGACTCAGCCTTCCATCCTTCCGAGGTAGGTAAAATGAGGACCCAGATTGTTGGGGGCAATAAGCTGACTTTGTAATAATGCCGCTTGGGGTGTGTGTGAAAGCCCTAATAAGCAGGCGTATACATAGAATGAAGGCTACTGCTAAGCTTGTAAGCTGCCCTGAGTCTTCGGAGAAGGGCGGGATATAAATGGAATTAAAATAAAAAAATAAAAATATTCTATTCTATTCTATTCTATTCTATTCTATTCTATTCTATTCTATTCTATTCTATTCGAATTCCATTCCATATTTTCTATTCTAATTCCATTCCATTCCATATTTTCTATTCTATTCTATTCTATTCTATTCTATTCTATTCTATTCTATTCTATTCTATTCTATTCTATTCTATTCTATTCTATTCTATTCTATTCTATTCTATTCCATATTCCATATTCCATATTCCATATTCCATATTCTGTTCTATTCCATTCCATTCCATTAACTATTTCTATTGTACATTTCTATTCTATTTCTGGGCAGAGGGAGTGGAAAATATGGATGGAAAATCCTTTACGTAACTTGGTGTGAGTTAGCAATAGTGCTGGGAAAATAAACTGTATGCTTTTTGGGAGGATTTTATTAGTTGCAGAAGGGAGCAATAATTCAAGTAGAAGCTTAGTGCCCCAAGGAATTGATAGGCTGAAAGATCCCTTAATTAAGCGTATAAGGGCGCTCCATCACTGGAGCTTTTCAAGAAGAGGCTAGACCAGGGGTCGGCAACCTTGGCTCTTTTATGACTCGTGGACTTCAACGGCTGCCACCAGGGCACTCGACTGTGTTGTACCCATGCGACCTCTGACTCGGCGCAGATCCCGTTGGGCTCCATGGTTCTCTGTGGAGCTCCGGGAGATGAAGCGTCGGAGACGAGGTCTAGAGAGCGGTTGGAGATCCAGCCGATCCGAACCCGACCGATTGCAGTTAAGAACCTTCATAAGGTCTTATCTTGCGGCGATAAGGACGGCGAAGTCTAACTACTTTGCCGCCCTTATCGCGTCCGCAGATAATCGCCCGGCCGCCCTGTTTAGGGTGACTCGCTCCCTCCTTAACCAGGAGGTGAGGGAGGATCCCTTGCAGGGACGAGCCGAGGAGTTTAGTCATCATCTGACGGACAAAATCGCTCGGATCCGGACCGGCTTGGACTCTGACTGGGCAGAGTCTGATGTGGAGGAATCAGGCGGTCTTGAGCACGTTATCTGGACTGAGTTCGACCCTGTTTCCCCTGATGATGTGGACAGGATCATGGGGAGACTGAGCTCCACCACCTGTTTGTTGGATCCGTGCCCCTCCTGGCTAGCTTATGCGGCTCGGGAGGGAACACGAGGCTGGTTCCATGCAGTAATAACTGCTTCTTTGAAGGAGGGTGTCTTCCCTGCCGCCTTGAAGGAGGCGGTGGTGAGACCCCTCCTCAAGAAGCCTGCTTTGGACCCGGCTGTTTTAAACAACTATCGTCCAGTCTCCAACCTTCGCTTCCTGGCGAAGGTTGTTGAGAGTGTGGTGGCGCATCAGCTCCCTCTGTTCCTGGAGGAAACTGATTATCTGGACCCGTACCAATCGGGCTTCAGGCCTGGACACAGCACGGAGACGGCATTGGTCGCGCTGGTGAATGATCTCTGGAGGGCTAGGGACAGGGGTTGCTCCTCTGTCCTGGTCCTATTAGATCTCTCAGCGGCTTTCGATACCATCGACCATGGTATCCTGCTGCGGCGTCTCAGGGGGCTGGGAGTGGGAGGCACCGTTTTACGGTGGTTCTCCTCCTACCTCCAGGGCCGCTCGCAGTCGGTGTTGACAGGAGGGCAGAGATCCGCCCCGAGGTCTCTCATTTGTGGAGTCCCTCAGGGGTCGGTTCTCTCGCCCCTCCTGTTCAACATCTACATGAAGCCGCTGGGCGAGATCATTCGTGGTTTTGGGGTGGGGTATCACCAGTACGCTGATGATACCCAACTTTTTCTTTCCACCCCGAACCAACCCAGTGATGCCCTCTCCGTGATGTCCCGGTGCCTGGAGGCGGTTCAGGTCTGGATGGGGAGAAACAGGCTTCGTCTCAATCCCGCCAAGACTGAGTGGCTGTGCATATCGGCGTCTCGGGTTAACCAAGTTATTCCACCTCTAACGATGGGGGGTGAGGTGTTACCCCCCGTTGATAGGGCTCGCAACTTGGGCGTCCTCCTGGATTCACGGCTCAATTTTGAAGATCACATAGGAGCCGTGACCAGGGGGGCTTTTGCACAGGTTCGCCTGGTGCGCCAGTTGCGCCCCTATCTGGACCGAGACGCCCTACGCACAGTCACTCATGCGCTTGTGACCTCCCGTTTGGACTACTGCAACGCTCTCTACATGGGGCTGCCCTTGAAGACCACTCGGAGGCTTCAACTGGTGCAGAATGCGGCCGCGCGAGTTGTAATGGGGGTTTCCCGATACTCCCATGTAACACCTCTACTCCGCGAGCTGCATTGGCTTCCGGTTGCCCTCCGGGTGAAATTCAAGGTGCTGGTTATCACCTATAAAGCCCTACATGGCCTGGGTCCGGGCTATTTGAGGGAACACCTGCTGCCGGCATCAAACGCCCTTCGCCCAGTGCGCTCCCACAGGGAGGGTCTGCTCAGGGTTCCGCCGGTGAGAGATTGCCGGCGGGTGACACCCAGGGATAGGGCCTTCTCGGTGGGAGCGCCTGCCCTCTGGAACCAGCTGCCGGTAGAGCTGAGGACTGCTCCCGACCTCCGATCATTCCGCCGGGGCCTGAAGACCTGGCTCTTTGAGCTCTCGGGCCCAGGCTGAGGAGAAAATTTTAACTGGGGTTTTAATCTACAGGGTGAATTTAATGCTTTTTTAATTGGTTTTAACTTTTGTATGTTTCAATTTTAATTCCCTGTAAACCGCCCTGAGTCCTCAGGGAAAGGGCGGTATACAAATGCAAATATTAAATTAAATTAAATTAACTCCCAGAATTCCTGAGCCAGCTATGCTGGCTCAGGAATTCTGGGAGTTGAAGTCCACGAGTCATAAAAGAGCCGAGGTTGCCGACCCCTGGGCTAGACAATCACCTGTCTGGAATGGTATAAGTTCTCCTGCTTGAGCGGGGGGGGGGGCAGACTAGAAGACCTCCAAGGTCCCTTCCAGCTCTACTCTATTCTATTCATCTTAAAGTAACCAAGGTTCAGAAACACTGCAGTAGAGCAAGATGCTGGAGAGGGACCAGCACTGTGACGTCCGCCCATCTTTGCTGTGTGGGCGCGATCCGGCCCTCCATCCATCCTCTTAACGCAGCAGGATGTCTGTAAACTGGAAGGGAGGGAATCTAATAATAATCAGCATAGAGCTGGAAGGGACTGAGGAACAAGCTAGATTTAAACCTGGATCTATTGCTCCTGAATGCTGCAACACCATAGGGGGGGGGGAAAAAAGCCCAGCCGTTTTTAAACGAAAAATGAAGGTAGGTTAAATATTTGCAGGTGGTCCTCAACTTACGATTGAGCCCCAAATTTTTGTTGCTAAGCGAGACGTTTCTTAAAGTGAATTTTGCCCCCTTTTACGATCTTGTCTGCCACGATTCTGAAGTGCATCACTGCCGTTATTAAGTCAGTAACACAGTTGTTAAGTGAATCCAGCTTTCCCCCTTGGCTTTGCTTGTTGGAAGGTCGCAAAAGGGGATCGCGTGACACCCCCCCCCCCGGACTCTGCGACCGTCATAACTATGAGTCAGTTGTCAGGCGTCTGGATTTTGATCATGTGACCCTGGGGCGGCTGCGACCATTGTGTGAAAAACGGCCATGTCAGTTTTCCCAGGGTCGTCGTAACTTTGGTCGCTAAACGAGCTGTTGTAAGTTGAGGACTACCTGTATTTTTCACCTGTCCAGCCTCTCCTTTTTTGTCTCTCTCTCTCTCTCTTTGCAAAGGTATTAACCACTGGCAAGCTTTGCCAAGGAAAAGGCGGGTCTGTTTCAGATTTCAGAAGTGACGGCAAACCTTTTAGAGACCGAGTGCCCAAACTGCAACCCAATACCCACTTATTTATCGCAAAGTGCCAACACGGCAATTTAATCTGAATACTGAGGTTTTAGTTTAGGAAAAAAAAACAACTCGTTCATTAACATCTTTTGTCTTAAATGAAAAACGCAATAACAAAGCTTTGAATGATACAACTTTTTACTGAAAAGTAAAAGTTTGCATTTGGCATGCTTTTGAACAATTAATGTGATGTTTGCTGTTGTATGCATGCTGGTATTTTGTCTAACCTTGGCTCATACTTTGTAAGTCTGAGAGCAACACATGCAGCACTCAGGTCATCTGTCAGTCTGTTTCTGGTATCAGATTTGATATAATTCAAAGGTGAAAACAGCGCGCTCGCTCCGGAGGCTTGTTTTGGCTAGGAAGGGGCTTGAGAAATGGCTCTTCCCTGCAAAAACGTAGCCAAAGAGAGGCGCGCGTGCCCACAGAGAGTGCCCCCTCTAGCACACGTGCCATAGGTTCGCCACCACTGAACTTGAATATGGAAAAGTGGTGATAGCTTTGGATAAGAGAAAATTCGTTTAAGCCCAATTAAAGAGGCCAGTCCTTGATTGAGCACCGAGGTCTCCCAAACTTGGCAACTTTAAGACTTGTGGACTTCAATTCAGAAGAATGCAGCCGCCCGAGTTGTGACTGGGGTCTCCCGATACTCCCATGTAACGCCTCTTCTCCGCAAGCTGCATTGGCTTCCGGTTGCCCTCCGGGTGAGATTCAAGGTGCTGGTGATGACCTATAAAGCCCTAAATGGCATGGGTCCGGACTATCTTTGGGAGCTCCTGCAGCCAGCATCAACTTCCCATCGTCCTGTGTGCTCCCACAGGGAGGGCCTCCTCAGGGTCCCGCTGGTCAGGGAGTGCCGGCAGGCGACCCCCAGGGGGAGAGCGTTCTCGGTGGGCGCGCCTGCCCTATGGAATCAACTGCCAACGGAACTCCGGATCGCCCCCGACCTTCGCTCGTTTCGCCGGGACCTGAAAACCTGGCTATTTGAGTTAGCCGGCCTGGACTGAGGGATTTTAAGGTTTTAAATTTTAAACTCTTTGGGGGCTATTAATTTAATTTTATTTTAATTTGTACATTGCACTGTTTTAATTTGCCCTGTAAACCGCCCTGAGTCCCTCGGGAAAAGGGCGGTATATAAATCGAAACAAATAAATAAATAAATTCCCAGAGAGTTCCCTGGGAGTTGGAAGTCCGCAGATTCTGGCAGTTGAAGTCCACCAATCGTAAAGTTGCCAAGCTTGAAGAACAGTACAGGCTGGCCTTGACTTACGACTTTTCATTTAGTGACCATTCAAACTTACAACGACACCGGAAAAAGGGACTTACGACCGTTTTCCACACTTAACGACCACTGCAGCCTCCCCATGGGTCACCTGATTTACATTCCACCAGTTCATATTTACGACAGTTTCAGTATCCTGTGATCCCCTTTTGCGACCTGACAAGCGGAGTCACAGGGGAAGCCGGATTCGCTTAACGACCGTGCGACTAATTTAACGACTGCGGCGATTTGCTTCACAAATGTGGCAAAAAAAGGGACAAAATGGGGCAAAGCTCATTTAACACATGTCTCACTTAACGACACCAGTTTCTGGGCTCAGCTGTGCTCGTAAGTCGAGGACTTACCTGTATTAGCATGAATTGTTTCGGGGTGATTTCCCAGGATTTTGAGGCTGATCCAGAATATTGAAAAAATACATGGCGATCATGTGACCCCCGGGACACGGCAACTGTCCTAAGTACCTGCCCGTTGCCCAGCCTCTGAATTTCGATCACGTGAACATGGCGCTGCAGCAGAGTTAAGCGTCAAAACTGGTCAAGTATTGGAGGAGGGTGGTGATAAGAGTGAAGCAGACGTAACTTCTAAGATGAACTAAACTTTTTTTTAGTTCTGATGTGTTCTTGATTTCTTGCTCAATTTCGTTGTTAACTTGGAAACGCTTCACGACCCAACTAGATAACCGAACTACAACCAGTTTGGTCTGGCGGTTATGGCACCAGGCTGGGAAGTAGGAGACCATGAGTTCAGCTCTGGCGTAGCAGAAAAGTCGGCTGGGTGACTTTGGGCCAATCATCAGGAGACGGTGAGTTCTAGTCCCACTTTAGGCATGAAAACTGGCTGGCTGACTTTGGGCCAATCCCCAGGAGACGGTGAGTTCTAGTCTCGCCTTAGGCATGAAAGCTGGCTGGATGACTTTGGGCCAATCACCAGGAGACGTGCGTTCTAGTCCCGTTTTAGGCTGGCTGATTTTGGGCCAATCCCCGGAGATGTGAGTTCTAGTCCCGCCTTAGGTCTGAAAGCTGGCTGGGTGACTTGGCCAATCCCCGGAGACGTGAGTTCTAGTCCCGCCTTAGGCATGAAAGTTGCCTGGGTGACTTTGGGCCAATCCCCAGGAGACGGTGAGTTCTAGTCCCGCCTTAGGCATGAAAGCTGGGTGGATGACTGGGCCAATCACCAGGAGACTGTGTTCTAGTCCTGCCTTAGGCCTAAAAGCCGTCTGGGTGACTTGGCCAATCCCTGGAGACGTGAGTTCTAGTCCCGCCTTAGGCATGAAAGCCGGCTGGGTGACTTTGGGCCAATCCCCAGGAGATGGTGAGTTCTAGTCCCGCCTCAGGCATGAAAACAACTGGGTAATATTGGGCCAGTCATTCTCTCAGCCCAACCCACCTCAGTGGAGGAGAATAATAATTTAATAATTATGGAGGAGGAAGAAGAGGAGGAGGAGAATCATGGCATCCTTGGTGCTGTCTAAGCTTGGTGGTTTTCTTGCAGACGTTTCATCACCAAACTAGGGAACTTCATCAGTGCTTTTTTTTTTAATCCACGGTGACTTTGGCCATTATGCAACCAGTCATAAATCAGGGGCTACCTCTATTATTGGAAAGCATCCTACACCACAGCTCAGCTTGGTTGAGATCGGTTGCCACCGCTTTCCTTCTGGAGCAGAAGCCGAAAAATAGCCGGTGGGTCAGCTTGTCAAGCCTCCAGGCAGTTGTGGAGACTCACAAAGGGCGGCATCACAGGCCCCACTACCCCTTGTGTGCAAGAGAGCTTGTTCCTCTGCCACCTTCCTCGTAAAAGACCCAGAAACCCATCCAGGCTGCTGTTCCCATCTGCCTCTTTGGAAGGACTCTGTATTCTTTCCCTACGCCAGCAAAAAGTGTGGGCTGCGTATAACTTGTACCTTTTTTTTAAAAGACGCCTCCTGCTTTTATTCCGTCTCCCGGGAAAAGGTCTTTTTGACAGCTGGGGATCAAAAAAAACAACACGGTGGTTGTCCCACTGTACCATGAACCTCACAATGGATATAATTGATATTCAGGTAGTCGTGCAAGTTACGCGCTGCTGTTCGGCGTGGGCTTGATGTAGAGAGAGGATTCACGCTGGGGCTTTCAGCTTGGAGAAATTAGGAGGAAAATGCCAAGGGCAGCGGCCTGCAGCGAATGTGGCATGCTGGGGGAAGCCCAGCTGGGCCCGAGAGGCCCAGCCAAGAGACCAGAGGCCCATCGAAGTGAGTGTGGTAAGCGGAGAGGCGAACCGACTGCAGGCAGCAAAACGAACAGGCGGAGTAGGGTCTCCTGCTTGGGCATGGGGTTGGACTAGATGACCTCCAAGGTACCTTCCAACTCTGTTATTCTATTCTATTCTATTCTATTCTATTCCTATTCTATTCTATTCTATTCTATTCTATTCTATTCCATTCCATTCCATTTTCTTATTCTCTTGTCTTCTTTTTACTATTCCATTCCATTCCCTATTCCTATTCCTATTCCTATTCCTATTTCTATTCTATTCTATTCTATTCTATTCTATTCTATTCTATTCTATTCTATTCTATTCTATTCTATTCTATTCTATTCTATTCTATTCTATTCTATTCTATTCTATTCTTCTAGCAGCCTTGGTGGAGCAGTGGGCTAATGCCTCCTTAAGTAACACCAGCTGCCTGCAATTAGTGCAGGTTCGAGTCCCACCAGGCTCAAGGTTGACTCAGCCTTCCATCCTTCCGAGGTAGGTAAAATGAGGACCCAGATTGTTGGGGGCAATTAAACTGACTTTGTAATAATGCCGCTTGGGTGTGTGTGTGTGAAAGCCCTAATAAGCAGGCATATACATAGAATGAAGGCCACTGCTGAGCTTGTAAGCCGCCCTGAATCTTCGGAGAAGGGCGGGATATAAATGGAATTAAATAAGATCGACTTAGGTTTCTTCCTGCCTGATTGTGTTATTCCCGCTGACAAGGAAAAATGCAGGCTTGTAATTTTACTCGGCCGATGTGCTGTTTTTCTACACCGAGGGGGAATGTGTCATATCCACAAAGCAGCGGATGGAAACTCATGAAGAGGCAACCTAGAATGAAGGAGGAATTTCCTGACAGAAGGATTAACCTGTGGAACTGCTTGCCTCTGGAACACTGGAAGTTTTAAAGAAGAGATTGGACAACCATTGGTCTTAAACGGTATGGGGTTTCCTGCCTGAGCCAGGGGGTTGGACTAGATGACCTCCAAGGTGCCTTCCGATTCCGCGGCTGGGGAATTCTGGGAGTTGAAGGCCACCCCTCTTCAAGTAGGCATAGTTGAGAACTCTGTTTTAGAGAGCTCTTGCATTGGCGAAAACACACCAGATAAATAAAGATAAATCCCTATTTTTACGAACAGTGTACAACTGTTGTGACTTACAAGAGTTCATTTTGTGGCCGTTCAAAGTTACAACTGCACTGAAAAAGACCGTTTTTCAGACTTAACGACCCTTGCAGCCTCCCCGTGGTAACATGATCAAAATTCAGGTGCTTGGCAACTGACTCGTATTTATGACGGTTGCAGTGTCCTGGGGTCACGTGACCCCGTTGTGACCTTATGACATGCAAAGTGAATGGGAGAGGGGAACTACATTCGCTTAAGCACTGGGTTACTAACTTAACTGAAGTGATTCATTTAACGACGGTGGCAAAAGATTTCATGGGAGTGGAGCAAAATTCACTTAACTAACATTTAGCGTGAACCAATGCTCACTTAGCAACGGAAACTGGGCTCAGCTGAGGCCATAAGTCAAGGACATTCGTTAAGTGAGTTTCACCCCATTTCTCGCCAAGGGTTGTTAAGTGAATCACTGCAGGTGTTAAGACAGCAACCTGGTTGTTAAGGAAATCAGGCTTCCCCACTGACTCGGCTTGTCAGAAAGTCGCAAAAAGGAATTGCGTGACCCCGGGAGACTGCGACCATCACAAAGAGGAGTCAGCTGCCAAACATCTGAATTTTGATCGCGTGACCCTGAGGAGCCTGCAACGCTCGAGTGGAAAAAAAAAAGTCATAAGCCATTGTTAACTTTGAACAGTCACTATTTTATTTATTTATTTAATTGGATTTGTATACCGCCCTTTCCCGAAAGACTCGGCACTTTACAGGGAATTAAAACAAGAAATACAAAAATTAAAAACAATTAAAAAGATTATAATAGTCCCTGAGAGAATAAAAACCCCAATTAAAATTAAAATTAAAATTCTCTATAAACCAGGGTTCTTCAAACTTGGCCCTTTTGGGACTTGCGGACTTCAACTCCCAGAATTCCTCAGCCAGGCAACACTGGCTGAGGAATTCTGGGACTCGAAGTCCACAAGCCATAAAAGGGCCAAGTTTGAAGACTCCCCCCCCTGCTGTAAACGAAGTTATAAGTTGAGAACTGTTCGTATTGTCCCTTTTATTGGAATTTGGCAATTCTGCAGCAACCAGGTTGCCAAAAAAAAAACCACACCAAAAAAAACCCCCTCAGCGACGTGACGGCCCGCGGAGTGACTTTTCACGCGCCACCTATCGGCCGCTCAGGTTTACTGCACCCTAACAACCCGGGAAAGGCTTCCAACGAGGTTGGAGCGGGTGGGCGGGGCCGACCCTTCGGCTCTCTGCCGGGGATTGAAGCGAGTCCGCGTGGGGGCCGGCTTCTAAGACCCTCCCTCCGGACACGGACGACGGGCTGCAGAACCCTAACCCAGGGGTCTTCAAACTCGGCCCTGTTATGACTCATGGACTTCAACTCCCAGAATTCCTCAGTCAGGCACACTGGCTGAGGAATTCTGGAATTTGAAGTCCATGAGTCATAAAAGGGCCGAGTTTGAAGACCCCCCTGCCCTAACCCCACCGCCACCCGGGGCGGAGGAGAAGCGCGTAGCGGACCCGTCCTCCGCCCGCTTTACGTCAGGCGCCCAAAATGGCGCCGCCGGCACAGGCCTTCCTTGGCTCCGCCCCCTGGACGCCGAGCCGAGGGCTGCCCCTCGCGCGGCCTGCCGGACCGCGGGTTGGGGCGCAGCGGGCCGTTTGCGCAGGCGCGGCTCCGCCCCCCCTCCCTCCCTCCATTCCCCGCCTGCCGCTTTCTGTCGGTGCCGCTCGCCGGCCTCGCCTCGCCTCGTCCTCGCGGTGCGGATTTCGACGGCGGGCCGCGAGATGGGCGTCCACATGGAGACCATCGCCCCCGGGGACGGTGAGCCCAGGGCGGGCCCGGCACCCCAGACCCGTCCTTCCCGGGGTTCGAGGGGAGGGGGCTGGGCTCCCCCCCTCCACGGCTTCTCAGCCCCCTCCCCAAACTGACCGGCCTTTCTTCTTCTTCTTCCTTTCTCCCCCTTCGGCCGCCCCGGCAGGGAGGACCTTCCCGAAGCGCGGGCAGACCTGCGTGGTGCACTACACGGGTGAGTGGGGGGTGGGGAGGAAGGGGGAGGGGGAGGGGAGAAAGAGGGAGGGGGTGGGGGGCTTGAAAGGCGCCCCCTACAGCCACCCTTACGGGGGTTCTTCTTCCTCCAGGGGAGCCCTGCGGGCGCCCCTCCCCTCAAGATCTCCCACCCACCACTCCTGGCTGCCGGCATGCTGGTGGGGGTCTCCCCTCTCCCATCATCCCCAGCCAGGGGGGCGCAGGGGTGGCCCTGCAAAGCCTGGGAAGGGGCAGCTGCTCCTGCTTGGAGAGTTGCCTCCTCTTCCCCCTCCCCCAGCCCCCCAGTCCTGGCATCTTGGGTCCCCAGCGCATGCACGCACAAACACACACACACACACACAGACACACACAGACACACACAGAGGTAGAAAATCTTAGACCCCCAACACCACACACCTACATGCTTTGGGTGTCTTCTTTCTCTCTCTCTCTCTCTCTCTCTCTCTCTCTCTCTCTTTCTCTCTCTCTCTCTTTCTCTCTCTCTCTCTCTCTTTATCTCTCTCTCTTTCTCTCTCTCTTTCTCTCTCTCTTTCTCTCTCTTTATCTCTCTCTCTCTCTCTTTATCTCTCTCTTTCTCTCTCTCTCTTTATCTCTCTCTTTATCTCTCTTTATCTCTCTCTCTCTCTCTCTCTCTCTCTCTCTCTCTCTCTCTCACACACACACACACACACACACACACACAAACTCCTGGCTTCTTGGCTCCCAACCCCACACAGAGACACACTCTTGGCGCCTCTGCACCTACACACAAACTCCTGGCGTTTTGTCCTTGTTCCTCCTCCCCCCCCTTACAACACCACACACACACACACAGACACACACTCCTGACATCTCTCTTACAAGCACACACAAACACTTCTGGCATCTTGGTTCTCTCCCTCCCCCGGCCCCCCCTCCGCACTTTTGGCCTTGGCCCCCAACACCACACACATGCACACTCTTGGCATCTTCACACACGCTTCTGGCATTTTGTGTGTCTCCTCCTCCCCCCCCCCCCCATGCTGCTGGCATCTTGCCTCCAACACTCACTCACACTCTCTCCTGGCATTTTGTCTCCCCCTCCCACACACTCTTGGCTTCTTGGCCACCCAACACCTAAACACACACACACACACACACACCTGGTATCTTCACATTTACTCACACAGGCACATGGCATTTTCTTGTCTCCCTCCCTCCTTCCTCTCCTGGCATCTTTACTCCCCAACACACACACACACACACACACACACACACCCTGCTGATATTTTGCTCTCCCCTCCCCCCAACTTCTGGCATCTTTGCCCTAACACACACACACACATGCAAACGCACCTAGCATTTGCACCCTTTTGATGAGGGTGGCACTCCTGGACCTTCGCCACGTTCCAGGCTGGCAGGCTTTCACCCATTTCCTCGGCTGGGTGCCCCTGCTTTGCCCTTCCCTCCTTTTGCCCCACGGCTGCCTTGGCTGGCAAGGGAGGGACTCCCCACTAGCTCCCTCCCCAGATACACACCCCAACCCCTGAGCCCCTCCCTCCTTTAATGACGAATTTTTCCTTCCTGCCACCTTTGCCAAGTCGCTGGGTGCCTTGGGCGCCGTGCACGGACTGACTGCCCTTCCCCTGTGGCTCTCTCAATGGCCCTCCTTTCTCGTACCCTGTTCCGGGTTCTGTGGATTTGGTTTTTTCCATTGGTAGTCGTGCTCTTTTGGGGCTGGAATGTGCATTCTGAAGAAGACGGGGGGAAAAAAAAACCCCAACCACATTCCTGATTCAAATCGTTGTGCTTTTAAAAAGGGCTTGATCAGTACTTCAACCTTGGCCTGCGAAGAATCCTGACTCTCTCAGTTAGCAAAATAGGCCAAGTTGGTGGTGACTGCATTTCCCCCCCTCCCCGCTTGTTTGTATCATCCCTTTTCCTCACATTCCTCTTTTATTTTCATTTGTCTCCCACCCTTTATTAGTGCAAAAGGCATACTTGACAGCCTTGTGTTGCTTAGTAATTCATTCTGCCAGTTTTTTTTTTTTTTTTTTGTTTTAAAGCGCTGCTTCGGTACATGTTCTCTCTCTGCTGGTTACAATAAGCTCCCTCCGATCCGTTTTGGCTAGGTGTGGAGAATTGCAGCCTCGGAAATGGTTGCGCCTGAAAATGGTTCTTCCCGGGGATTCGGATTCGCCTACGTGCAGGATTCTGAACCCGGTAGTCGTTTAGTCTTGCTGATAGAAAATCCCCCGTTGCAAAGGATCTCTCTCTCTCTCTGAATCTTATTTTGGCTCCTTTCATTTACTTTTAATTTATTAAACCCCCCAGGCTGCCCATCAAGACTGTCCAGAGTGAGCAAATGTTGGTTAAAAGGCACCCGTTGCCATAGCAACCTTGACACTCAGGTGATTAGGAAGTTTTATCTCCCTGATACAGGAAAAATTAACCACTATCGAGCTCTCGGGCCCAGACTGAGGAGGAATTTTTAATTTGGGGTTCTTTTTAATTGACTACAGGGTTAATTTAATATTTTTTTAATTTGGTTCTTAATTTTTGTATTTTGGATTTTTAATTCCCTGTAAACCGCCCTGAGTCCTCAGGGAATAGGGCGGTATATAAATATAACTAAATAAATAAATAAATAAATAATTCCGTGAAGCTTTTTTTTTTTTTAATCTGTAAAATAAACAGTAGGAGAGGAATTTTTCCACTGCCTTGTTTGTCTGCCTTTTTTTTTTCTTTCTTGGGATGATCTGTCTTGGTTTCCGCGGAGGCTATGAAGGTGCCGAAAAGCACACTTTCCCCCTGTTGCTTTCTTTGGCAAATAATTTCACTTGGTTGATTTTTAAGGCCTGGTCGGATTGACAGTTAATATATCTAGTGGAGCAGTTTTTCCTAAACGTCATGGTCCTCATCCCCCGGAGACGGTGGAGATCAAACCCGTATTCCAGAAGACCTTTTAATTTCTAGGCTTGCGGTTAACTTTCTAATGTTAAGCATCGAATCCACATATGCAGCATCGAACACTGAGTAACAGAGTAGGAAGGGACCTTGGAGGTCATCTAGTCCAGCCCCCTGCTCAGGCAGGAGACCCTATGCCCTTTCAGACAAATGGCTGCCCAGTCTCCTCTTAAAAGCCTCCAGTGATGAAGCACACCCACAACCTCGGAAGGCAAATCCTTCTATTGATTAATTGTTCTCCATGTCGGGAAATTCCTCCTTAATTCCAGGTTGCTTCTCTCCTTGATTAGTTCCCATCCGTTGCTTCTCGTCCTGCCTTCGGGTGCTTTCGGAGAATGGGTTTGACCCCCCCTCCCCCTCTTCTTTGGGGCAGCCCCTCAAATATTGGAAGGCTGCTATCGTGTCACCCCCGAGTCCTTTTTTAAAAATTAAACTAGACATACCCAATTTTTTATTTTATTTTTTATTTTTTTATTTTAATCCCATTTATATCCCGCCCTTCTCCAAAGACTCAGGGCGGCTTACAATCTAAGCACAAATCAAATGTGCTTAGCAATAGCCTTCATTCTATGTATATGCCTGCTTGTTAGGGCTTTCACACACACCCCAAGCGGCATTATTACAAAGTCAGCTTAATTGCCCCCAACAATCTGGGTCCTCATTTTACCTACCTGGGAAGGATGGAAGGCTGAGTCAACCTTGAGCCTGGTGGGACTCGAACCTGCACTAATTGCAGGCAGCTGGTGTTACTTAAGGAGGCATTAGCCCACTGCGCCACCAAGGCTCTTGCGTTCCTCATACGTTTTGACCTCCAGCACCCTAAGGATCGAAAGGTTCAACCCTTGAAGGTCGAAGTTTAATGGGGCCTTCAAGAAACTTATGATCTGGGGGAAGAATCCTTTACTTCTGCATTGCTTCTTCGGCTTGACGCCCCCTCCCCTTCTCCGTCACACCCCCTCAAATATTGAAAGACTGCATGCACAATACGCAGAGTCAGAAGTGAGGAGATTTGGGGGGGGCATAAAATTCTAAGCCTTAGATTGCAGGCGTGGACAATCTCTTTGGGTTTTCTTGATTTTTATTTTTACGGTGGCCCCCTCGCAGCTTCCTTGGTTGACTCAGCGGTTGGAATCGAGAAAAGAGCCTGACAGATCCCAATATCCTAACGGTCGTAAATGGAATAAGGATCCCTGCCTTGAGCCGGGGGTTGGACTGCAAGACCTCTTAAGGTCCCTTCGCTCCCTGGGATTCTGTGGTTCTGATTTGAAGGTTGGATATGGGAGTCTTGCTCTTCTGATTTTGTGGTGGTTGATGCTCCAGGGCAGGGTCCTCAACCTTGGCAACTTTTAAGACTTGTGGACTTCAAGTCCCAGAATCCCCCTGGCTGAGGAATTCTGGGAGTTGAAGTCCAAAGGTCTTAAAAGTTGCCAAGGTTGAGGACCCCTGCTATGCCCCCACGGATGTAAATTTTGAACTTCCTGCAGGGAGAAAGTATTCCATTCTCTATGAAATATTTATTCCGTTTTCTGCTTGGACTTGGGACTATTGGGAAACATCAGTCAGGCTCAAAGATGGAAAATGCCATTGCTCAACTCTGCCCACTTGAATAGCTGTGGAATTCTGGGAGTTGAAGTCCAACGGTCTTAAAGTGGCCAAGGTTGGTGGGGGAAAAAAAAACTGCTTGGAAGACACTGCAAAGGAAGGACCTGTAAATGCAGGTTGTCCCCAATCCACGACGGAGCCCCAATTTCTGTTGTTAAGTGAGACATTTGTTAAGTGAATTTTGCCCCGTTTTACGACCTTTCGTTGCCACCGCCGTTGATATGTTAGCAACCTGCTAAGTGAATCTGGTGTCCTCGCTGATTTTCCTTGTCAGAAAATCTCAAAAGGAGATCATGTGACCCTGGGACGTTTCAACTGTCATCAGTACATGCCAGTTGCCAAGCCTCCGAGTTCTGATCACGTGACCTTGGGAGACCGCAAAGGCCGTAAGTGTGAAAAACGGTCATGGGTCGCTTTCCCCACTGCCGTCGTAACTTTGAACGGTCACTAAGTGAATCGTTGTAAGTGGAGGACTGGCCTGTAGTGCTGTTTATCTCTCTTTTTTTAAAAAAAAGTCAGGTGCGATGGCTTATCCAGACATTTTTCCCTTTGGTAATTTTTTTTTTTAAATTATTCTGACTCAATAGATTACACAATGTTTAATTTTGTGGCTGCGTTGAGAACCCTTAGGGTGAACTGCAGCAAAACGGAGACAGCCATCTCTGTTTTGCTGGTTCTCCACCCACCAGAACTAGCTGGCAAACAGCCTGAAGAAAAAAGAAGAAAAGCAACAGGGAACAGCAGAGACGGCTCGCTGGGACTTGAAATTAAGAGTTCTTGGAGGTGGGGAACTAATTCAGAAAGAAGAAGATGGGGGTGGTCAGACCGTCCACTGAAGGCCGTCAGGTTTGAGGGAAGTTGGACCCAGCTAGCTCGGTCCAGTCTGTCCCACCAGATAAGGAAGAACTTGGGGATGGTCCAGGAAGAGGTCAGCCTGCCCCGCATCCCTAGATCCGTGGGAATGCCAGAGGCAGGAAGGTTACCTTAAATCTCCAACCTTGCTCGCTTTAAGACTTGTGGACTTCGGCTCCCAGAATTCCCCAGCTAGCCGTGCTTAACCTGATCAAGTTTGGAGACCCCTGCTAGGGATGAAAACAACAACAACAACAACAACAAGCACCCATCAGGGAAGATGCCAAGAGGATAATCCTCCCCTGTGTATTGTAACTGGAATCTTTCATGCTGCCAAATTTATTTAATTTTATTTAATACATTTGCTTGCCCTCCATCTTGCCATAACGCGGGTCTGGGAAGCTTACAGGATTAAGAGCAATAAAACTATACAAATATATATCTGTGTCTCTGTTTTTCTCTTCTTGTCTATATCTATCTCTATCTATCTATCTATCTATCTATCTATCTATCTATCTATCTGTCTGTCTATATCTATCTATATCTATCTGTCTATCTATCTATCTATCTATCTATCTATCTATCTATCTATCTATCTATCTCTTTCCATCCATCTCTATATCTCTATCCCTTTCCATCCATCCCTATATCTATCTATCTATCCATCCATCCCCCCCTCTCTCTCTCTCTATATATATATATATATGTGTGTGTGTGTGTGTGTGTGTGTGTGTGTGTGTATGTATGTATGTATGTATGTGTATGTATTGGCATATTCGGGTCTTTTCCCTGGAGTGGGACCTCGTCGAAACGTAGCCAAGACACCCTCAATCTTACACGGGAAAAGACCCGAATACGCCAAGACCTACATACTGTACCCGTGAAAATCTACGAAAACATGTATGTATGTATGTATATCTGTGTGTGTGTATGTATGTATGTATGTATGTTATATATATGTAAATATAGATATATTTTATTCTGCAGTAAAAATACAAATCATGATTAAAATTACGGTAAAAACATGGGGAGAGAGAAGAGAGGCTATGCGGGGGAGGGGGAGATGGGGTCCGCTTTTGGTCCTTGGACCCCCTCCGGTGGGAAATTCCCCCATTGGGGTCCCAAGCCATCTGGCAGAGCCAGATTTACAGGCCCTTGGGGCTGGGAGCAGATCTCCCGGGGGGGGGGTCGCGGTGTAGTGAGCAAGATGTTCGAAAGGGCAGGATCCCCACAGCAGATTGGGGTGCTTAAGATGGATTTTTTTTGGGCGGGGGGAGTGCCTGCCCTGAATGTCCCCGAGGCCTTCAACCCTCCCCTTGTGTGTCCGTGAATGGGGAACACATCTGTTTTCTCCTCCCGAAAATAGTAGCCCCCTGCAAGGGATTTAAATACCCTCGGTTGCCCCCCCCTTCCAACACAATGCTCCCCCAGCTCTTCTTTGCTTCTCTCTTCCACCCCCCCTTCCCTCGCCTCCTCCCCCCCTCCCGCCCATCTGTTTCGCTTTCCTTCCCTGCTGTCCTTGGGTGGGGAAAGGAAGTGAGCCGCTGCTTCTGGGCTGGCAGGAAGAACAAAGGGGGAGGGGGGCTGGCAGAGGGCCAAGGTGGGGGGAGAAAGAAGAGGGTCAGCCCCCACAATTAGAGGGGCACCTTTGACCTCTTTGTTTGATTGGTTTTGCTTGCTTTCCCCCGGCCTGGGGTGTTTTATGTGGGGCAAGAGAATTGCCTTAGGACAGGGGTAGGCAACCTTGGCTCTTTTATGACTCCTGGACTTCAACACCCAGAATTCCTGAGCCAGCATGGCGGAACTATGGCCTCCCTCGTGGCTTGTGGACTTCAACTCCCAGAATTCCTGAGCCAGCATGGGGGAACTATGGCCTCCCTCGTGGCTTGTGGACTTCAACTCCCAGAATTCCTGAGCCAGCATGGGGGAACTATGGCCTCCCTCGTGGCTTGTGGACTTCAATTCCCAGAATTCCTGAGCAAGCATGAGGGAACTGTGGCCCCTTCATGACTTGTGGACTTCAACTCCCAGAATTCCTCAGCCAGAATGGGGGAACTATGGACCCTTCATGACTCGTGGACTTCAACTCCCAGAATTCCTCAGCCAGAATGGGGGAACTATGGACCCTTCATGACTCGTGGACTTCAACTCCCAGAATTCCTGAGCCAGCATGGGGAAACTGGTCCCTTCATGACTTGGGGACTTCAACTCCCAGAATTCCTGAGCCAGCATGGCTCAGCTTGGAAACCTCTCCCTTTCTCCTCAGCATGGCTGGCTCAGGAATTCTGGGAGTTGAAGTCCACGAGTCATAAAAGAGCCAAGGTTCCTACCCCTGGGCTAGTTCTAGAGCAGGGGTCTTCAAACTTGGCCCTTTTACGACTTGTGGACATCAACTCCCAGAATTCTTCAGCCAGGCACACTGGCTGAGGAATTCTGGGAGTTGAAGTCCACGAGTCATAAAAGAGCCAAGGTTGCCTACCCCTGGGCTAGGGGCTAAGGCAGCAGGCTAGAAACTAGGAGGCTGGGAGTTCTAGTCCCGCCTTAGGCATGAAAGCGCCTGAGTGACTTTAGGCTAATCACCAAGAGACTGTGAGTTCTTTCATCTGCCTTAGGGATGAAAGCCAGCTGGGTGACTGGGCCAATCAACAGGAGACGATGAGTTCTAATTCTGCCTTAGGCATGAAAGGCAGTTGGGTGAATTTGGGCCAATCCCCAGGAGATGGTGACTTCTAGTCCCGCCTTAGGCATGAAAGCCAGTTGGTGACTCACTCTCAGCCCAACCCACCTTGCAGGGTTGCTGTTGTGAGGGAAAAGGAGGAAAGGTGTGTCCGATATGTTTGGCACCTTAAGTTATTTGTAAAAATGAGGCGGAATACAGAGAAATAAATATCCTAGGCTAGGGGCAGGCAACCTTGGCTCTTTTATGACTCGTGGACTTTAACTCCCAGAATTCTTGAGCCAGCCATGCTGAGGGGAAAGGGAGAGGTTTCTGTTCTGTACCAGCCTGCTACCGGCCCTGCAGAAAAGGCAGGGACAACCCCTTTACAAACGGCAAGAGGCTGGAATTAAGCCTGCCAAATTTATTAACATAAAACAGAGCAAAACAAGACACCAACCATGAAACAGGAGCTATTCAAGCGGTTGCCTTCAGCAAACCAGCCCTCCCACGCATTCCCCTTTTATACAGTTCAGGGCGTGGCTTCTCTCTGCCTCCTTCCGAGGTGCCCCATTGCCTTCCTCTGTTTACTCCTGATTGACTGCCTCCTGCGTCTGGCATCCTTGAACAGGGCCAGCTGTGGGTCATCTTCATCCACGCTGTCAGGCTCACACAGCTGGGTCTCCGTCGTGACCAGGTGGGAGGGGCCTGGCTGAGGGCTCTGTGGAGCCTCAATATTATTCTCAGCAGGCTCTTCAACACCCCCTCCTCCTTCTCCTCTGAGTCGTCCGACCCAACTGCCGAACCCACAGGCTGACCCTGAATCACAACACTTTCCAAGCTGAGCCATGCTGGCTCAGGAATTCTGGGAGTTGAAGTCCACCAGTCACGAAGGGGCCATAGTTCCCCCATGCTGGCTCAGGAATTCTGGGAGTTGAAGTCCACCAGTCACGAAGGGGCCATAGTTCCCCCATGCTGGCTCGGGAATTCTGGGAGTTGAAGTCCACCAGTCACGAAGGGGCCATAGTTCCCCCATGCTGGCTCGGGAATTCTGGGAGTTGAAGTCCACCAGTCACGAAGGGGCCATAGTTCCCCCATGCTGGCTCGGGAATTCTGGGAGTTGAAGTCCACCAGTCACGAAGGGGCCATAGTTCCCCCATGCTGGCTCGGGAATTCTGGGAGTTGAAGTCCACCAGTCATGAGGGGGCCATAGTTCCCCCATGCTGGCTCGGGAATTCTGGGAGTTGAAGTCCACCAGTCGCGAAGGGGCCATAGTTCCCCCATGCTGGCTCAGGAATTCTGGGAGTTGAAGTCCACCAGTCACGAAGGGGCCATAGTTCCCCTACGCTGGCTCAGGAATTCTGGGAGTTGAAGTCCACCAGTCATAAAAGGGCCAGGTTTGAAGACCCCTTGTTCTACTCTATGGAGAATAGGTTGGTCCCCTCTTCCCATGTAACAGCCCCTCAGAGGTTGGAAGGCTATCAGGTCACCCCTAGTCCTCCTTTTCACTAGACCAGCCAAACTCAGTTCTCTCCATTCTTCCTCATAATGGTTTAGCCCCCAACCCTAATCCCCAGTTAATCAGCATTCAGGATCCTTGTTCTCAAGGGCTTTGCAAGAGGGTTGTGTGTATGTTCTAAACGAGGTTCTGAGTGTTCCCTCTGCCTCTATTCCTCCCTCTTGCCCAGTTGTGAGTGTGGTTCTTTGGTGCCAGCGTGGGCGCCAAAGAGATTTGAATGACGAACAGGCTGACTAATTCTTTTATCGGTGCTTTTTTAGAGAGAGTTGGAAGCAGAATGTTGATTAAGGGCAGTAATTCAGTTTTTTAAATTTTTTAATTTTTTAATTTTTTTTCAATTTGAGAGGAAAAAGCTTCCGGGCACGGCAATTAAGTCTCTTCTTTTTCCAAATCCTTTAAAGCAGCTTTGTGGGGTGAAAAAAAGCATTAAGTGGCTTTCCGGAGAACAGCCAAGAGCGTGTCTCACCATACTACAAAAAAGACGTTGAGCCCTTGGAAAAAGTTCAAAGAAGAGCAACTAAGATGATCCAAGGCCTGGAGACCAAAACATACGAAGAGCGGCTGCGGGACTTGGGTTTGGCTGGTCTAAAGAAAAGAAGAAACAGGGGCGACATGATAGCAGCGTTCCCGTATCTGAGGGGCTGCCACAAAGAAGAGGAGGGGGTCACTTTGTTCACCAGAGGGAAGGACGAGAAACAATGGTTGGAAACTGATCAAGGAGAGAAGCAACCTGGAACTAAGGAGAAACTTCCTGACATTGAGGACAATCAACCAGTGGAACAGCTTGCCACCAGAAGTTTTAGTTACCCCATCACTGGAGGTTTTTAAGAAGAGACTGGACATGCATTTGTCTGAAATGATACAGGAAACTCCTGCTTGAGCAGGGGGCTGGACTAGAAGACCTCCAAGGTCCCTTGCATCTCTATTCTGATTGGTTGTAAGTCAAGGACTACCTGTGCTATGGGCAAAAGAGTATATTGCAGCTATGGAAAAATACGCCTATGGGCCATTTACTCAGTGGATCAAAGACCTGATTGTACTCACCAGCAATGAGCAGAGTGATCAGTATAAATAATACGTTACATGGAACTCATTTATGCAAAAGAAGGAAGATTAGAAAAAAAAACAAAGCATGATAGTTATATAAGTATAATAGAAATAAATAAATAGAAATAAATAAGTATAATAAATAAATCTAATGCATAATATTTGCATTAGATAAGTATATACAGAGTTGAAAAGAGGAAATAGGGGAGACAAGATGGCAGGATTCCAGTATCTGAGGGGCTGCTACAAAGAAGAGGAAGGGGGGGAGGTCACGTTATTCACCAAAGCACCAGAGGGAAGGATGGGAAACAATGGTTGGAAACTGATCAAAGAGAGAAGCAACCTGGAATTCAGGAGAAACTTCCTGACAGGGAGGACAATTAACCAGTGGAACAGCCTGCCACCAGAAATCATGGGTGCTCCATAACTGGAGGTTTTTAAGAAGAGACTGGGCAGTCACCTGTCTGAGATGGTATAAGTTCTCCTGCTTGAGCAGGGGGCTGGACTAGAAGACCTCCAGGGTCCCTTCCAGCTTCTATCCTATCATCCCATCCCATCCCATCCCATCCCATCCCATCCCATCCCATCCTATCCTATCCTATCCTATCCTATCCTATCCTATCCTATCCTATCCTATCCTATCCTATTCCCTAATTCTGATTCTAATTCTATTCTTACTCTACATTCTTGTTGTTGTTGTTAGCTGCGAAGTCGTGTCCGACCCATCGCAACCCTATGGACAATGTTCCTCCAGGCCTTCCTGTCCTCTACCATCTTCTGGAGTCCATTTAAGCTCACGCCTCCTGCTTCAGTGACTCCATCCAGCCACCTCATTCTCTGTCGTCCCCTTCTTCTATTGCCCTCCATCTTTCCCAGCATGAGGCTCTTCTCCAGTGAGTCCTTCCTTCTCATGAGGTGGCCAAAGTATTTGAGTTTCAGCAGTCAGGGTTGATCTCCTCTAGGACTGACCGGTTTGATCGCCTTGCAGTCCAAGGGACTCGCAGGAGTCTTCTCCAGCACCACAGTTCAAAGGCCTCAATTCTTTGGCGCTCAGCCTTTCTTATGGTCCAACTTTCACTACCATACATTGCAACTGGGAAGACCATAGCCTTGACTATACGCACTTTTGTTGACAGGGTGACGTCTCTGCTTTTTAGTGTGCTGTCTAGATTTGCCATGGCTTTCCTCCCCAGGAGCAAGCGTCTTTTAATTTCTTGGCTGCAGTCCCCATCTGCGGTGATCTTGGAGCCCAGGAAAATAAAATCTGTCACTACCTCCATTTCTTCCCCATCTATTTGCCAGGAATTGAGAGGGCCGGATGCCATGATCTTGGTTTTCTTAATGTTTAGTTTCAACCCAAGTTTTGCACTCTCCTTCTTCACCCGCAACAAGAGGCTCTTTAGTTCTTCTTTACTTTCTGCTATTAGAGTGGTATCATCTGCATATCTTAGGTTGTTGATGTTTCTTCCGGCAATTCCAAACTCTACATTCTATTCTACTCTATTCTATTTCTATTTTTGTGCCTGGCTGAGGAATCCTGGGAGTTGAAGTCCACAAGTCATCAAAGGGCCAAGTTTGAAGACCTCTGTTCTGTAGAATATATAAGGCAGGTATGAGTATTTTGAGGAAATCTTGAAGGAACATTCTTGGAAAAAAAGAATAGATCGAGGGCTACAGATTTTTGTGGGCTGCTTTGTGCCTCCGCAGCTGGAAGATAGCTAATTATCATTACATGTAGAACATTTCTGCTTTTTTCCCTTCATAAAGAATGTAATACAGGTACGTAGGCCTAAACCAGGGGTCGTCCAACTTGGCCCTTATATGACTGGTGGACTTCAGCTCCCAGAATTCCTCAGCCTGGCTGAGGAATTCTGGGAGTTGAAGTCCAGCAGTCTTAAAAGGGCCAAGTTAGAAGACCCTTGTCCTAAACTTTACAACAGTTCGTTTAGTGACTGTTCAAAGTTACAATGGCACTGAAAAAAAGCGACTTTAACGACCGTTTCACACTTACGACCGTCACCGCATGCCCATGCGATCAAAATGCAGACGCTTGGCGACTGACTCATATAGCTATGACCGCTGCGGTGTCCCCAGGGCTCACCCGATCCCCTTTTGCGACCTTTTGAAAAGACAAGATTCGCTGAAGAAGCGTGTCGCTGACTTTTAACAACTTGCGGTGATTCGCTTAATAGTTCTGGCAAGAAAGGCAGTAAAACGGGGGCGAAACTCATTGAACGGCCGTCTCGCTTAGCAACCTAAATTTCGGGCTCCACTGGGGTCGAAAGCCAAGGGCTACTTTTTCGTTCTTTATTTTTGCGTGTAAATGCAGGACCCAGCTGAGCGCTGCTTAGGAAGGGTATTGGGTATTGGGTATGTGTAGTTTAATGAAGAGAAGGGTGAGGGGTGACATGATAGCAGTGTTCCAATATCTCAGGGGCTGCCCCAAAGAAGAGGAAGTCAAGCTATTCTCCAAAGCCCCTGAAAGCAGGAGAAGAAGCAACGGATGGAAACTAGCCAAGGAGAGAAGCAACCCAGAACTAAGGAGAAACTTCCTGACAGTGAGAACAATTAACCAGTGGAACAACCTGACTCCAGAAGCTGTGAATGCTCCAACACTGGAAGTTTTTAAGAGGAGACTGGACAGCCGTTTGTCTGAAATGGTATAGGGTTTCCTGCCTGAGCAGGGGGTTGGACTAGATGACCTCCAAGGTCCCTTCCAACTTTATATTATTATTATTATTATTATTATTATTATTATTATTATTATTATTATTATTATTATTATTATTATTATTATTATTATTATTATTATGGAGCTGGTGTAAAATTGATCCAATCGGCCGGAAAAAAAAAATCTATGGAGCTTCTCGGCCCTCCAGGCCAGGGCTTGTCCCAAAATGTGCTTTTTTTTTCCCAGGAGGCAACTGGACGACCTTTGTTTTTCTCTGAAGACCTTTGGCTTCTCATCTGAAGAAGCTTCCTCCGCTCTGGCTGAATCTTTCCCTTCCCCACCATCCAGCCAGAAGCGGAAGAAGCTTCTGGGATGAGAAGCGAAAAGTCTTCCAAGAGAAAAGGCAAAAAACAGATATCATACTGAATTTTTTTTTTTTTGAAAAAGTCTCTGTTGCAGTTTCCCTTCCCCCCCCCGTGTTTTGTTCCACATTTCTGAGAACTAGGACAATAGGAAGGATGAATTTAGATACGGGGCCTTTCTGGAAATTATTTGCAGGCAAGAATCAGGAGATGGCAGGACCAGCCCCATAGGGGATTTTGTGACTTGGCTGAGCTAAAATAGTAATAGAATAAACGGGTGGGAGGGACCTTGGAGGTCTTCTAGTCCAACCCTCTGCTTAAGCCCGGAGACCTTGTGCCTGGCAACATTTAAGACTTGTGGACTTCAATTCCCAAAATAGGGTCAAAAGACAGTAAAATTGTAGGAATAACACTGGAAAGACCAAGGTTTTAATTCTTCCCTAGCCAGGGAATCCGTCCATGTGTGTGTGTGTGTTTGTGTGTATGCACAAGAGTGTGCGTCAGAGCTGGTTGCTCCCCTCCCAACAGCCTGGAGCTTTTAAAACCAGTATTTTCCAACTTTGACAGTGTTAAGTTAGCTGGACTACAGCTCCCAGAATTCCTCTGTGCTAGTTACGGAATTCTGGGGAATTGAACATTTCTAAGGTAGTCCTCGACTTAACGACCATGATTGGAGCGAGCGATTTGCTAAGCGAGTTTTGTCCCTGCGGCTTTTCTCGCCACGGTTTTTAAGGGAATCACTGTTGTTCAGTTAGCAACACGGTCGTTAAGCGAAGCTGGCTCCTCCCCCATGGACTTTGCTCGTCGGGAGTTCACAAAAGGGGATCACGTGATGCACCCCCCCAGATGTTGCGACCATCATAAATATGAAGCAGTTGCTAACTGTCCGAATTTTGGATTACGTCACCCTAGGGATGCCGCCATGGTCGTAAGTGTGAAAAAGGTCATAAATCTTCCCCCCCCCAAATCTCTTGTAAGTCTGAACCGTCACTAAATGAAGTGTTGTAAGTTGAGGATTACCTGTATTGGGGGCAACCAGGCCTCTGCATTTATTCATTTATTTATTAGATTTGCTCCCTTAAGAATTGAGCACTCAGAATTACAGGGGGGATCCTCAATTTGCAACCATTCATCTTTGGAAGTTACAATAGGACCGGAGAAAGCATCTTATGACTAGTCCTCACACTTATGGCTCCCGTAGTCACATGGCCAGAATTGGGGGGGACTTGGCAAACTGCCTTGCATGTATGACGGTTGCAGCGTCCCGAGGTCAGTTGGCCTCCCATTTGCGACCTTCCTAAGCCGCTTCCAACCAGCAAAGTCAAGTAGGGAAAGCGGGATTCACTTAACGAATGCCGTGATTCGCTTAGCGACGGTGGCCGATAGGTTCATAAAATCGGACACGACTTGCTTAAGAACCGCCTTGCTTAGCAACGGAAATTCTGGCCTTAATTGTGATCTCAAGTCTAGGATGACCCATATAAGCTTTGCTAGGATATCTGTCAACCTCCGGCTTCTAGAATCCAGACAAAACTCCAGATTCGTTCCGTCTCCAAAAAACGGTCACCAAAAAACAGTCATCCAGGTCACCGTTAGCCCAAAGGTGCTTTCCCTCCCCCCCCGAGGCTGTCCCTGTTTGTTGAATACACTGCATGCTAACGTGGAAGCAAAACTCACTCTGAGGTTCCCCAAACACCAGATCATAGAATGAAACCGTCATTTTCCCAGCCAAACCCCCAACGTCTTAGTGTAGTCCACATAAAGAAGTTCACTTTTTTTACAGGAACCGTCTGCTTCAAATCAGCACCTGTTAACAATGTCCTTGAAAAGGTTTCAGGCTCTCGTGGTCTTCCAAGTCCCGTCTCCCAAATTCTCCACCAGCTCCTCTCCTTTGTGCCGCTGCGGTCCGCTTCCTCTTTGCGGCAGGAAGGATCCAAGGTTGGTTTTCCTCCCCGCAGGCATGCTGGAAGACGGGAAGAAGTTTGACTCGTCTCGCGACAGGGGCAAGCCGTTCAAGTTTGTGATGGGCAAACAGGAGGTCATCCGCGGCTGGGAAGAAGGCGTCGCCCAGGTAGGGCGGGGCCAGGTGGGATGGGGACCGACCATGAGAGGGAAGGGCCCCATCACAGCGGCCACTCCTGTCCTCACTGCAGATAGTCCTCAACTTATGACCAGTGAATGGTCACTAAACAAATGGCGCAATCCATCATGAGCCTGGAGGATGGGGTGGGTGGGTTTCTCAGTAGACTTGGTACTTTGGTTTGAGGGTGGGTCTTCTCTGGACTGTCTGTGGCAGGGGTCTTCAAGCTTGGCCCTTTTATGACTTGTGGACTTCAACTCCCAGAATTCCCCAGCCAGCATGGGAGGAGGCTTGGAAGGGGCAGCTAATTCACCAGGATGTGGTGCCCCGGTGGGGGCCACAGCAGACAAATGACCTCCCCATCTCTTTGTTCTTGTTTGGTGAAAGGTGTTGCCACCAGGGCTCTTCCAACTTGGCCCTTTGATGACTTGTGGACTTCAACTCCCAGAATTCCTCAGCCAGGCATGCCTTCCTGAGGAACTCTGGAAGTCCACAAGTCGTGAGGCGGGCAAGGTTGAAGACCCTTCCTTCAACATACCTCTGCTTAGCCGTTCTACTTCCACCAAGTTGCCTTCCATCAGGGGCCTTCAGACTTGGCCCTTTGATGACTTGTGGACTTCTACTCCCAGAATTCCTCAGCCGGGCATGCTGGCTGAAGAATTCTGGGAGTTGAAGTCCACAACTCATCAAAGGGCCAAGTTTGAAGAGCCCTGGTGGACAATTTGCTCTGTGGTTGTTTTCTTGGGGATGGTTCTTGGCCCAGCTAGATAGCATCATCAGAAGAAGGGAATCCAAAGCGTAATGAAGGGAGTTACTAAGAAGACTCCCACTGATACGGACAGGGCTAGCCACTTGAATATAAACAGAGAGCAAACTCTCCTTGTGGATGATGTTACCCAGGTGGGTCATGAAATGTCTGCAAGAAAAGAACCAAGCTCAGAGAGCGCCAGGGACCCCACAGTTCTCCTCTTCCTCCTCCTCCTCCTCCTCCTCCTCCTCCTCCTCCTCTTCCTCCTCCTCCTCCTCCTCCTCCTCCTCCTCCTCCTCTTTGCAAACTCCACTCCCTTCTAGCACTGATGATGTTAGCTAGTTTGGGTCATGAAACGTCTGCAAGAAAACCACCCAGCTCAGAGAGCCCCAAGGACCCAATAGTCCTCCTCCTCCTCCTCCTCCTCCTCCTCTCCACGAACCCCACTCCCGTCTAGCACTGATGATGTTACCTAGCAGGGTCATGAAACGTCTGCAAGAAAAGAACCAAGCTCAGAGAGCATCAGGGACCCCACAGTCGTCCTCCTCCCCCCTGCAAACCCCACTCCCTTCTAGCACTGATGATGTTACCCAGCTGGGTCATGAAACGTCTGCAAGAAAACAGGCTCAAAACAAGCTGGCTGGCAGAGGGAATTCTGGGAGTTGCAGTCCCCACCCCTCCTGGGTTTCTCTCTTTCCTTCCCCCCCCCCGCTCCCCACGCGCTCCCTTCCTGCTTGGACTCTGCATTTTCCGCTCGAACCCAGAGCCGCTTCCCACCCTCCCACCCCCTCTTCTCTTTTGCAGATGAGCGTCGGGCAGAGAGCCAAGATGATAATCTCTCCAGATTACGCTTACGGGGCGACCGGTCACCCTGGCATCATCCCACCCAACGCCACCCTAATTTTTGACGTGGAGCTCCTAAAGTTGGAATGACAAACGGGGGCGCCTCCCCCTCCCCTCGCCCTCCCACTTCCCTGCTCTGGGGTAGGTGATCGTCCCGCAAGAGTCCGGGTTGGCCCTTGCCAAATAGGGCACGGTTTGGGGGTTGTGTGGGGCGCTGATTGGGGCAAGAAGGAGGCCCTTTGGGGAGGGCTTTGGGGGGGGGGTCTGTCAGCTTGATAGAGCGAGGGGTCCCGAGAGAGGAGAAAATTTGCAGCTCAGGGTTGAACTGGGTGTGTGCGTGTGATGTCCTGGGTGACCTCTGAGCTTGGGGGCTTTCTTGCCGACGTTTCGCGACCCCACTGAGGAACGTCATCAGTGCTAGAGGGGGGGGCTCGAGAAGGAGGAAGGCGGGGGAGAGGAAGATTCTCAGGTCCTTGGTGCTCTCATCTGAGCTTCTGGTGTTTGCGTTTTAGAAGAGAAGAGAAGAGAACAGACGTGACGTATTGGAACTTTTCCCCCTTTGCCGGCAATGGGGTGGGCGCGGTTTCCTCGTGATGTGTCCGGCCTGCGGGCAAATAGAATAGAATAGAATGGAATAGAATAGAATAGAATAGAATAGAATAGAATAGAATAGAATAGAATAGAATAGAATAGAATAGGAATAGAATAGAATAGAATAGAATAGAATAGAATAGAATAGAATAGAATGGAATGGAATGGAATGGAATGGAATGGAATGGAATGGAATGGAATGGAATAGAATAGAATAGAATAGAATAGAATAGAATAGAATAGAAATATAGAATAGAATAGAATAGAATAGAATAGAATAGAATAGAATAGAATAGAATAGAAATATAGAATAGAATAGGAATAGAATAG
This sequence comes from Vipera ursinii, assembly GCF_947247035.1. Classification (NCBI taxonomy): domain Eukaryota; kingdom Metazoa; phylum Chordata; class Lepidosauria; order Squamata; family Viperidae; genus Vipera; species Vipera ursinii. The sequence goes on from NC_139516.1 coordinate 3,066,406, forward strand.
AATAGAATAGAATAGAATAGAATAGAATAGAAATATAGAATAGAATAGAATAGAATAGAATAGGAATAGAATAGGAATAGAATAGAATGGAATAGAATAGAATAGAATAGAATAGGAATAGGAATAGAATAGAATAGAATAGAATAGAATAGAATAGAATAGGAATAGAATGGAATGGAATGGAATAGAATAGAATAGAATAGAATAGAATAGAATAGAATAGAATAGAAATATAGAATAGAATAGAATAGAATAGAATAGAATAGAAATATAGAATAGAATAGGAATAGAATAGAATAGAATAGAATAGAATAGAAATATAGAATAGAATAGAATAGAATAGAATAGGAATAGAATAGAATAGAATAGAATAGAATAGAAATATAGAATAGAATAGAATAGAATAGAATAGAATAACAATAGAATAGAATAGAATAGGAATAGAATAGAATAGAATAGGAATAGGAATAGAATAGAATAGAATAGAAAAGAATAGAAAAGAATAACAATAGAATAGAATAGAATAGAATAGAATAGAATAGAATAGAATAGAATAGAAATATAGAATATAATAGAATAGAAATATAGAATAGAATAGAATAGAAATATAGAATAGAAATATAGAATAGAATAGAAATATAGAATAGAAATATAGAATAGAAATATAGAATAGAATAGAAATATAGAATAGAATAGAATAGAATAGAAATATAGAATAGAGCAGAACAGAATAGAATAGAGAATGTAGAATAGAATGTAGAAATAGTAGAAATAATAGAAATAGAAATAGAGCTGGAAGGGGCCTTGGAGGTCTTCTAGACCAGCCCCCTGCTCAAGCAGGAGAACCTATGCCATCTCAGACAGGTGAATGTCTAGTGTCTCTTCTTAAAAACCATCAGTCATGGAGCGCCTACGATTTCTGGTGGCAAGCTGTTCCACTGCTTAATAGTCCTCACTGCCAGGAAGTGTCTCCTTAATTCCAGGCTGCTTCTCTCTTCAGTCAGGACCCAGCTAGATCCTGTGCTAGAAGAGAGTGGGGGGTTGCTCACTGTGTATATACTAGCGGCCTGCCCTGTTAGTGGGAGCGTTTGTGGTGTTCCCCTTGATTAGGCTTTTAATTGCCTTCTAGCACTGATGATGTTCCCTAGTTGGGTCATGAAACGTCTGCAAGAAAACCACCCAGCTCAGAGAGCATCAAGGACCCCACAGTTCTCCTCCTCCTCCTCCTCCTCCTCCTCCTCCTCCTCCTCCTCCTCCTCCTCCTCCTCCTCCTCCTCCCACTGACAGCATTCCCTAGCTGGCTCATGAGACGTCTGTTAGAAAACCACCCAGCACAGAGAACATTAAATCGTGGCCTACATCCCCCGCCCACCCCCCAAGAAACGCATTTCGTCAGACCCCCTCCCAGGACTTTGGGAGGCCGATCCTCTTCCCGCCGCTAATCTGTCGTGGCAACCCGGGGGGGGGCACCGCGTGCCCGGGTGAGCTCACCACCGTCTCCCAGGCCCGCTCCGCAGGGCCGCCTCCAACGCCCGGGCTCTTATTTTTGTCTCCGCAGGTTTCGGCACCCACGGAGAACCCCAGAGGTCTTTGCTTGGAGATGAACGCACACCCCTTTGAATGGAGCTTTCCCGGCTACCCACCGCTCTCTCGGTGTCACCCTCCACCCCGGTCTGAATGTTTCTGAGCCGCTCGGTCCCGCTTCCGATTTCGCTTCCTGGTTTCACCCCCCCCCCCCATTCTCCTTTGACATTTTTGAACTCAGTGCCAGTGGTTTTTTGGGGGGAGTGGGGTCCACAAACACGGCCACTTTCAAGACTGCGTGGACTTCGACTCCCAGAATTCCTCAGCCAGCAATGCTGGCTGAGAAGTCCGATGACTCTTAAAGCAGCCGTGTTTGAGGAAACCCCCCCTCCTGCTCTGTGCCATTAAACAACTATTTTTTGTGTTTGTGTGTGGGGGGTGGGGTGGTGTGGGAAGGCAGTTAAGGGGGGGGGGGCAACCAGGCTCTTTACATAGAATGAAGGCTACTGCTAAGCTTGTAAGCCGCCCTGAGTCTTCGGAGAAGGGCGGGATATAAATGGAATTAAAATAAAATAAATAAAAATAATCTTATTTAGTTGAGGGTTTTGGGGTGCGTGTAGCCTTGAGTTGCACTGCGATTCAGGCTTTTGAGTCGGTATCTCATGCCTCTTGGAGTGCGTTTTGGAAGGATCGTGTTGGAATCTGTTGGCTGCTGGAGATCCCTGCCAATCCCCTGTTGGAGGGGCTTTAGAGGGAGGGGGGTCCCCCTCCCCATCAGCCCTCGTAGATATCCGAGAATGCCCCCCCTCCGTCCCCCAAACTCGCTTTCTGTGGCTCTTCCCTCTCTCTCTTTCCCGCACCGAGCCGGTGTCCGTGGGCTTTTAATTCGATTTTGCCAGAATTTCATTTCCTTTTTTTTTTTTTTTTTGGAACTTGGAGCAGTCCCGCGATGAGCGAAATTCAACTTCTGCTGTTTGCTGTAAAGTGAGGAGAGGGGGGGACATCAACTCCCCCTCCCCACCCACCCACCCACGCCAAAACGCCCGTGAAGTTCTCTATAGAAAACTGATGCTGGTCGTCTGTGCCATCCCTTCTTTCGGCGGTCGCCTTCCCCGCCCCCCTCCCCTTTGCCTTTGCCCCCTCCCCACCGTCGTGACTTTTGGTAAGAGAATCGCCACCACCACCTTCTTTCCCCCACCCGCCATCCTCCTCCTCCTCCTCATCATCATGTGAACGTATAGAGTTTTATTACTGCAATAAAAATGCTTTATGCTGGCTTTTCTCAAACCCGCTTCTAATGGTGACTGGTTTTGCTTTCGTTTTATTTTTGTTGTTTTTTTTGTTTGGTATGGATGGTCCTTGAGTTACGGCCACAATCCCTGCCCCAATTCTCCGTTGCTACAGGAAACCGATGAGCTTGGTCCCATTTTACGACTAATAATATTTTAATATTTATAAATATTAATATTTATTTAAAAAGTGATTAATATTTATATGTTATTTACGTGTAAGGGTGTAGGTCTGTAGTTGTATAGAGTATGTTTTAAATGTTTGTTATGTGTACACTTTTGAGAGCAATTGACTAAATTTCATTTTTAATGTGTGACAATAAAGGTTATCTCATCTCATCTAAAATAATAACTTTATTGTCGCCCTGAATGTACACTAATCGGCATACATTAAAATGAAATTTCGTGGTGTACAGCTCTCAAAAGGGTCACCACCACCTCCCATATAAACTCCATAAATATGACAAAAATAAATAAATACAGAATTATGCATATAGCCACATACCGTATATGACACAAAGCGAATCACTGCAGTTGCTTAGTCACACAGTCATTCAGCGTATCAGGATTCCCCCATTGACTTTGCTTATCAGAAGGTCGCAAAAGGGGATCTTCACTGCGACCGTCATAAATATGAGTCAGTTGCCAGGTGTCTGAAATTTGGTCACGTGACCCTGGGGGGAATGCTAAAACAGTTGTCAGAAGGTCCCCAAAAGGGATCACAGGAGTGCGGGACCGTCGTAAGTCTGAGCCAGTCGCCAAGTGAGTTTTGATGCCGCAAAGTGGTCGTAAGTGTGAAAAACGGTCGTAACTCATTTTCCCCAGTGCCGTAACTTGGACTGGTCGCTAAATGAATGGCTGTAAGTCAAAACTCTAGGTGCTTCCATCACTGGAGGCTTTCGAGAAGAGGCTGGAGAAACGTTTATCTGAAATGGTCTAGGGCAGGGGTAGGCAACCTCGGCTCTTTTATGACTCATGGACTTCAACTCCCAGAATTCCTGAGTCAGCTATGCAGGGGTAGGCAACCTCGGCTCTTTTATGACTCATGGACTTCAACTCCCAGAATTCCTGAGTCTGCTATGCAGGGGTAGGCAACCTCGGCTCTTTTATGACTCATGGACTTCAACTCCCAGAATTCCTGAGTCAGCTATGCAGGGGTAGGCAACCTCGGCTCTTTTATGACTCATGGATTTCAACTCCCAGAATTCCTGAGCCAGCTATGCAGGGGTAGGCAACCTCGGCTCTTTTATGACTCATGGACTTCAACTCCCAGAATTCCTGAGTCAGCTATGCAGGGGTAGGCAACCTCGGTTCTTTTATGACTCATGGACTTCAACTCCCAGAATTCCTGAGCCAGCTATGCAGGGGTAGGCAACCTCGGCTCTTTTATGACTCATGGATGTCAACTCCCAGAATTCCTGAGTCAGCTATGCAGGGGTAGGCAACCTCGGCTCTTTTATGACTCATGGACTTCAACTCCCAGAATTCCTGAGTCAGCTATGCAGGGGTAGGCAACCTCGGCTCTTTTATGACTCATGGACTTCAACTCCCAGAATTCCTGAGTCAGCTATGCAGGGGTAGGCAACCTCGGCTCTTTTATGACACATGGACTTCAACTCCCAGAATTCCTGAGTCAGCTATGCTGACTCAGGAATTCTGGGAGTTGAAGTCCATGAGTCATAAAAGAGCCGAGGTTGCCTACCCCTGGTCTAGGGTCTCCTGCTTGAGCAAGGGGCTGGACTAGATGACCTCCAAGGACCCTCCCAACTCTGTTATTTTATGTTCTAGAGCAGTGGTGGCGAACCTTTTAGAGACCGAGTGCCCAAACTACAACCCCAAACCTGCTTATGTATTGTCGTGTGCCTGGTGGGCGTGGCGCATTGGGTGGACATGGCCGCAGTGGTACCGGCAGACTGGGTGGGGCTAAAAAGTTCAATCAATCAATTCCAACTTTGCGAGATCCCCCCACCCCAAGTTGAAATTGATTGATTGAACCTTTTTTTTTTTTTGCACATGGCAACGGAGGAGGCCTAAGGCGAAAAGGTTTTATAAAACGAAGGCCAAGGACTGGGGTGACACGTGCCGTAGGTTCGCCACCACGGTTCTAGAGAGTATCTGTATTTCAATTTTGGCTTGTATTTCCTCTGAAAACTGGCTCTGGAGTCATGGCAGAATCCTGCTCTTTTGTTAAAAGAAACTCAGTTGGGGGGGGAGCAGTTGTTCCTTCCAGCTGCTGTTCTTGCAAGTTAAAAATTCTCGGAAAAGCAGCTTGTTTACCATTGATTGACCTTGCTTCTGCTACCGGTAGGAGAGAGGTCAGCCCTTATCTTGGGCTGTTTGGAGCTGGCTTGTCCCCAAGAAGCACCCCCCCCCTTCCACACAGCCCGGCCCAGATGCCCAGCCTGGTGCCTTCCTGACACCCATGTTCCTTGCACATTGTCTGGGTCACTGTGGTATTAGCCAGAGCAACCCAGATAGGACAACAATCCAATCTATTGCAAGGGGAAGTCACAGCTGCTGGCAATTTTTTTTTTGCTTCCCCCCCTCCTCCCCTGCAAGATATCAGCCCTGATCTAATTTCCTGCCTGAGCAGGGGGATGGACTAGAAGACCTCCAAGGTCCCTTCCAACTGAGTTATTCCTTAGAAAAATTGAAACACCGGGCTGAAGGTTCAGGGGAGTGTTCCCACCGATCCAGACAATGACAAGGAGAGAACAGATAGAGAGGTCCTGAGGGGTGAAGGTAGGAAGAGATAAGTTTGTTTTCCCCCCTTCCCCCCCCCACACATCAGCAGTAACTTCTAGGACGGGGGTCTTCAAGTGTAGAGTTTTTCGTGCTCTGAGCTTTGTGCTTTTCTTGCAGACGTTTCGTTACCAAACTAGGTAAATACCAGTAGCATTGATGATGTTACCCAGTTGGGTCGTGAAATGTCTGCAAGGAAACAACTAAGCTCAGAGCACCATGAACTACTCAGTCTTATTCCTCCTCCTCCTCCTCCTCCTTCTCCTCCTCCTCCTCTCCACAAACCCCACTCCCTTTCAAACACTGATGATGTTACCTAGTCTGGTAATGAAACGTCTGCAAGAAAACCACCCAGCTCAGAGGGCACCAAGGACCCCACATTTGAACCCTGAGCTACAATGATCTCCTGGCCAAGGGTATTATTTAGCCACTTCCATCCTGTTCTTCATCTGGAGACCATCTCACCAGGGTTTCGGGGCTTTGAGCTTGGCTAATCTTACAGCCAGAAAAGAGAAAGGCATTGTTTTAGGCCCGGGAAAGTCTCTAGCGCAGTTGTAGGCAACCTTGGCTCTTTTATGGCTCATGGACTTCAACTCCCAGAATTCCTGAGCCAGCATGGGGGAAGTATGGCCCCTTTGTGGCTTGTGGACTTCAGCTCCCAGAATTCCTGAGCCAGCATGGGGGAACTGTGGCCCCTTTATGACTCATGGACTTCAACTCCCAGAATTCCTCAGCCAGCATGTGGGAACTATGGCCCCTTCATGACTCATGGACTCCCAGAATTCCTGAGCCAGCATGGGGGAACTGTGGCCCCTTCATGGCTTGTGAACTTTAATTCCCAGAATTCCTGAGCCAGCATGGGGGAACTATGGCCCCTTCGTGACTGGTGGACTTCAACTCCCAGAATTCCCGAGCCAGCATGGGGGAACTAAGGCCCCTTCATGACTGGCGGACCTCAACTCCCAGAATTCCTGAGCCAGCCTGGCTCAGCTTGGAAACCTCTCCCTTTCCCCTCAGCATGGCTGGCTCAGGAATTCTGGGAGTTGAAGTCCACGAGTCGCAAAAGAGCCGAGGTTGCCTACCCCTGGTCTAGTGAAAGTACAACAGGCATTTCCCCCCCCCCCGCCCTCCCCCCCAACAGCCACGCATAGCTTCCCTTTTCTTGGAAAGCCAAACAGCTGAGTTGACATTTCCTTGTCTCCGGGCAGCCCTGCGGTCCATCGCCTCTTTCCCAGACTGTGCAGGATTCGGAGGTCAAGTCAACCTAGATTTCCAGCGGAAGCTGATGCTTTCCGCTTCCAGCGCGTCGGCCTCCCAATTTTTTAGTCCGTGAAAAAGAAAAACACAAGGAGGGGCCAAGGCACCGAGCAGATGAGAGAACCAGGCAGTTCTCGACTTACGACCGTTCGTTTAGTGACGCCGCCCCCTCCCCCAATTCGTGACCATTTTTCACATGACTGTCGAAGCCTCCCTGATCAAAATTCCAACGCTTGGCAACTGGCGTGTACCTAGGACTGTTGCAACATCCCGGGGTCACGTGATTCCCCCTCCCCTTTGGTGACCTGATCGGCAAAGGCGATGGGGAAGCTGGATTCACTTAACAACGGTGTTACTCACTTAGTGACTGTGGCAAAAGTGGTCGTCACATGTGGCAAAAGTCACTTAACAAACGTCTTGGAGGGCGGGAAAAATGTTAGGCTTAATTGTGGTGAGTAAGTCTTACATTTTTTGCAGTTACACTCACCTTCCACTCCCAGTTACAATGGGTGGGTGTCCACAATGGATGGTACCGCTAGTGGCCAGCAGGTGGTGCTGTTGAGAAAGGCATTCACACACACACACAAACACACAGAGAGGTTGAGAAAGGATTCCATTTTCTGCATCCTAGCAACAGCTTAATTCGATGTTTCTCATCCTCAGCAACTAAGAGATGCAGATTTCAGTTCTCAGAATTCCTCAGTCAGCCTGTTGGGAGTTGAAGTCCACCCCCTCTTAAGGCATGCTGGCTGGGGAATCCTGGGAATTGAAGTCGACAACTCTTAAAAGCAGGGGTGTGAAACTGCCGGCCCGCGGGCCAGACGTGTCACCTGGAAGCCGCGCCCAGCCCACTGCCGGCAATGGCAAAACTGTCCCAATACATTGTGCGACGTCACGTGACATTGTGAGTTTGACCTGTCTGTCTTAAAGCATGCCAGCTAGGGAATTCTGGGAGTTGAAGTCCATCCGCCTTAAAGCCTACTGGCTAGGGAATCCTGGGAGTTGAAGTCCACCCCTCTCAAAGCAGGAGGGCTAGGGAATTCTGGGAGTTTTAACACCTGTTAATGTGTCCAAGCTTGAGAAACACTGCCTTCGGCGTTCCCAAAGGTGTTTTCCCAAAAGGCAACTGGACTTCCTTGGTTTTTGGATGAGAAGTGAAACATTTTCAAGGAAAAACCCCCACAAAAGTCCAGTTGCCTTTTGGAAAAACACCTTTGCTACAACCATGACTTGGATGATGGAGAATCTCCATAGACACTGTCTTAGGCTAAACCAGGGGTAGGCAACCTTGGCTCTTTTATGACTCGTGGACTTCAACTCCCAGAATTCCTAAGCCAGCATGGGGGAAACTATGGCCCCCTCATGATGCTGCGACCGTTGTACATATGAGCCAGTTGCCAAGCAGATCAATTTTGATCAGGGGATGCTGTAGGTCAGCGGTAGGTAACCTCGGCTCTTTTATGACTTGTGGACTTCAACTCCCAGAATTCCTGAACCAACATAGGGAAACTACAGCCCCCTCAGGACTTGTGGACTTCAACTGCCAGAATTCCTAAGCCAGCATGGGGGAACTGTGGCCCCTTCATGACTCATGGACTTCAACTCCCAGAATTCCTGAGCCAGCATGGGGGAACTATGGCCCCTTCATGACTCATGGACTTCAACTCCCAGAATTCCTGAACCAGCATGGGGGAACTATGGCCCCTTCATGACTCGTGTACTTCAACTCCCAGAATTCCTGAAACAGCATGGGGGAACTATGGCCCCTTCATGACTCGTGGACTTCAACTCCCAGAATTCCTGAGCCAGCATGGGGGAACTATGGCCCCTTCATGACTCATGGACCTCAACTCCCAGAATCCCTGAGCCAGCATGGGGGAACTATGGCCCCTTCATGACTTGTGGACTTCAACTCCCAGAATTCCTGAGCCAGCCTGGCTCAGCTTGGAAACCTCTCCCTTTCCCCTCAGTGTGGCTGGCTCAGGAATTCTGGGAGTTGAAGTCCAGGAGTCATAAAAGAGCCAAGGTGGCCTACCCTTGGGCTAATCCAAGTCTCCTAAATTGGGCCAGTGGAATGTGGAAAAGGGGAAAGCAGATTTGCTGATGCACCCTTGGAAAGCGGCCCGTTTATGCTGGCTTGAAATGTTGCAACCCGCCGGCCTCACCCTGGCTCCCTCCACGCAAACAACACATGATCTGCACACACAACACGTTTAACCAGAGAAGGGAAAAAGCCAAGATCCACATCTTTACAACATCTTTACAACTGGTTTGAGTTCCCCTTCAGGATCTGGGGTGGCTGAGCCTGTTGGGGCAAATCTTTTTTGCCTCAGTCTATTATGCCAGTCCAGAAAATGGAGCGAAAGTGATTCACTGGGTTACGGAGTAGTCCGCTACACGTCAATACACACGTGTGCAAAATTTTTATTTCTTCCTTTGAGCTCCTAGTGCAGGATAAATTTGGTTTGCAAACGTTGATTTGAGTCCATTTTTCTTCTCTTCGTCGTCTTCTGCTCAAGGGCTGAAAGCAGCCAGGTGGGAATTCCAAGTGGTCTCCTTTCCAAGCTTAAGACACAGCTGGTCCTTGAATTATGAGTCTCAAATTTCTGTCGCTAAGTGAGAGATTTTGAAGCGAATTTTGCCTCATTTAAGGACCTTTCTTGCCAGAGTTGTTAAGTGAATCGCTGCAGTTGTTCAGCGAGTAGCACGGTTGTTAAGTGAATCTGGCTTCCCCCATGGACTTGGCTTGTCAGGCGGTCGCAAAAGTGGATCACATGTCCCCGAGACGCTGCAACCGTCATAAGTAGGAATCAGATGCCAAGCGTGCGAATTTTGATCACGTGACTGTGGGGAATCCTGCAACGGTTGTAAAGTGTGAAAAGCGGTCCTAACGCACTATTTCAGTGCAGTTGTAGCTCTGAATGGTCGCTAAACGAATAATGGTAACTTGAGGACTACAGGTATAAACTTTTCCCTACCGTGAAGCTGAATTTTGCTGCAAAGTGTCCCACCTTTGGCCACCAGGTGGCGATGTAGGTTTTCATCTATTGCGGCCTGTAGGGAAATGCAAATATTTTCAGTTTGCTTCAGCGCTGCCTGGATATCTTGGAAAATAGGGAACATGACTCAGCTTCTAAGTTCTTCTCCGCATTAATTGGATTTTCAGCAAAAGAGTTTCCTGCAGATGTCAGACACCGAACAGCGACAAACATGTCAGGGGACCATAGGCTAAAACATACGAAGAATGGTTGCTAGAACTGGGTATGTCTCGTTTCATGAAGAGAAGGATGAGGGGGGACAGGATAGCAGTCTTCCAGTATCCAAGGGGCTGCCCCAAAGAAGAGGGAGTCTAGCTATTCTCCAAAGCACTGGAGGGCAGGACAAGAAGCAACGGATGGAAACTCACCGACAAGAGAAGCAACCTAGAACTAAGGAGAAACTTCCTAACAGTGGGGACAATTAACTAGCGGAACTGCTTGCCACCAGAAGTTATTTGGTGGAGGTTTTTAAGAAGAGACTGGACAACCATTTGTCTGGAGGGGTATAGGGTTTCCTGCCTGAGCAGGGGGTTGGACTAGATGACCTCCAAGGTCCCTTCCAACTCTGTGTCCTGTTATCCACTGTCTCCATCAAGGTCAATGGCATTTAGGGGTCAAGATGTCTGCTCTGTCCCCACTTTCCCAATTTCTGGATGTGGCCCCATGAACTGTAGGGGTTGCCAGAAGCAAAGCACCCACCTGCCAGACTAGAAAGACCTCCGAGGTCCCTTCAAACACGGTTATTCTGTTATGCTATCAGACCTGCCTGCAAAATTGATGTCAGCCTTCCCAGATTCATAGGTCATGAATTACCAGGCTGTCATGAGGATCTAGAAGTTTCTGCGCCTTTCAATCCCTCAAGGTGTGGGAACATTACCGGAAATAGCTTTAATTCCAGCCGGTGATGTGAAGGTTCTGGAATCGAAGTCTGCCACTGGGCTCCCAAAGCCAGCGATCGGGATTTAATAACAACAACAACAACTTTGTGACTTCCGGATGGCAAGGCGTCGCTGGAGGCAGCCATTCTTCGGCTGTCAGCCTCGCGGCTCCATAGAGCCACGGAAAACAGCGCCAATCAGCTGTTTCAGTGGGTCGGAAGCCCCCTCCTCGGGAGAAGAGAAGGGGGTGAGCGCCCAGGTAGGGGTAGAGCTCTCCGGGGCCACCAGAACTTAAAGTTTTGGCGGCTGAAGGATTGAGCCCCCCCGAAGCCTGGGCATGCTCCGGACTGCGAGGCGCTTCTGCTCTGGGCTTTTTGGAGCAGAACAGGGCGTCCGCAACCATCCCTGCTAGCAAGAAAGAACTTTGGTGAACGAGGACGCAGGCAGAGCGATACAGGAGATTTAGGTGAAAATGCTTTTTTGATCTTTAACTGAATGGACTTTGCTGAGCTTGAAAGTGGAAGTGCGTAGCAAGCAATAGTGGGTGAAAATGGCGGCTATATCCTCTAAAGTTCCTGCTCTGGTGCAGCAGTCTTTGTTGCAAGCCTTATTGCCCCCTGCACCCGTATTTGCATCAGCCCTTACAGTTAAAGATTTGCAGAATGTGATGCAAGAGATTATGGAAAAGCAATTGCAACAATTTGCTGAGATAATGGATAAAAAGTTGGAGGAGAAGTTAACAGAAAAACTAGCTAAGGTTATGGATGAAAAGATTACAGAGAAATTAACAGAAATAAGAGCAGACATTTTATCTGCATTTCAAGGCATGGCTATATGTATTGAGAATTTGGATGAAAGAGTGGAAGATCTCAGTCAAAATGATACTAGACTGGAAGTAAAAATGACAGAAACTGAAAATGTGGTAGAGAAAATTGATTGTGATTTGACCTCGGTACAGTATTATCAGATGGAGTTTGCGGTAAGGATTAGAGGCTTAAAAGAAAATCCTAAAGAAAATTTGAAGAAAATAGTTTCTGAGGCTCTGGAAGGGGTGCTGGGGCGACCAGCAGATGAAATAATGGAAGATATAGATAAAATTTTCCGTGTTAATTCATGGATTGCAAGACAAAGGAAATTACCCAGAGATGTGGTGGTTTATTTTACAAAGAGAGTGATTAGAAATGAAGTTATTCAAGCCTCCTACAACATTGAATTTGTAATTGCTGAGCAAAAAGTCTTGATTTTAAAAGAGATCCCTCCAAGAATTTTAAGAAAAAGGAAGGAATTTGCTTTTTTGACACAAGAATTGAGACGACGTGATATCAAGTTTAGATGGGAGATACCAGTCGGTATGGTGGTGACCTATGAAGGTATGAGGCATCGTCTGACTACGGTGATTCAGGCACGTGATTTTTATAGTAATGTTTTAAAAGCAGCCCCCATACCACTTTTGGAATCTACAAAGAAGAAAGGTGAGAGAGAGTCTCAACGACACAGAGAGAATCTACAAGGTGCTGAAGGAACAATGCAGACAGATGAGAAAGTTACAGGAGTGGATCAAATTTCAGTGTCACTGGAGGAGGCCCGAAATTGGAAGAGGCGTGCTGCTTCTAGACGAACGAGACAAGCCTGAAGATTTAGTTGCAGAACTGAAGGAGATAATAATGTAATAAGGATTATAAAGGGTGGTTCTAGAAGAGTAAACGGGAATTGAAATTGTTAGAAGGGTTAAATATTTGGGGATATATTTTTCACCCTCAAATGTAGAGTTATATAAAATAATTATGTTTTGTAATATTTTATGTTGTTTTAATTTTAAGATAATTACGAAAACTTAATTGGGAAGAATTGTAGTAGTGCTTACTGAAATTTTGAAGGTTATGATTTGCTATTTGGTTGTTATGTATATCTATTGTGTGATAAGAAGGTGGATAATGTGTTTAAGGTATATACTTTGTGATATGCTCTGTTGCAAGTTTGGGAAAAACTATAGATGAAAGCTAACTTGTAAGCTATTTTGATGGGCAATAATGAAACATGTAATAGAAAATATAAAAATGATGTGAGTATATATAAAAAATTTAAGTTTGGAAAGTAATGTGTAAGCTATTTTTATGGGCAATAATGAAATATGTAATAGAAAATATAAAAATGAGGTGATTATATATAAAAATTTTTTAAAGTTTGGAAAGTAATGTATGGTACTTGAAGCTGTATAATATATTAAGAGAAGGAAAGATTGCATAAACTTGGTTTTAGTATGGAAATTTAAAGCCCAGCTGGAAAGAAGAATAGAAAATTGGTCTTTAATGATTGATGTAAATTTGTTTTCTCTGTAATTGTTTTTATTGGGTATTTTTATTGACACTACTGTTGTGGATATCAAGTGGATGTTGAATTTAACTATGGCAGTAAGACTTTTAGTAAAAGAACTACCGTATTTTCCGGCGTATAAGACGACTGGGCGTATAAGACGCCCCCTACATTTCCTGTTAAATTATAGGGTTTGGGCTATACTCGCCGTATAAGACTACCCCTCTTCCAACGCACACTAAATAAAAATTAAAAAACATCAGATTTGATTTTAATATGGTAATTTTAATTCAAATGCTTATGACATGCAGGTGCTTAGTAGGAAAACTGTCACTTATAAACATAAGGCTGTTTGTCATCAAACATGTAAACATAAAACAGTGCAAGTGGATTAAATAATAATAATAATAAGTTGGAGGGGACCTTGGAGGTCATCTAGTCCAACCCCCTGCTAAGGCAGGAAACCCTATAAACCCTGTAAAAAAATCACAGACTGCAGCTTCTTCTCCAATTGGTCCTGCTTTCCCTGCGCAGACTAAATGGGAGATCCGCTCCAGGTTTTCCAGCCAGCCCTGTCCCTAAATTTTCAGCACCCGGCGTATAAGACGACCCCTGACTTTTGAGAAGATTTTCATGGGTTAAAAAGTAGTCTTATACGCCAGAAAATACAGTACCGATTATAGAAGAATGGACTGTAAAATTTTCAATTTCGAGGATATGGCAAAGACTTTAGTGTACCTGAAAGACTATTTGCAACAGAGAGATACTGTGGAGTAAATATGGGACTAAAAAGTATTATCCAGCATTTGAATAATTATTGATGTGATATTTATACTGTTTGGAGTTAATCTATATGAGTTAAAGTGCGATAGTTTAAGTAGTTTATGATTGTTTGCATAAGGTAGATTATGATTGTTTGTATTCTTATACCCTGTACTTAGCTCTGGGAAGTCGGGGAGGGGGGGAGGGCGAAGGGAGGGAGGGGCTGGGGAGGGTTGGGGAGTGGGAAGGGGGTGGGAGGGGAGGGGGTTGGGAGGGGTTTTGTTTTGTTAAAGATAAAATGTATTGTAAAACTTTTCAATAAAAAAAACAACTTTGCAAAATAATAATAGCTTTGCAAAACACATCAAGAACAGCTTCCTCCAATAACTCCAGCAAAGCTACAAAAAAATGCGCTACTCGGAACGTCTTACATTTTAAGGAGAGACCTGGTTGATACCTAGGATGCTGGCAGCAACCCGTGCCAACCATTAGCGCCAGTCAATTTGAATGCTCAGTTGACTGAGTTCCATGTTTAATGAATAAAAGTTTTTATAATGATGATGATGATGATGATGATGATGATGATGATGATGATGATGATGACGATGATGATGATGATGATGACGATGGTGATGATGATGATGATGATGATGTCATCAGGACACTGGGAACTATGTCCAAAAACTTTACAAAACACATCAAGAAATTGCAGCTTCCTGCAATCACTCCAGCAATGCTGCAAAAAACTGCGCTACTTGGAACATCTTACATTTTAAGGAGATACCTGGTTGATACCTAGGATGCTGGCAGCAACCTGTGTCAACCATTAGTGCCAGTCAATTTGAGTGTTCAGTTGACTGAGTTTCAGGTTTTATGAGTAAAAGTTTTATTTAATAATAATAGTAATAATAATAATAATAAAGTTGGAAGGGACCTTGAAGGTCATCTAGTCCAACCCCCTGCTTGGGCAGGAGACCCTATACCATTTCAGGCAAATGGCTGTCCAGTCTCTTCTTAAAAGCCTCCAGGGATGAAGCTCCCACAACTTCTGGAGGCAGGTGGTTCCACTGGTTAATTGTTCTCAACTGTCAGGAAGTTTCTCCTTAGCTCCAGGATGCTTCTCTCCTTGACTAGTTTCCATCCGTTATTCCTTGTCTGGCCTTCAGGTGGTTTGGAGAACAGCTTGACTCCCTCTTCTTTGGGGCAGCCCCTCAGATACTGGAAGACTGCTATCATGTCCCCCCTCATGGGCGGCCATGGGTTCTGGGTGCCAGGCTCTGGGGCCGTGCGCACAGGAAGAAGGATGGAGAGGCAGTTGGGCTGGACACGGAGAGCCCTTGCATAGAAACAGCTAGCCGGAGGCACTGAACGTGCAATCTCAAAATCTGGGGTATGGAAAGGTTTGCACTTTCTTGAGGTACAGCTCCTTTGCAAGCCTTTGGGTTTGGTAGCTGGAGTTTTAGCTACTAGTTATATTATAAAGAGGCCCTGCAGAGATCGCCTTGCCTGGGCAGATCTGGGTAGTTTGCCTATAATAGTATTTCTCAACCTCAGTGACTTTAACTTGAGTGGACTTCAATCCCCAGAATTCCCCAGCCAGCCAGCATGTTGGCTGGGGAATTCTGGGAGTCAAAGTCCATCCAACTTCAAGCCTGCTGGATGGGGGATTCTGGGAGCTGAAGACCACCCATTGTAAAGCCTGCTAGCTGGGGAATTCTGGGAATTGAAATCCACCCATCTTAAAGCCTGCTGGCTGGGGGATTCTGGGAGTTGAAGTCCACCCATCTTAAAGTTGCTAAGGTTGAGAAAAAAAGGGGGTTAGAGCAAAAAACTTTGTCTCCTCCAAGGTCACCTGGAAATTGGTGCTGTTTGGCACCTACATGTCATTTTCATCACCCAGCAGATCAGAAACCACCCAGGTGTGGAAGGAACAAACCCCAGCCAGCTTCTTTCCCCGAGGTCAGCCAGGTAGCCTCACCTGATTCTTTCGCCACCTAGTTTAGTTTCGCTCTCAGTCAGCTGATCTCTCCTCCCCTCCCAGCCTCTCTTATCACATGGCTGGAAGGCGGGGAGGAGTGAAGCCGGGAACGGCATTCTCACCGGAGGAGTCCGACAGGTAAGGCACCTGGCTTGGCATCAGGGGGATCCATCTGGCTCTTTTGGGGGGGGCATTATTTTTCCTTCTCCTCCAAACGGCTTCCTCCAACGGGGTTTGTAGGTGCAACGTACCTGTGCAGGTAAATGGAAAAGATTGGCTTGGTGGGGGAAAGTGTAAGGTTAATGTTGGAGGAACCATTGGATTTTTGTAGCATTTTATTGATGCTACAGTTTTATCTTTTTCATATTGTAAGCTGTCAGAGATACCCTCTGGTAAGATGGTGGCCATTATTAGATCGATAGATCGATGGATAGATGGATAGACAAATATGGATAGATATAGATAATAGATGGATAGATTGATAGACAGATAGATATAGATAGATGATGAATGGATAGGTGATGGATAGATGAATGGATAATGAATGGATAGATGAATGGATAGATGGATGGATAAATGAATAGATAGGTGAATAGATAGGTGAATGGATAGATGGATAGATAAATATGGAGAGCTATAGATAATAGATGGATAGATAGATAGACTGAGATATGGATAGATATAGATAGATGATGGATGGATGGATAGGTGAATGGATAGATGAATGGATGGATAGATGAATGGATAGGTGAATGGATAGATGGATGGATAGATGAATAGATAGGTGAATGGATGGATAGATGAATGGATGGATAGATGAATAGATAGATGGATGGATAGATGAATGGATGGATAGATGAATGGATAGGTGAATGGATAGATGGATGGATAGATGAATAGATAGGTGAATGGATGGATAGATGAATGAATGGATAGATGAATGGATAGATGGATGGATAAATGAATAGATAGATGAATAGATAGGTGAATGGATAGATAAATATGGAGAGCTATAGATAATAGATGGATAGATAGATAGACTGAGATATGGATAGATATAGATAGATGATAGATGGATAGGTGAATGGATAGATGAATGGATAGATGAATGGATGGATAGATGAATGGATAGATGGATGGATAGATGAATAGATAGGTGAATGGATGGATGGATAGATAAATATGGATAGATATAGATAATCCAACTTTATATATTATTATTATTATTATTATTATTATTATTATTATTATTATTATTATTATTATTATTATTATTATAGATGGATAGATTGATAGATAGACTGATGGATATGGATAGATATAGATAAACGATGAATAGATAGAAAAGTAGCATGTCTCCTCTGTCCAGGTGCTTCCACTGGGGAGAAAAACGGAATCTCCGCTTTGCTGGCTGGGGGATTCTGGGAGTTGAAGTCCACCCACCTTAAAATGGAAAAGTTTGAGACACGCCAGTCCACCATATTCTCATTTCGGAGATTCCGGGATCCCTTTAGTGCCAGTGAGGATGGGATTTTTAAACCTGGATTTCTAATACAGCTAGACCTCGACTTACAACAGCTCATTTAGTGAGCGTTCCAAGTTACAACGGCGCTGAAAAAAAGAGTGAC
This sequence comes from Vipera ursinii, assembly GCF_947247035.1. Lineage (NCBI taxonomy): Eukaryota > Metazoa > Chordata > Lepidosauria > Squamata > Viperidae > Vipera > Vipera ursinii. The sequence continues at coordinate 3,083,815 of NC_139516.1, forward strand.
TCATGGCCGTATTTCACACTTACGACCTTTGCAGCATCCCCACGATCACGTGATCAAAATCCAGACGCTTGGCAACGGGCTTGTACTTACGACGGTTGCCGCCTCCCCGGGGGGGGCCGGTGTCACGTGATCCTCCTTTTGCGACCTTCGGATGAGCCAAGTCAGCGGGGGAAGCCAGATTCACTTCACGAGCGGGTGACTCACTTATCCGCTGCAGTGATTCACTTAACGACGGAGGCAAGAAAGGTCGTCAAATGGGGCAAAACTCACCTGACCCAGGTCTCGCTTAGCGACAGGAATTTGGGGCTCACTTCTGTTCGTAAATCGAGGACTAAGTGTTCTAATTTCTAGCAAAATTCGTGGTTCCTGAGGGCCTTTGGTGTCTCCTTTGTGTCCCTTCCACTCACAATTTTTCCCCGCTACCTAACTGTTCCACGTCGCCTTGACTTTCGTGGCAAAGCCTCCTAGCCCCCAGAAATATTGGATTCTCATTCCCATCATCCACAGCCAACCATGCATGGGAAAGGAATCGTTCCTTGGGTTGCTACGGTCAATGTTGGCCCTCTCAGACAGTTATTGCACGCGAATCTAGGTTTCCGCAGCTTTGTTTCAAAATCCCGGCTTATTTTTCCATTCGCGCAACACGGAAAGGAAAGAAAGATAGATCCAGTTTTCTTTCCCAGCCTATTGAAGTGACTCATCTTTTCCTTTGAGCAAGATGGCGGTGCTGGTTTTGTGAAACTGGAAATCCTCTTTTGGGGTTTGGGATGCTTGAGAACTTTCTCTGGGGAATTTCAGCACTCAAAACCCCAGGCGAAGTAAGAATTCGTTCTCCGAAGTGCCTGAAGGCAGGAAGAGAAGCGACGGAGGGAAACTCATCAAGGAGAGAAGCAACCTAGAATATAAGGAGAAACTTCCTGACAATTAGAACAATTAACCAGTGGAACTCCTTGCCTCCAGAAGCTGTGAATGCTCCAACACTGGAGGTTTCTTAAGAAGAGACCGGACAGCCATTATTCTGAAATGGTATAGGGTTTCCTGCCTGAGCAGGGGGTTGGACTAGATGACCTCCAAGGTCCCTTCCAGCTCTGTTATTCTGTATTCCGGAAACCTAGATTAAGCTCGTCCTTCTCTAAGACCAGGAGCGATCGGATTAATCAAGCGCATTAAATTAGAAGTGAAATCTTCAATGAGACTAAATGAAATCAATCCACAGATAGTCCTTGATTTACGAACCACAAATTTCTGTGGCTAAGGGAAACAGTTAAGTGTATCTTGTCCCATTTTACGACCCTTCTTGCCACAGTGGTGCAGTGAACCAGTGCAGTTGTTAAGTGAGACACACGGCTGTTAAGCGAATCCGGCTTTCTCCATTAACTTTGCTTGTCAGAAGGTCGCAAAATGGGACACCGCGACCGTCGTAAATATGAGCCAGTTGCCAAGTTTCTAAGTTTTTTTTTAAAAAGATGTTTTATTACTTTTTTTTACATAACCACCTTAAACATCGTGTTGTCTGGGTTTATAGTTAAAAAACAATAACAATTAATTTCTATAATTCTATAGTCCACATGATAGCTTTGCTTGATGTTCTCTTCTTCCAAAAATGTTCTCTTTTGCCATCCTTGAATTAGTACAATTCTTATTATTTGGATAAAAAATATAGTCATTTTTCTAATATTTGTGCAAATCATAACCACATGGATATAAAGCTTCCTTTCTAGCTGGCCATCTTGATTGCCTTATCATAGATCCTGTTTAAAATTCTTATTGAAATTTGTTTTCCCCACAATATTCAAAACATTCTTACTGGTTAAGATTTAAGTCTTTTTCCTCATACAGACCATCCCAACACTTTTACATTTCTCATATCTTGAAAAAATTAAGTTTTGCCCTAAGTTTTGATCACGTGACCCTGGGGGATGCTGCAATGGCTCTTAGTGTGAAAAGAGTCATTAAGTCACTTTTTTTCAGCGTCGTCGTAACTTTGAACGGCCGCTAAACCAACTTGTAAGTCAAGTACTCCTGTAATATGGGGCTTCCGGATGGCAAGGCGACGCCGGAGGCAGCCATTTCTTGGCTGTCAGCCTCGCGGCTCCGTAGAGCCACCGAAAACCGCGCCGATCAGCTGTTCAGTGGCTCGGAAGCCCCCACCTTGGGAGAAGAGGAGGGGGTGAGCATCCAGGTAGGGGTAGAGCTCTCCGGGGCCGCCAGAACTTAGAGTTTTGGTGGCAGAAGGATTGAGCCCCCCCGAAGCCTGGGCATGCTCCGGACTGCGAGGCGTCTCTGCTCCGGGTTTTTTGGAGCAGAACAGGGTGTTCGCAACCATCCCTGCTAGCAAGGAAGAGCTTTTGAGAACAAGGACGCAGGCAGAGCGATGCAGGAGATTTTGGTGAAGATGATGTTTTGATCTTTAACTCAATGGACTTTGCTGAATCTGCAAGTGAAAGTGCGTAGTTAACAATAGAGGGTGAAAATGGCGGCTATATCTTCTAAAGTTCCTGCCCTGAGGCAGCAGTCTTCGGTGAAAACTTCATTGTCCTCTGCATCTGAATCTGTATCAGCTTTTACAGTAAAAGATTTGCAGAGTTTGCTGCAAGAGACTATGGAAAAGCAAATGCAGCAATTTGTTGAGATAATGGAGAAAAAGTTGGAGGAGAAGTTTACAGAGAAATTAGCAGAAATGAGAGCAGACATCACATCTGTAATGTTAAATATGGCTAAAAGCATTGAGATTTTGGATGAAAGAGTGGAAGATCTTGTTCAAAATGATATTAGAATGGAAGCCAAAATGACAGAAACTGAAAATGTGATAGAGAAAATGGATTATGATTTGATTTCGACACAGTATTCTCAGATGGAGTTTGCTTTGAGAATCAGAGGCCTAAAAGAAAATCCTAAGGAAAATTTGACGAAAATGGTTTCTGAGGTTTTGGAAGGGGTGTTGGAGCGACCAGCAGATGAAATAATGGAAGATATAGATAAAATCTTCCGTGTTAATTCATGGATTGCAAGACAAAGGAAATTACCCAGAGATGTGGTGGTTTATTTTACAAAGAGAAAGATTAGAAATGAAGTTATCCAGGCCTCCTATAATATTGATTTTGTAATGGATGAGCAAAAAGTTTTGATTTTAAAAGAGATTCCTGCAAGAATTTTAAGAAAAAGGAAGGAATTTGCTTTTTTGACACAAGAATTGAGACGACGTGATATTAAGTTTCGATGGCAAATACCAGAGGGTATAGTGGTGACTTATGAAGGTACGAGGCATTGTTTTACTACGGTGATTCAGGCACGTGACTTTTACAGTAATGTTTTAAAAGCAGTCCCCATACCGTCTTTGGAGTCTACAAAGAAAAAAGGTGACAGAGAGCCTCAACGTTCCAGAGAGAATCCACAAGATGTTGAAGGGTTAACGCAGACAGATGTGAAAGCTACAGGAGTGGGTCAAATTTCATCACCACGGGAGAAGGCCAGAAATTGGAAGAGGTGTGCTGCTTCTGGAAGAATGAAGCAAACCTGAGGATTTAGTTGCATAATTGCAAGAGATAATAATGTAATAAGGATGCTAGAAGGATTAAGTATTTGGGGATTCATTTTTCACCCTTATAAAATAATTATATAATATTTTGTGTTGCTTTAGTTTTAAGATGATTATGAAAATTTAATTGGGAAGATTTGTAGTAGTGTTTATTGATATTCTGTAGGTTATGCTTTGTTATTTGGATGGAAAGTTTTAAGCCTGGAAGGTAATGTATGGTATTTTAAGTTGTATAATACATTAGGAGAAGGAAAGGTTGTATAAACTTGGTTTTAGTATGTTAAAGCTTAGTTGGATAGAAGAATAGTTTTATAAAACTGATATAAATTGTTTTATGTGTGATTGAAATTAATTTGTAATACTTTTATGGGCAACATTGGAGTAGGTAATAGAATATAAGAATATAAGAATGATGTGATTATATAAAAAAATTTTAAGTTTGGAAGTAATCTCTGGTATTTTAATTTGTATAATATATCAGGATAATATGAATTTAAAGCTTAGTTGGGAAGAAGAACAGCTTTAGACAATTGATATAAATTGTTTTATTTGTGATTGTTTTTATTGGGTAGATTGGAAAGTATTATCTTGTTTTTGAATAATTATTGATATGATGTATATATATATGTTTGGAGTTTATCTATATGAATTAAAGTTCGATAGTCTATATAGTTCAGGATTGTTTGCGTAAGCTAGATTATGATTGTTTGTATTTTTATACCCTGTATTCTGCTCTGGGAAGTGGGGGGGAGGGGAAAGGGAGGGTGGGGTTGGGGAGGGTTGGGGAGGGTGGGAGGGAAGGGGGCTGGGGGGGTTTCTTTTTCTTTTTTTTGTTGTTTGTTAAAGATAAAATGTATTCTAAAACTTTTTAATTAAAAAAAAGTACTCCTGTAATATGCAAGTTCCAGAAACCTGGGTGAGAAAGGATTAAAAAAAGGAACACAATCAGAATTTGTAATGAGAAAAACGGGCGGCATCTAAAAAAGTTGGCTGTGGGATGTTTAACCTCTTTATGCAAATCTGGTTTAAACACACCTCGTTAATTTGGTTGTTTTTAATTGAAGGGTTGACCTACAAGCAAACAGGAACATCTGAGCACCCGGGACTTGGAAAGAAGCTGGATGACTTAAGACGATTTCATCCTTGACGGTGTCCCCTGTGCCTTTGCGGTTGCCAATTGTAGAGACTCGGCCTTCTCCACCATGTCAACCTTGTATCCCTCGCTGGAAGATATGAAGGTTCATCACATGTTGACGGTGAAAACTTCTTTCTTCACATATCTGCAGAAACTACCACTCGGAGTAGGGCAGAATTCAATGCAAGGGACAAAGTGACAGACAGATTCCGTTCTGCCTCTTAAGAGGTGCCAAGTCCAGGTAGTCCTTGACTTACGAACACAACCGGAGCCAGATTTTCCTTTGCTAAGCAAGGAGGTTGTTAAACAAGTCAGGGCTGATGTTATGACCTTTTCTGCCATGGTTGCTGAGCGAATCACTGCAGTTGTTAAGTGAATTGGGCGGCCGATAAGCGGCTTCCTGCATTGACTTTGCTTGTGGTGATCACACAATCACGGGACGCTGCAATTGCTGTAAATACGTGCTGGTTGCCAAGTGCTTGAATTTTGATCCTGTGACTGTGGGGATGTTGTGTCAGTTGTAAGTGTGAGGATCGATCGTAAGTCCCTTTTTTTTAGTGCCGTTGTAACTTGGAATGGTCACTAAACAAACGGTCGTACGTCGAGGACTAATTGTATTCCTCAACAACTAGAACAAAAAGAATTAATGTTCTAATATTGGCGGTTTCACTTTCAGAAAATGCATGCAGTCTTCAACTTACAGCTGTTGGTTTAACGACCATTCAAAGTTACAACGGTACTGTAAAAAGGGACTCATGACCGTTGTTCACACTTACAACCGTTGCAGCGTCCCCCGTGGTCACATGATCAAAATCCGCCCTCTTGGCAACTGACTCCCATTTGTGATGTATTTGCATTGTTTCCTGGGGGGTGGGGTGTCGCGTGATTCACTTAACCGCCATGTGGCAAACTTAACAACTGCAGCGATTCACTTAACAACTGCAGGGGGGGAAGTTGTAAAACGGGGCAAAACACCCTTAACTTTTTCGACAGAAATGTCATGGTCGTAAGTTGAGGACCAGCTCTAGCAAAAAAAAAAAAAATAACGTTCTAGCCGTTGTTGGTTTCATTTTCAACAAAGATGGCTGACAATCAGAGTTTCAAAAGGAGGCTGAAATGCCGGCCCCTTCCCCATTAGCTGGGTCACCATTAAATACCTTTCTTTTCTCCATTTGATCAATCAATCCTTCCTCAGCCTGAGATTCCAAATCTTGGACTGTTATTCCCATAACTCCCAAGTTCTAAGGAACCCCTAGGCTGGGGATGATGGGAGCTCAGTCCAAAGCATCTGGAGAGGCTTCTGTAGGTTTCCTAGGAATCGGGTAGGCAACCTTGGCTTTTTTATGACTGGTGGACTTCAACTCCCAGAATTCCTGAGCCAGCGTGGGGGAACTATGGCCCCCTCATGACTTCTGGACTTCAACTCCCAGAATTCCTGAGCCAGAATAGGGGAACTACGGCCCCCTCATGACTTCTGGACTTCAACTTCCAGAATTCCTGAGCCAGCATGGAGGAACTATGGCCCCCTCATGACTTGTAGACTTTAACTCCCAGAATTCTTCAGCCAGCCATACTGAGGAGAAAGAGAGAGGTTTCCAAGCTGAGCCATGCTGGCTCAGGAATTCTGGGAGTGGAAGTCCACAAGCCATGAAGGGGCCATAGTTCCCCCATGCTGGCTCAGGAATTCTGGGAGTTGAACTCCAAAAGCCATGAAGGGGCCATAGTTCCCCCATGCTGGCTCAGGAATTCTGGGAGTTGAACTCCAAAAGCCATGAAGGGGCCATAGTTCCCCCATGCTGGCTCAGGAATTCTGGGAGTTGAACTCCAAAAGCCATGAAGGGGCCATAGTTCCCCCATGCTGGCTCAGGAATTCTGGGAGTTGAGGTCCATGAGTCATAAAGGAGCCAAGCTTGCCTACCCCTGTCCTAGTTGGAAAAAAACCAGGCGAGTGATGGCCTTCTCCTACCAACCCACTGGGAGTGGGAAGTGTTACTCATCGTTGCCAGGAAGAACGTGACGAAATAATTTTATTCACCTTTCTTGTTCTCCAACTTCTCTCATCTGATAATCTCTAGACTTCAACACCCAGAACCGGATAGTTGAGATCTTGCCAATAGTTGGACGTTTCTTCCTAACATTTAATCAAATGAATTGCTTGCCTCCTCCAGAAGTTGTGCTTGCTCCATCGCTGGAGATTTTCAAGAAGAGACGAGATAGCCATTTGTCCAGAATGAGATAGGGTCCCCTGCCTTGAGCAGAGGGTTGGACTAGAAGACCTCCAAGGTCCCTTCCAGCTCTAGGGTTCTATATCTACCCATCTGAAGGCATGCTGGCTGGGGAATTCTGGGCATCAAAGTCAGAGGGAGACCCAACCTGGAAATATGGAGGACAGTGAACAATTAATCAGTGGCTTGCCACCAGACGTTGTGGGTGTTCCAGCAATGGAGGTTTTTTAAGAAGAAACTGGACAACCATTTGTCTGCTTTGTTTGAGCAGAGAGTTGGACTAGAAGACCTTCAAGGTCCCTTCCAACTCTGTTATTCTGTGTTCTATGTTCTAAATGTGTGTCTTTCACTCAGTGACACCCTTTCGGGAGCTGTCATTTTTCTTAAGTGGTTTTTTCCCCCGCCCCTTCAGAAGCTTTCATCTTTAGATCCTGGTTCATCTTGGTTCTCCTCCTGTCCCTTCAGAAGCTTTCATCTTTAGATCCTGGTTCATCTTGGTCAATCCATTCCTGGTTCAAAGGAGTCTAAATTTGAGCATCAAACCCCAAAGGTGGTCTGCCTGGAGCAGAATAGAACACTGGGGGGAATCTATCATGATCTGAAGATACAACTTCCAAAATAATATTGGGCCAAGTTGTGGCCGATTCGTATTTTCTGTTTTATTTCTGCTGCAGAAATAGGCAGAATTCATGGGCAGAAGTTGTACATTTTCAAATTTCATTTAATATTAGGGAAAAATGGTTTCTTGATGGTAAGATCTGCCCCACAGTGCAACGATCCATTTTTAGAGTAGTATTTCTCAAAATTGGCAAGTTGAAAGGGTGTAGACTTCAACTCCTAGAAGGTCCTATGATGACCAATGTGATGACCAACCAGGTATGTCCTTTAGAGATGAAACTAAGAGATTGTGTCAGAGCATGCACAGTTTTACTGCACTGAGATAACCTAGGAGTAAACACAGTAAACAGTGATCTATATTAAATGGTGGTTTATTTTAAACTATCTACAATATACATACACATGGTTATACAGCAAGCTCCAACACACAGCAGTCACAGCAGGAAACGGATGAGAGAGAGAGAGAGAGAGAGACTGCAGCAAAAGCCTTTCCTTTTATACTCAGGCTCTTAAAGGGACACAGACCCTGCTGAGTCATTCCTATCATTGCATCATCCACCTTATGTTCCATTACATCATTACATAAGCTGTTTAGCTATTAAATTATTACCCTGACGGATCGTGACCCTCTTCTCTTTCATTTCTTCCATTATAGGCCAAGGACGATGCTGTAGGCCCACAGCCCACGGCCCCAGATCCGGCCCCTACTGCGAGAGAGATGCCAGAGCCACCCAGAACAGATGGTAACGTACTTCAGAACATCATCCAATTCTCTGGGCCATCATCAATACAATCTCTGCTATTGGGAAATCCTTTGAGCTATTTCTTCCATTTCTTTTTCCAGATCCACCAGTTTTGTACCCAGATCTTGCCGATCTCAATGATTACATGGGCCTATCCCTTTCCAGCGAGGAGATCCAAAGGAACCTAGCTCTCATCCCGACAGCCAATACGGTAAGCATTTTTGAACACACAATCTCGGAAGATGGGGAGATTTTGTGCACCTTTTCCCCCCCACATAGATTCATGTTCACACAGAAAATGATACCCTGTAACCGTAAGCTATGAGGGGGATCTGTGGGAGTTCTAGTGGACAATCACCTAAATAGGAGCCAGCCATGTGCCGCAGCTGCCAAAAAAGCCAACACAGTGCTAGGCTGCATCAACAGAGGGATGGAATCAAGAAGTGTTAATACCACTTTGCAATGCCTTGGTAAGGCCACACTTGGAATACGGCATCCAGTTTTGGTCACCACGATGTAAAAAAGATGTCGAGACTCTGGAAAAAGGGCAGAGAACAGCAACAAAGAAGATCAGGGGATGACTGGAGGCTAAAACATATAAGGAACGGTTGCTGGAATTGGGCATGTCTAGTTTAACGAAGAGAAGGACGAGGGGGGACATGATGGCAGTCTTCCAATCTCTCAGGGGCTGCCCCAAAGAAGAGGGAGTCAAGCTGTTCTCCAAAGCACCTGAAAGACAGGACAAGAAGCAGCGGATGGAAACTCATCAAGGAAAGAAGCAACCTAGAACTAAGGAGAAATTTCCTGACGGTTAGGACAATTAACCAGTGGAACAGCCTGCCTCCAGAAGCAGTGAATACTTCAACACTGGAAGATTTGAAGAAAAGACTGGGCAGCCATTTGTCTGAAATGGTATAGGGCAGGGGTGTCAAACTCAATTTCATTGAGGGCCGCATCAGCATTGCGGTTGCCCTCAGGGGGCCGGATGGGTGTGGCCTGGGTGGGTGTGGCCTACTGGGTGGGCGTGGCTAAAGTGCATATGGCCTACTGGGTGGGCATGGCCAGCTCTACATCATTCGCATCAAGGGTGCCTATGGGGGCCTGGGCAGGAGTGGGACAGATCTGAGGGTCTCTGGGCCAGGGCCAAGGCAGTGGGGGCCGTTCCCTCCCTGTTTCCAGGATGGCTTTGTGGGCCGCATGAAACCACTTCACGGGCCGGATCTGGCCCCCGGGCCTTGTGTTTGACATGTCTGGTATAGGGTTTCCTACCTGAGCAAGGGGTTGGACTAACTGACTTCCAAGGTCCCTTCCAACATCATCATCATCACCATCACCATCACCACCATCATCACTATTGTTGTTGTTATTGTTATTGTTATTGTTGTTGTTGTTGTTATTATTATTATTATTATTATTATTATTATTATTATTATTATTATTATTCCAAGATTAGTCCAGGATCCCACCAACATGTCATGGTTCGTACCTGTAGGGACAATGGGATGACACAATTCCCAGCTGCCCAAGCTAGGACATCAATTTTCTAATTTGCTTCGATAATTTGCTTCCTTGAGGTTCTTGATGTTCTTCAGAGCTGTTGGATTGGTTTGGTCCTGCTGGTGGTTAAAGTGAGAGGAGTATAACAGAAAAAAAAGAGTTGGAAGGGATCTTGGAGATCTCCTAGACCTAGTAGTCCAATCCTCTGCTCAGGCAGGAGACCCTCTGCCATTTCAGACAAACGATTGTCCAATCACTTCTTTAAAACCTCCAGTGTTGGAGCTTTCACCACTTCTGGAGGCAGGTGGTTCCACTGGTTAATTGTTCTGACTGTCAGGAAGTTTCTCCTTAGTTCCAGGTTGCTTCTCTCCTTGATGAGTTTCCATCCGTTGCTTCTTGTCCTGCCTTCAGGTGCTTTGGAGAAGAGCTTGACTCCCTCTTCTTTGGGGCAGCCCCTCAAATACCGGAAGACTGCTACCATGTCACCCCTGGTCCTTCTTTTCATTATACAACACATACCCAATTCCAGCAACCGTTCTTCATATGTTTGAGCCTCCAATCCCCTAAGGGTTGATGGGTTGAACCCTAAGAATTGAAGTTTAACTTGGACCTTCACAAACCTTCTTGATCTGCGGAGAAGAATTCTTTCTTTCTGCACTGCTTCTTCAACTTGGCTTTCTTGGCAGGCCGTGGCTCCAACTTCTTCTGCTCAAGGCCCATTGTTGGCTCCAGTGACAGGAAGTGACGCGGGGTTGCGTCGGGCAGAGATCAAACCAGGCTTGCGCGAGATCCACCTTTGCAAAGATGAACGTGGGAAGACAGGGCTGTATCTGAGGAACATCGATAAGGTGAGTTCTGGAAAGGGGGTCCTGAGCAGGGTAAGATCTGGGGAAATCTACAGTTTCTGGACCATCCTGGGACCACCGTCGTTCTCCAGCTGATCTTCTTTGCTGGATCTGGATGTAGGATTGAAATAATAGGACTGACTGGTGTTAGCAATAAACCAGCGATAAAATGCTTCATCCAGTGGTGGGATTCAGCCAATTTGCACCACTTCAGTAGAACTGGGAGCTATTTTTTTGTTGTTGAGGCCCAGAATGGACTTCCGGAAGCGGCATCCACACAGAGAACCGGTTGTTCACATATATGAATCCCACCACTGGCTTCATCCCTTTGAGGTGATCTAAGGATGGGGGATTATTTAATTGTGACCTGCTGAGTTAATCTGGTGGCATTCTTGGTATTGAATCCATGCTTGGTTTAAGTTTAAGTTTCCTGGCTAAATGCAAGAGAAACACCCTCTGGAGCTTTTTTTATGACAATAGAATAGAATAGAATAGAATAGAATAGAATAGAATAGAATAGAATAGAATAGAATAGAATAGAATAGAACAGAACAGAACAGAATAGAATAGAATAGAATAATAGAATAGAATAGAATATATGGAATGGAATGGAATGGAATGGAATGGAATAGAATAGAATAGAATAGAATAGAATAGAATAGAATAGAATAGAATAGAATAGAATAGAATAGAATAGAAAGAATAGAATAGAATAGAATAGAATAGAATCATGGAATAGAATAGAATAGAATAGAATAGAATAGAATAGAATAGAATAGAATAGAATAGAATAGAATATAGAATAGAATAGAATAGAATAAAATAGAATAGAATCATGGAATAGGATAGAATAGAACAGAACAGAACAGAACAGAATAAGAATAGAGAATAGAGAATGGAATGGAATGGAATGGAATGGAATGGAATAGAATAGAATAGAATAGAATAGAATAGAATAGAATAGAATAGAATATAGAATAGAATAGAATAGAATAAAATAGAATAGAATCATGGAATAGGATAGAACAGAACAGAACAGAACAGAACAGAACAGAACAGAATAAGAATAGAGAATAGAGAATGGAATGGAATGGAATGGAATGGAATGGAATGGAATAGAATAGAATAGGATAGGATAGGATAGGATAGGATAGGATAGGATAGGATAGGATAGGATAGGATAGGATAGGATAGGATAGGATAGGACAGGACAGGACAGAACAGAACAGAACAGAACAGAACAGAATAAGAATAGAGAATAGAGAATATAGAATAGAATAGAATAGAATAGAATAGAATAGAATAGAATAGAATAGAATAGAATAGAATAGAATAGAATAGAACAGAACAGAACAGAATAGAACAGAACAGAATAGAACAGAATCATGGAATAGGATAGGATAGGATAGAATAGGATAGGAAAAAATAGTATAGAATGGAATGGAATGGAGTGGAATAGAAGCTGGAAGGGACCTTGGAGGTCTTCTAGTCCAGCCCCCTGCTCTAGCACTGCCTTCTCCCGCAGGGGCTCTTTGTGCAGTTGGTCAAAGCCCATTCTCCAGCATCTCTGGTGGGGCTGCGTTTCGGCGATCAGATCCTCCAGATCGATGGGAAGAACTGCACGGGATGGAATATGGAGAAGGCAAAGCGGGCGCTGAAGAAGGCCTCGCCGGAGAAGATCGTTATGGTGGTCCGTGATAGGTGAGGAATGGGAAGTGGAGACGGTGGTCAGACAGGCCTGTTTTGTGGCCAGGGTGACTATGTTCCTCACCTTTGAAGGTTCACTTCTTGCAATCCCCTGGAGGATGTTGACAAGGTCTCTTCTTAACAGAATGAGAGAGTTGGAAGGGACCTTGGAGGTCTTCCAGTCCCAAAAAAGTAAGGTTCCACATTTAGGTAAGAAAAACCAAATGTACAGGTGTAGTATAAGTGGTACCTTGCTCAATAGTAGTGACTGTGAGAGGGATCTCGGAGTCCTAGTGGACAATCACTTAAACATGAGCCAGCCGTGTGTGGCAGCTGCCAAAAAAGCCAACACAGTGCTAGGCTGCATCAACAGAGGGATAGAATCAAGATCACGTGAAGTGTTACTACCACTTTACAATGCCTTGGTAAGGCCGCTCTTGGAATACGGATCCAGTTTTGGTCACCACGATGTAAAAAAGAGGTTGAGACTCTAGAAAGAGTACAGAGAAGAGCAACAAAGATGATTAGGGGACTGGAGGCTAAAACATACGAAGGACGGTTGCTGGAATTGGGCATGTCTAGTTTAATGAAGAGAAGGACGAGGGGTGACGTGATAGCAGTCTTCCAGTATCTCAGGGGCTGCCCCAAAGAAGAGGGAGTCAAGCTATCCTCCAAAGCCCCTGAAGGCAGGATGAGAAGCAATGGGTGGAAACTGATCAAAGAGAGAAGCAACCCAGAACTAAGGAGAAACTTCCTGATAGTTAGAACAATTAACCAGTGGAACAACCTGCCTCCAGAAGCGGTGAGTGCTCCAACACTGGAAGTTTTTAAGAAGAGACTGGACAGCCATTTGCCTGAAATGGTATGGGGCAGGGTTAGGCAACCTCGGCTCTTTTATGACTATGCTGACTCAGGAATTCTGGGAGTTGAAGTCCACGAGTCATAAAAGAGCCGAGGCTGCCTACCCTGAGCAGGGGATTGGACTAGATGACCTCCAAGGTCCCTTCCAACTTTATTATTATTATTATTATTATTATTATTATTATTATTATTATTATTATTATTATTATTATTATTATTATTATTATTATTATTATTATTATCATTATCATTATCATCCCTGCCCAGGCAGGAGACCCTGTACCATTTCAGACAAATGGTTGTCCACTCTTCTTAAAAACCTCCAGCGATGGAGCACGCACAACGTCTGTCCTCACTGTCAGAAAGTTTCACCTTAGTTTTAGGTTGCTTCTCTCCTTGGTCAGTTTCCATCCATTGTTTCCTCTCCTGCCTTCTGGTGTTTTGGAGAAGAGCTTGACCCTGTCCTCTTTGGCCCAACCTGAGCTAGGTTCTCCTCTGCCCCTGTGTTTGCTAGGCCTTTCCAGCGAACGGTGACCATGCACAAAGACAGCACCGGCCATTTGGGTTTCGTGATCAAGAAGGGCCAGATCACCTCACTGGCCAGAGACAGCTCCGCGGCCCGGAATGGGCTCCTCATCCACCATTACGTCTGTGAAGTGAACGGACAGAACGTCATTGGTCTAAAGGTGAGGAGTGAACAGAGAACAACAGGACAGAACAGAACAGATTGTAGAATGGAATGGAATGGAATGGAATGGAATGGAATAGAATAGAATAGAATAGAATAGAATAGAATAGAATAGAATAGAATAGAATAGAATAGAATAGAATAGAATAGAGCTGGAAGGGACCTTGGAGGTCTTCTAGTCCAGCCCCCTGCTCAAGCAGGAGAACCAGTACCATCTCAAAAGAATGGGGCTTGCTCTAGTTAGTATATAAACAGAGACCAGATCTTGCTCCCTTCTAGCACTGATGATGTTACCTAGTTGGGTCATGAAATGTGTGCAAGAAAACAACCAGAGCACCAGGGACCCCACAGTCTCCCTCCTCTTCCTCCTCCTCCTCCTCTTCCTCCTCCTCCTCCTCCTCCTCCTCCTCCTCCTCCTCCTCCTCCTCCTCCTCCTCCTCCTCCTCCTCCTCCTCCTCCTCCTCCTCTCCACAGTCTCTTCTAGCATTGATGAAGTTCCCTAGTTGGGTCATCAACGTCTGCAAGAAAACCACCCAGCTCAGAGAGCCCCAAGGTGCCCTCAAAAACTGCTTTGCTCCCTCTTTACAATGAGCCCTAACCTGATTGTACCATCTCCCTTCTGAAGGACAAGGAGATCACCGAGATTCTCGCAAATGCTGGCAAGGTCATCACCCTCACCATCGTCCCCACCGTGATCTTCGAGCACATGATCAAAAAGTAAGTCTCCGAGGGCTGAAGAAGTAGCTCTTGCCAGTGCTGGGAAATTACATCAGGGAATTCTAGTTTCACTTGCACCCTGCACCTTCCCAGTTGCAGATCAGAGCCAGCTTACAGGGCGCTGAGTTCCCAGCATCAAAAACTAGGGCTGAAGTTTGTTTATTAAACATCAGCAAATATCCAACATTCAATTGGCAGATGAGGGCAAAGGAAAAAGTCGGGGGAGAGACAGAGATGTGAACAGCAGGCAAGGATTTAGACACTCTACAGGTAGTCCTCAATTTATGACCACAATTGAGTGTGCCTGGCTGAGGAATTCTGGGAGTTAAAGTCCACAAGTCATCAAAGGGCCAAGTTTGAAGACCCCTGATGTAAGGCAACTTGGTGGAAGTAGAATGGCTAAGCAGAGGTATGTTGAAGGAGGGGTCTCCAACCTTGGCCACCTCACGACTTGTAGACTTCAACTCCCAGAATTCCTCAGTCAACGTGCCTGGCTGAGGAATTCTGGGAGTTGAAGTCCACTCCTCTTAAAGTCTATATCAGGGGTCTTCAACCTTGGCCACCTCACGACTTGTGGAGTTCAACTACCAGAATTCCTCAGTCAGCATGCCTGGCTGAGGAATTCTGGGAGTTGAAGTCCACAAGACATAAAAAGGCCAAGTTTGAAGACCTTTGAGCTCGGAGTTACAGGTCGTTAAGTGGGTCGACATGTGATTGCATCTGATTTTATTTCGTGACTTTGCTTCCCTTTTGTAAGGCTTTCAAGTGGGCTGGTAAAGTCATCCATGGATTGCTCCATCCCCGATATATAACTTTTTCGCCCTCTTCGATCTACCTCCGGCCTGAGATGCGCGACTGCCTTGAACTGCTCTGGAATTTCCTGGAATGATTCTATGGAGGCTCTTCAGAAGAGGAAAAAAAATATGAACAAATATATTGCTTTAATCTTTTGACATGCCTTCAAGTTTCTAGGCCTCTGTAAGTTGTCTTACCGTTAATGCCTGCCCCACTCAGAAAAAAGTTCTTCAGTCTTGAAATTGTGGTTTTTACAGTAGAAAGAGAAGCAGTCAATTTTACAGCTCAGATATGATTTTTTTGAGAAAATCCCATTTCTTCCAGTGGCTACAGCTGGAACAGTCCAAGGTGGTTTAGCCCAGGGGTCTTCCAACTTGGCCCTCTTATGACTTGTGGACTTCAACTCCCAGAATTCTGTGCCTGGCTGAGGAATTCTGGGAGTTGAAGTCCACAAGTCATAAAGGGGCCAAGTTTGAAGACCCCTGGTTTAGAGCAGTGTTTCCCATCCTTTTTAAGGTTGATGGACTTCAACTCCCAGAATTCAATTGCTGGCTGAGGAATTCTGGGAGTTGAAGTCCACAAATCCTAAAAGGGCCAAGTCTGAAGACCGCTGGTTTAGCCATATGCAGCATTTCTCAGCCTTGTCCACTTTAAGAGGGGTGGATTTCAACTCCCAGAATTTCCCAGCTAGCAAAGCAAAACTGGCTGAGGAATTCTGGGAGTTGAAGTCCACAAGTCATAAAATTGGCCAAGATTGGACCCTCCTGATACGGGGGTCTCCTGCTCAAGCATGAGGTTGGACTAGAAGACCTCCAAGGTCCCTCCCAACTCTGTTATTCTGCATCCTACAATGGAAGCCATCATTTCTTGTTGCTAAACGGGACAGTTAAGTGAGTTTTGCCCTGCTTTATGACCTTTCTTGCCCCGGCTGTTAAGTGAGTCACTGCAGGTGTTTAGTTAGGAACACGGTTGTTAAGTGAATCTGGATTCCCCCTTTGATTTGGCTTGTCAGAAGGTCACAAAATGGGATCATGTGACCTCCAGACACTGCAACGGTCATAAGTACATGTGAGTTGCCAAGTGTCTGACTTTTTTTTTCTTCCTGAAGTGGTCATAAGTGTGAAAAACGGTCACCGTCGTAAATATAAAGTCAATTGAAAAGTGTCTGAATTTTGATTCTGTGACCAGGGGATGCTGAAGTGGTCATAAGTGTGAAAAACGGTCGTAAATCGGTGCTGTTGTAACTTCGAATGTCCGCTAAATGAAGAGTTTTGTCGAGGGCTATCTGTGTTTTATTCTTGATTTCCTGAAAGCGTCCCCGTTTGGATTGTCCGTAAAAAGTAGAGGCCTCCAGTGACCCCCAAACAATTATTAATTTTTTTTTATTACAGTCACCAAACAGACAAAAGGTTACAGGACAATGGGAATTAAACTCCAAGGGAGAGCACACAGCCGCTCAGTTCTGTATTTAAAAATATATAAACTTTTCTTCTTTTTTCTTCTTTCAAATATAGTTAGTTGCACACGTGTTTCCTGGCAGAGCTTTGGATAGCCTGACAAACGTACGGAGACACAGACACAGCCACATCACACAGGAGGCTGGTTTCCTAGCATAACCAAGCACATTTCCCCACCAAACTCCGGTTCCGCCGAGACCTGACAATTCAACAGACACAACAGCCGCCTTCGCCAAGCTGCGGAAGGTCGTTGTTGAACCTGGCGCTCGCGTTTGCTTTCCCCCCCCCTTGAGCCCAGACTCACCCCAGAGGGTCTTTGAAGAGGTTGCTTCAAAGCCAAACCCGAGGCGGTGAGGAGGGGCTGCCGGTTCGCACACTCGGCTGCTGACACGGCTGCTTTAAAGAGCCCCTGGCTGTCGGGTTTGCAAGGTGGCGGACGTAAAGCAAGTCCGCGGCAGGGGAGAGTGTGTGCAGCCTCACCCCACCGGGTTAGGAGAGATTCTGGGGTCCTTGAGGAGGAGTTGCTTCAAACCCTAACCCGAGGCTGTGAGGATGGACTGCCAGTTTGCAGGTTGGCTGCCAACACGGCTGTTTTAAAGAGCAAAGGTGACTGGCTGTCCTCGGGACAAACGGTTTGCAAGGTGGCGGACGTAAAGCAGGTCCGGGGGCAGGTGAGATTCTGGAACACTTAGGAGGGTGTCACTCAAGTCTTACAGCCACGAAAGACAAGCCAGCTTTTGAAATAGACCCCCCAAATGTCGCAGAAGGGGGTGCTGCATATGACCTAGTGTCTCCCTCCCCCTTACGCCGAAGGATCTTGAGAAGGTGAATTGTCTGAAACACGTCCTCTTGCTTTCAAATAATTCAGATTTTCTGCGCCTACCAGCAGCCCAGATCTATTACGCTGCTGGAACCAAGGTCCACCTCTGAGGTATATCAATGACAAGGTGGAAGGGGTTCCCCCAGATTTTCCTGTCTGGGGACCCCCAAACCTGGGGCTGTGTTTGCCCTACTGGAGGTCATCAGCAATGCCATTTGGCCAAACTCCAGGGCAAAAGATCCTTCTTCCATCTTTGCTGACCTTACGTCCCACTTGTCGTCTACTCCGCTTCACCCCCTACCAGGAAGTTCTTTTCAAAGCCCACCCCCCTCCCCACTCTCTCTCTTTCTCTACATCCCATCTCAGTCCTTCAGGGAAGTGCCAGTTCTTCTGGCACAATGAAGAGATCCCGGGGAAGGGAAGTTTCACTTTTTCACAGAGTTGGAAGGGACCGTGGTGGTTATCTAGTCCAACCCTCTGCTCAGGCAGGAGTCCCTGTATACCATTACGGGCAAATGGCTGTCCAGTCTTTTCTTAAAAACATCCAGAGAAGTTGCACCCACAACTTCTGGAAGCAAGTCGTTCCACTGATTGTTCCGTTAGGAAATTTCTCCTTAGTTCTAGGTAGAGCAGTGATGAGTGCAGAGAAAAAAAATGATTAAGGGACTGTAGGCTCAAACCTATGAAGAACGGTTGTAGGAACTGGGTATGTCTAGTAGTTTAATGAAGAGAAGGACCAGGGGGAGACATAATAGCAGTCTTCCAGTATCTCAGGGGCTGCCCCAAAGAAGAGGGAGTCAAGCTATTCTCCAAAGCCCCTGAAGGCAGGACAAGAAGCAACGGATGGAAACCAATCAAGGAGAGAAGCAACCTAGAACTAAGGAGGAATTTCCTGACAGAACAATGAATGGAATAGCTTTCTCCTGTGGTTGCTTTGGAAAGAGTCCAGAGAAGAGCAACAACGATGATCAGGGGACCGGAAGCTAAAACATAGGAAGGACGGTTGCAGGAACTGGGTATGTCTAGTTTAATGAAGAGAAGGACGAGGGGTGACATGATAGCAGTCTTCCAATATCTCAGGGGCTGCCCCAAAGAAGAGGGAGTCAAGCTCTTCTCCAAAACGCCTAAAGGCAGGACAAGAAGCAGCGGATGGAAACTGATCAAGGAGAGAAGCAACCTAGAACTAAGGAGAAATTTCCTGACAGTGAGAACGATTAACCAGTGGAACAACCTGCCTCCAGAAGCTGTGAATGCTGCATCAGTGGAGGTTTTCAAGAAGAGACTGGACAATTTGTTTGGAATAATATAAGGACTTTGCTTTGAGCAGGGGTTGGACTAGAGGACCTCCAAGGTCCCTTCCAAGTCTGTCATTCTCTTCTGTTAGTTTAATGAAGAGAAGGACATGATAGCAGCCTTCCAGTATCTCAAGGGCTGCCCCAAAGAAGAGGGAGTCAAGCTACTCTCCAAAGCCCCTGAAGGCAGAACAAGAAGCAACAGATGGAAACTCTTCAAGGAGAGAAGCAACCTAGAACTAAGGAGAAACTTCCTGACAGTCAGAACAATTAACCAGTGGAACAACCTGCCTCCAGAAGTGGTGAATGCTCCAACACTGGAAGTCTTTAAGAAGAGACTGGACAGCCATTTGCCTGAAGTAGTATAAGGTCTCCTGCTTCAGCAGGGGGGTGGATTGGAGGACCTCCAAGGTCCCTTCCAATTCTGTTATAGGTTGGTTCTCTCCTTAATTACTTTCCATCCATCGGGGCTGCTGCCAGCCTGGATGAAGCTTGGATTGATGGAGAACCCGCCTCCCGGATTGTCCTGGAGAGAGAAGGCTAGCAATGCTCTCTCCTAAGCAAGGACTGGCGCAAGAATCATAGCTTAGGTTAACCTGGCTTATTTGGGAATGGACTGAAGACCGGTGTTTTTGAATCAAGGTGGAGTGTCCACACAATGTCCTCTCCACTGTGTTCAGCATTCTCCAGGGTGGAGAATGCTGCCAATGGCATCTTAGGGGAGCCCACCCACCCTAGCTCTGTTATAAACCAGGTTCCTGGATGTGCCAACCAAGTTGCTGCTCAGCACAAGAAATTTCCAGAAGCTGTGAATGCTCCAATGCTGGAAGTTTTTAAGAAGAGACTGGGCAGCCATTTGTCTGAAATGGTATAGGGTTTCCTGCCTGAGTGGGGGGTTGGACTAGATGACCTCTAAGGTCCCTTCCAACATTATTATTATTATTATTATTATTATTATTATTATTATTATTATTATTAAAGGTAAAGGTTCCCCCGCACACGCGTGCTAGTCGTTTCCAACTCTAGGGGCCGGTGCTCATCTCCGTTTCAAAGCCGAAGAGCCATATTATTATTATTATTATTATTATTATTATTATTATTATTATTATTATTATTATTATTATTATTATTATTATTATATAAAACTTTTATTCATAAAACATGAAACTCAGTCAACTGAACACTCAAACTGACTGGCACTAATGGTTGACACGGGTTGCTGCCAGCATCCTAGGTATCAACCAGGTATTATTATTATTATTATTATTATTATTATTATTATTATTATTATTATTATTATTATTATTATTAATCATCGCACAGTCGGCCAGATGTTCAGACTGGATCTGGCATTTTTCTCTACCTATTGAGTCCTTACCAAGGACCTGGGATAGGCAGATGTGGATGTTTGATGGTATTACAGATCTCGTCGCAGGATGGAAGCAGTTCCTAGTAAGGCTGCCTTTTCAATTGACTAATGGCAAATTTGTCAATGCCGATGATGGTGTTAAAGTGGTGCTCCAGTTGTTTTGGGATTGCACCCAAGGTGCTTATTATTATTATTATTATAAAACTTTTATTCATAAAACATGAAACTCAGTCAACTGAACACTCAAATTGACTGGCACTAATGGTTGACACGGGTTGCTGCCAGCATCCTAGGGATCAACCAGGTATCTCCTTAAAATGTAAGATGTCCCGAGTAGCACAGTTTTTTGTAGCTTTGCTGGAGTTATTGCAGGAAGCTGCAGTTTCTTGATGTCTTTTGCAAAGTTTTTGGACATAGTTCCCAGTGCCCCGATGACAATGGGTATTATTATTATTATTATTATTATTATTATTATTATTATTATTATTATTATTATTATTATTATTATTATTATTATTTACCAAGACATCAACTGTAAGCAGAATTATGCTGATCCAGGCCAGGTTGAGGAAATTTGCTGGTGAATGAGACACAATTTTGTGTACAGGTAATCCTCCAGTTACGACCACAAGGGGGCATAAAATTTCCCTTGATAAACTAGGGGAAGTTCTTCACATGAATGGTGCCGGATTTTACCACAGCTGTTCAGAGAATCGTTGCGGTTGTTAAGCGAGTCACAGGGTTGTTAAGAGAATACAGCTTGCCCCATTGATTTTGTTTGTTGGAAGCCGTCTGGGACGATCGCAGATGGGGATCACACGACCCCAGGATGCTGCGACCGTCGTACATATGAGCCAGTTGCCAAACAGATGAATTTTCATCAGGGGATGCTGTAGGTCAGGGGTAGGCAACCTCGGCTCTTTTATGACTCACGGACTTCAACTCCCAGAATTCCTGAGCCAACATAGGGGAACTATGCCCCCATCATGACTCGTGGACTTCAACTCCCAGAATTTCTGAGCCAGCGTGGGGGAACTATGGCCCCCTCATGACTCGTGGACTTCAACTCCCACAATTCCTGAGCCAGCGTGGGGGAAATATGGCCCCCTCATGACTCGTGGACTTCAACTCCCAGAATTCCTGAGCCAGCATAGGGGAACTATGGCCCCCTCATGACTCGTGGACTTCAACTCCCAGAATTCCTGAGCCAGCATGGGGGAAATATGGCCCCCTCATGACTTGCGGACTTCAACTCCCAGAATTCCTCCCTTTCTCCTCAGCATGGCTGGCTCAGGAATTCTGGGAGTTGAAGTCCACCAGTCACAAAAGAGCCAAGGTTGCCTACCCCTGCTGTAGGTCATGTGTGAAAAAGGGCCTTAAGTGACATTTTTCAGTGCCGTTGTAACTTTGAACGGTCACTAAGCTGTAAGTCAGGGACTACATATACCATCCCAGTTGTTTGTCCAATCTTTTCTTGACAACCTCCAGTGATGCAGCGCCCACAACTTTGGAGGCAAGCTTCAAAGAACCCCGTTCTCTGCCCTTCACTGCCGGTGGAAGAAACCACATTTCAGCAAAAAATAAAATTAGGGATCTGACTTGTGTCATGAAGTGTGCGGAGTAACACAAGTTGGACTAGGCTCCTTAGCACGGAAGCAGCTCAGCTCTACCGGGTGCACAATACCTGCACAAGTGTGATCCTTTTTCACACTTACGACCGTTGCAATGGCTGCTCGGCAACTGACTCATATTTAGGACGGTTGCAGTGTCCCGGGATATGTGATCCCCCTTTCGAGACTTTCTGACAAGCAAAGTCAATGAGGAAGCCAGATTTACTTAACCACGGTGGCAAGCAAGGTTGTAAAATGGGGGCAGGCTCACTTAAGAACTGTCTCGTTTAGCAACATAAGTCTTCAGCTCAATTGTGGTTGTAACTCCAGCACTACCTGTATGAGGCTCTTGCCTTGAGCAGGGGGTTGGACTAGAAGACCTCCAAGGTCCCTTCCAGCTCTATGAGTCTAGGCCAGGGGTAGGCAATCTCGGCTCTTTTATGACTCGTGGACTTCAACTCCCAGAATTCCTGAGCCAGCATGGGGGAACTACGGCCCCCTCATGACTTGCGGACTTCAACTCCCAGAATTCCTGAGCTAGCACGGCTCAGCTTGGAAACCTCTCCCTTTCCCCTCAGCGTGGCTGGCTCAGGAATTCTGGGAGTTGAAGTCCTCGAGTCATAAAAGAGCCAAGGTTGCCTACCCCTGGTCTAGGTTGTATGTTTTAAAGCAGAGGTCCCCAACCTTTGGGGCCCTAGGGACCGGTTCCGTGGGGAGAGGTTTTTCCGCGGACCGGAGGGTGTGTGGTTTTGTGTGCTGCCTGCATCCCCCGGATGGGGCTTTGCTTGTTTGTGCGGACCGGTTGCTGACATGCCACAGCCCCATACTGCTCCACAGACCCAGGGGGTTGGGGACCCCTGTTTTAAAGCATTTTCATGTGGGACCTGTACACCACTTAAAGTGTGTCCCAGATCTGTGGGTCTCCCTCAAACTGCAGGAAGTGTGTGGGGAGAGGCCTTTTAAATTGCTTTATACCAGTCTTCCCATCCTGGGACACCTGCATACGCTGGATTTCGACTCTTGGAATCCCTGGTTAGCATGAGACACGCATGGCTGGGAAAAGTTAGAACAATTAACCAGTGGGAAAACCTGCCTCCAGAAGCGGGGAATGCTCCAACGCTGGAAGTTTTTAAGAAGAGACTGGACAGCCATTTGTCTGAAATGGGTATAGGGTTTCCTGCCTGAGCAAGGGGGGGGGGGGTTGGACTAGAAGACCTCAAAGGTCCCTTCCAACTGTATTATTATAATTATTTATTTATTTATTTATTTTTATTTAATTCCATTTATATCCCGCCCTTCTCCGAAGACTCAGGGTGGCTTACAAGCTTAGCAGTAGCCTTCATTCTATGTATATGCCTGCTTATTAGGGCTTTCACACACACCCCAAGCGGCATTATTACAAAGTCAGCTTAATTGCCCCCAACAATCTGGGTCCTCATTTTACCTCCCTCGGAAGGATGGAAGGCTGAGTCAACCTTGAGCCTGGTGGGACTCGAACCTGCACTGATTGCAGGCAGCTGGTGTTACTTAAGGAGGCATTAGCCCACTGCTCCACCAAGGATAATAATGAAGTGCCCTAGGATTTAAGAAATTTGAGCAACAATTTGGAATTGGTTCCTAACTGATGTTTTGTTAATTTTTAATGTGTTGCTTTGACGACGTTCTAAGCCAGAGGTCCCCAACCTTTTGGGCACGAGGGACAGGTTCCACGGAGAGAGGTTTTAGCGTGGACCAGAGGGTGCGTGGTTTTGTATGCTGCCTGCATCCCGCGGATGGGACTTTGCTTGTTTGTGCGGACCGGTTGCTGGCATGCCACAGCCTGGTACTGGTCCACGGACCGGGGATTGGGGACCCTTGTTTTAAGCCACCAAGAGCCACCTCACCATGAGATGGGCAACATACACATTTGATAAATCAAATGGAAATAAATAAATCAGCCCTTCCAGAAAATCTCTGCGGAGAACGAGAAACCTCACTGGCTGCTGTTACAGATGGGCGCCAGGCTGGTGTTACAGAGACGCTGGCTATTAGAGGTAATCCCCGACTTACGGCCACATTTCTGTTGTTAAACTGTTGCAGTTGTTAATGTGAATTTGGCCCTGTTTTTACGATCTTTCTTGCCACGGTTGTTAAGCGAATCATGGCAGTTGTTAAGTTAGTCACCCGGTCATTAAGTGAATCTGGCTTCCCCCCCCCCCCGGACTTGGCTTGTCAGAAGGTCGCAAAAGGCGGATTACATGACACCCCACCCCACCCCCACCCCTGGGACGCTGCAACGGTCATAAATGTGAGTCAGGTGCCAAGTGTTCGAATTTTGATCATGTGACCATGGGGGAGGCTGCAACGGTAGTAAGCATGAAAAATGGTTGTAAGTTAATTTTGCAGTGCTGTTGTAACTTCAAACGGTCGCTAAAGGAATGGTTATAAGTCGAGGACTACCTGCATTTACAGAAGATGCGCAAGTCTAGAGAATTTAGCTGAAGTTCTGCTTTAACCTTTTGCTTTTCGCAGCTGAGTGTACGGAATCAATGCCACCCGTTTGGTGGGGTTATCATCCCGTTTTCTGAATAGGCAAGAGAAACGGGTCAGTACAGTGACTGTGTTTTGCAGGTTGTGTGAACACAGCCACAGTGTCATTTGGGAAAGAGCTGGGCGGGTTGTGTAGAAAAATATCCCGGCATTAAACAAGCTCTGCTATAACCTTTTTCTGGAGGTTCAAACACATCACTTTGGGTCTCCCCAGGTATTCAGATACCTGTGAGCAGATGCGAGTCTTTTCATCCCATCCAGACATTCTCTGTATCACTTAGTGACTAGCTTTTATTCTTGGGCACAACCCACTAGACAGCATGACCCCTCAGCTTTCCCTAAGGGAAATTAGCTTTACACAGGGTGCCGAGCCAGGCTTGGCTTCCTCATGATTCAATGCAAACCCACGCAAACTGCAGTCCTTCGGGAAAGGGCGGTATATAAATCTAAATAAATAAACAAGCCTGCCGCATAACAGTTTAGTGTGATGAGTAAAGCCAGTCAGCGTGTGGCTTGGTCCCAGCGAAAGGGATCTTAAGAGAGTTTGCATTCCCTCGCCACTGCTTTTGCTCACAGAGGGCTGTAAATAGGGGTCTTATGCTAGCTTGGATGAAATGGCAGCCACAGAATTTAAGAGAGTGTGATGTTGGTTTACCCATTTCCCCCCACCCCGTCTCCAAGGGAGGTGGAGTTTAATCTCTTATCTAGTCAGTTTATCTACTCCCTTGATTGTTTGTCTTAACAATGGAAACACAAAGGAGGCACATTTTCCTAGGCCGGTACCATAACCACGGTCCATGTCCAGGCCTTGAACTACTCAAGGTTTGCATCAAGTCGGTAGCTTGACATTCTTGTCTGCTGGATGGGCGAAAGTAGCAACCGGGTGGGGGCACACAGTACGCTGGAGCCCGCTCCATGTTCGGCCTCTCCAGGGTTAGCATCGCTGAAGAGAGCAACCCACCACTGGAACTCCTAAACCGATCAACCAGGACAGCAGCGTTCCAGGTTTGCAAAAAGTGAACATAGTGCAAAGCGAAAGATCACAAACTTAAGAGCTTCTTTGACCCCAGGAGGGGACGGCAGGTTGCTCCGTGTGAGGTATATCTCTGCCTTCTCGTCATCTTTGCTCCCGGGAGCCTTTTCCAAAACGCAGAGAGCAGAGTAGGCTCAGAGCAAACCGTCGAGAAAGTCTCACAAATGCAACGGGGTGTGGGGCGAGCGACGTGTCTGCAGGCGCCCTTGCGCGCCACGCTCACGATTCGACACGTTTCACAACATTCTTGGAGGGGAAAGGAAATGCCACCCGAGTCCTCTTGCTGTCTTGCGCCAACGTTTCTTTGAAAGAAGGGCTGGCACCGATGGGGCACGTGGAACCCCTGACCGCATATCCTCTGGCGTGCGTGGCTCCAGCGTTGCCTTCCCAGATATTGGCCAGGGCTTGAAAATGGTGCGGCATTGTGTCGCGTCTGCAGACCGGACGTTGTTTGAGGCAACGTTCGCCAAGGGTTAGCCTTGGAAGAGGCCTCGTGATAGTATGGAATCTCTGGACAAAGTGCTGAGTGTGCTTTTTTCCTTTCTCCTGCGGTACACCAACTAACTCTACTAGAGTGAGGATTGGAGGAAGAGAGAAGTCCGAACGGCGGACGTGACGTGGAGGCTGGCCTACAGTTTGCATTATAGAACCCAACGAAACGGCAGATCCAAAATTATGCAAAGTACAAAGAGGATTGGGTGTCTTCTCTCTTCACTAGAAACACAAGGGCAGTTTGACTAAGGACAATTATCTGTACCAAAAGGGTAGGTGGTAGTGACGGTGGCGTGA
This sequence comes from Vipera ursinii, assembly GCF_947247035.1. Classification (NCBI taxonomy): domain Eukaryota; kingdom Metazoa; phylum Chordata; class Lepidosauria; order Squamata; family Viperidae; genus Vipera; species Vipera ursinii. Next base: position 3,110,062 of record NC_139516.1, read on the forward strand.
AGCAAGCTTGTAAGTGTAGTGATTTGCAAACCCTATGTCTGTTACTGAATTGGGGGGGGTCATACTAGAAAGCAGTGGGATTCATCTTATTCTAGCAAGCCTGCCCTCCCCACACCCCCAAATGTCCAGATCAGGATTAGGGGTTCTGCAAGACTTCTGCACCATTTTAGATACCTTTAGAGGAGAATATATGTGGCTCAGGGCTGATCTGTGGGGGTCCATGGTGGTCTTGGAGCTGGGTGGTTTTCTTGCAGACATTTCATGGCCCAACCAGTTATCATCATCAGTGCTAGAAGGAAGTGGGATGTGGGAAGAGGAGGAGGAGAAGGAGGAGGACTGTGGGGTCCCTGGTGTTCTCTGAGCTGGGTTGTTTTCTTGCAGACGTTTCATCACCCAACTAGGGAACATCATCAGTGCTAAATGGGAGTGGGTTTTTCACTATGTTTTCTTTCTCTTAGACCTGTTGTTCTCAACCTTTCTGCCTCCACAGACTGGCGGTGGTGGTAGTGGCGGCGGCGGCGGAGGTGGGGAGGGGTTTGCATGCATTCTCGCCGCTTTTTGCAAATGGATCTTTGCGTGCTTGCCCACCACTTGCACAGCATGGTTCCCAACGGGCCACAGACTGGGCTCAGGATGTCGACTGTGGGTTGGGGACCCCTGTCTTAGATAACAAGAAACAAGGGAAAGAAGCCACCAGCTTGCAAGGAGACAGAAGATGAAGTCAGACCTCTGGAAAACTCTGTGTGTGTGTGTGTGTGTGTGTGTGTGTGTGTGTGTGTGTGTGTGTAAAAGGGGACCTGCGGAATTTGGGGAGCTGCCGTTGCAAACATTTTTGCAACATGCCCTCTGCCTCCTCTCTGCGAAACAGATACAGTCCTTCTTCTGCTGCTGCAGCGTTTTCCAAACTTGGCAACTGGAAGATGGGTTGACTTCAACTCCCAGAATCCCCCAGCCAGCCAGCCAGCCACGCTGCAAGACAGGCTCCTGTAAGGTGAAGAACATGGATGGACGTGGACTTAAGCAGGACGGGAGATGATGGAGAGACGGTGAGGTAGACTCAGGGCTGGTTAGAGAATGACACTTGGAAAAAGCAGGGAAGAGAGAAGAGCGAGGCCGCGACAACGGAGGGACGTTTTCTGGATCACTCAAAAACATTCGGATGTTGATGTTAAGAGGAGGGAGAAGGGAATCAGCCAGTGGCGTGGGAAACGTGACGCACGTTTCCTAAAGCAAACGGAGTTTTCAACAGCAGCAGCCCTCAAAGGGGATGGATCCTCCGCAAAGAGAGGATGGTCCTATCCTGTCCACGCTGTGTCAGGGCCACCACAGCGATGGCTTCTCTCAAGTTATTTGCATAAATCAAGATCCAGCACATCAGGATGCCCGGTCAAGTCGACCCACCTGTGCGCTAAATAAATAAGGTAACAGGAAAGAGAAATTCAAGTGTGTGTAGGGGATTTACAATCGTGGTCCGCCTAAACCCTGAAAGCTCCGAGGGCGACAAAGCAGATGTGCGTGCGCATGACAGAGCTGGCCGGGTAGGGAAGGAGGAAGAAGTTATGGCTGTGAGCAGGTGCTGCTCATGTTGGTGACCGACCGGCAGCTGATCTTCCGGATCGAGTGCAGGGCGACTGTGCAGCAGCCCCGCAGCAGGGAGCTGATGTTGTAAATGGGTTGCCCCTGCCTCCGCTGCGAACGGCACAGCCAAGCGACCGTAGGCACGGCGGGCACAACCACCGCCAAGAGATCCACAAGGAAATGGCGGCTCCAGTAAGTCTGAGGCTCGGCCGAAGCACCCACTGGGGCTGCTGCCCCCGCGGGGTCCTGCCCTGCCTCAGTTGCCTCATCTTCAGGGGTGCAGACGATGGTCACGGAGGGGCTGGCGCTGCAAGGCTGATGCACAGCCGGGTTTTGCGAGCCTGGCTGGCCATTGGGCTTCTCGCCGGGTTCTCCATCACTGACGATGACGACAGCAGAGGAGGGTTCGGGGGCCGTCCTGTCTGTGGGGTCTGAGCAGTTGAGGAAACATCTCTCTGAGCTGGTGGGCTCTGTCACCTCCTCTATCTCAGACGGCCACTCCGAGGTGGGACTGGCGAGGCTGCCCGCTTGAGACTTCATGACCTTCTCCAAGATGGTGTCCAGATCTGGCTGGTAATGTCCGAAGTCTGTCTGGATGGCTTGTTCCTGCATGCAGCTAGCTTGGACGGCGGCCTCCACGCTCTGCTGAGATCCCGTTAGTTTCTCGTACGTGGAGCTGGTGGGCATCTGGGAGCCCAGGGTGTAGGAGGTGTGCAGGGACGAGGTATCGTCGGGAACGCATTCCACACCTGAGGACAGAAGGCTGCTGTGGTCCAGCAAATCTGTCCGGCTCAAGGAGTTCTCTGCCGCCACGAAGCCGCTGTCGGCTCCGTCGTCCACGGAGATGGTTTGAGAGCCGCCGATGTTCCTGTCCGTCGCTCCCTGGTCACTCAACTTGGTGTATGTGGAGCTGCGGGTGAGCGAGCGTGCGGGAGATCCCCCAGCTGACTCGGGGTGCCCTTCCTCTTTGACTGTCCCATTCTGCGCAACCTCCATGCTGTGCAGCAGCGTCTCCAGCTTCTTGTTCTGAATGTTGATGTCCACAAAGTACTTCTGGAGGCCTTTGTCTTTCTCGATCAGGTTATTCTTGACGGTGTCGATGACCTGTTTGAGCTGTTTAATCTCCTTCCGGGCTTCTTTGAGGGCCAGCTGAGCCTCCACGCGGTGACATTCCTCTTCAATCCAGTCTTCTTGCATCCTTGAGAGTTGAGTCTTCAGGTCTTCAATCTCGGCATCCCTGCAGCGACAAACAAGCAGATGGTCACTGGGCTGACTGCAATATAGAGTACTGTACTGGGTGCCAAAACACATCATTCAGGTTGGGTTAAATTCTACATACAGGGCAGTGCTGAGGTCTTTGCTTGTTTTCTGGGACCCTCTCTGCACTTACGTGAGAGTGTAACGCACACGGTGCTGAATAGAGCTTCCGCTAGGCCAGACGTGTCAAACACAAGGACCGGGGGCCGGATCCGGCCCGCAAAGTGGTTTCATGTGGCCCATGAAGCCATCCTGGAAACAGTGAAGGAACGGCCCCCACTGCCTTGGCCCTGGCCCAGAGACCCTCCTTCTGCCAGAGACCCCCAGATCTGTCCCACTCCTGCCCGGGCCCCCATAGGCACCCTTGATGCCAACGATGTAGAGCTGGCCACGCCCACCCAGTAGGCCATACGCACTCTAGCCACGCCCACCCAGTAGGCCGCGCCCACCCTGGCCATACACACCCAGCCCCTTGAGGGCAACCACAATGCTGATGTGGCCCTCGGTGAAATTGAGTTTGACACCCCTGCGCTAGGCAGAGGATAATATTTCATAGAGGCTATTTGATATACAAGTAGCCCTTGACTTACAACCACAGGGATTAGCACCAGGCAACCAAGGAGAAAACAATATCCTAATCAAGGAACTACCAATGCGTAAACTGTACCCCCGTCAACACTGGCAGGGCAAGCTACTGTATATAAACAGGGAACAAACTCCACACTTAATCACACTGATGATTTTTCCTAGCTGGGTCGTGAAACGTCTGCAAGAAAATAACCGAGCTCAAAGTGGCTTAATATACTAAATCTGTAAATTGACTTTTTTTTTATTATTACATTTATATTGTTACATTTATATCCCGCCCTTCTCCGAAGACTCAGGGCGGCTTTACAAACTTAGCAGTAGCCTTCATTCTATGTATATGCCTGCTTGTTAGGGCTTTCACACACACACCCCAAGCGGCATTATTACAAAGTCAGCTTAATTGCCCCCAACAATCTGGGTCCTCATTTTACCTACCTGGGAAGGATGGAAGGCTGAGTCAACCTTGAGCCTGGTGGGACTCGAACCTGCACTAATTGCAGGCAGCTGGTGTTAATTAAGGAGGCATCAGCCCACTGCTCCACCAAGGCTCTAGACTTTTGAATTAAAACATTGATTAAAGATTATTTGAAGGGGGGGGGAGACAACATGGCTATCACATACGTATCAAAAAAAATGACAGGATGCCACATTCAATATTTTCTCCCGAAGGACTTAGCCTGGAAAATCAAGGGCCTCTAGAAGCAATACTTCAAGGCCAGATAAATACTTTCCCAGAGGAAATATATGCAATGTTAGGACAAATACAAATGACAATAGACTCAAACCACGACGAAATTCGAAACAGCTTTGAGGATTCTTTGACCAAGTGAGAAAACTAGTGGACCAGAGGAATGCTGTAGATATAATTTACTTGGACTTCAGTAAGGCATTTGATAAAGTAGATCACAACCTACTACTTGATAAGATAGAAAAATGTGGGTTAGATAGCATCACCACCAGATGGATTCGTAGCTGGCTGACAGGCCGTACTCAGCGTGGGGTCCTCAATGGAACCGCATCTACATGGAAGGAAGTGTGTAGTGGGGTGCCCCAGGGCTCTGTTCTGGGCCCAGTGCTCTTCAACATCTTCCTCAATGATTTGGACGAGGGGATAGATGGGGAACTCATCAAATTTGCAGACGACACCAAGCTGGCAGGAATAGCCAATACTCCAGAAGATAGGCTTAAGATACAGAAGGATCTGGACAGACTCGAACACTGGGCACTATCTAACAAAATGAAATTCAATGGTGAAAAAAGTAAGGATCTACATTTAGGCAGGAAAAACTAAATGCACAGGTATAGTATAGGTGGTTCCTTGCTCAATACCTCTCTCAACTGTGAGAGGGATCTCGGAGTCCTAGTGGACAATCACTTCAATATGAGCCAGTCGTGTGCTGCAGCTGCCGAAAAAGCCAACACGGTGCTAGGCTGCATTAACAGAGGGATAGAATCAAGATCAAGTGAAGTACTAATACCACTTTACAATGCTTTGGTAAGGCCACACCTGGAATACTGCATCCAGTTTTGGTCACCACAATGTAAAAAAGATGTTGAGACTCTAGAAAGGGTACAGAGAAGAGCAACAAAGATGATTAGGGGACTGGAGGCTAAAACATATCAGGAACGGTTGCTGGAATTGGGTATGTGTAGGGGGGGGACATGATAGCAGCCTTCCAGTATCTCAGGGGCTGCCCCAAAGAAGAGGAGGGGGTCACGTTATTCTCCAAAACGCCTGAAGGCAGGACAAGAAACAACGGATGGAAACTCATCAAGGAGAGAAGCAACCTAGAACTAAGGAGAAACTTCTTGACAGTGAGAACAGTTAACCAGTGGAACAACCTGCCTCCAGAGGTGGTGAATGCTCCAACACTGGAAGTTTTTAAGAGGAGACTGGACAGCCATTTGTCTGAAATGGTATAGGGTCGCCTGCCTGAGCAGGGGGTTGGACTAGATGACCTCCAAGGTACCTTCCAACTACTACTTCTTCTTCTTCTTCTTCTTCTTCTTCTTCTTCTTCTTCTTCTTCTTCTTCTTCTTCTTCTTCTTCTTCTTCTTCTTCTTCTTCTTCTTCTTCTTATTATTATTATTATTATTATTATTATTATTATTATTAAAATGAGCATATTTCCAATCTAAATCTACAATTAAAAAAATACCCAGGAAATAACAAGAAAGGAACAAACAAGTCAGACAGCAGATTGCAAACTAGAAGAGTCTGATCAAATGGATGAAAGGAAAAGAATTTCAATTTGACACAAACAGGAAAAAATTCTACAAGGTTCTGATAGAACAATAAAAATGGAATTATTAAGAGAACCATTAAAGTTTGGGGGACAGAAAGAATTTATCTTACTTACTTCATCTTTTGTATTCCCAACAACATTTGTAAAAATACAGGAGCTGTTGGGTAGGTGGATTGCATCAACTTGGAAGATCAGAAACAGATATAAGAGATTTGACTCGCCCTACCAGATGGACTATTACGCGAATAAACATTTGTTTGAATACAGCTAAAAGAACAGAGAATTTCAAACATAAAGGGGCCTTATAACAAGAAGGATAATGAGATATAAGTAATACAGTATGTTTTATAATATATTAAATATTAAAATAGTAGGTTGATGTAACTTTTATTAATACATAGGTAAAGGTAAAGGTTCTCCCGCACATGCGTGCTAGTCGTTTCCGACTCTAGGGGCCGGTGCTCATCTCCGTTTCAAAGCCAAAGAGCCAGCGCTTGTCCGAGGACGTCTCCGTGGTCATGTGGCCGGCATGACTAGACGCCAAAGGCGCACGGAACGCTGTTCCCTTCCCACCGGAGTGGTCCCTATTTTTCTACTTGCGTTTTTACGTGCTTTCGAACTGCTAGGTTGGCAGAAGCTGGGACGAGTAACAGGCGCTCACTCTGTTACGTGGCACTCGGGATTCGACCCGCCAGACTGCCGACCTTCTGATCGACAAGCTCAGCGTCCTAACCCACTGAGCCGCCGCGTCCCTTATTAATAAATAAGCAAAGTATAAATTGATTAAAAAGGATGTTATATCTAGATACTATAAGACAGATAAATAGTATTTTTATAATGCATGACATAAAATATTGGGATGATGTACCTAAATGGAAAAATTTAGACAGTTAGATGACTAATATGAAGAAATTATGACTGATAAGAATTGGATTGAATATCGGGGAATTTAAGCGAACAAAAATTATAAAAAATAGGACGTATGCTGAACTAATGAGATGATGGTTATGAGAATAACATAAGCTGAAAAAAATGTTATATAGAGAGATTATTATTATTTGTATAAATATAAAAAATGCCTACGCCTAATCATTTGTATAGTGAAAATATTAAGAATTATATTTTGGCTAAGGTTGAAGAAGGAAAATACAAATGGGAGGAAGGAAGATCAAAGAAAGGTATCACAAATCAATATATTAATTATGAAATCATCAAATTTAATCATTATTGACTGTTACTTAATTATTACTGTCTTTTTCCACCCCCTTGTTAAAATATAAACCAAGACAAGACGCTCCACACCTGGCACTGGAGATTGTTACAGTTAAAAACCAATAAAATATCTATAAAAAGGAAAACAACCAAGCTCAGAGAGCAGGAAGGACCCCATGCTCCTCCTCCTCCTCCTCTTCCTCCTCCACTCTGCAAACCCCATTCCCTGCTAGCTCTGATGAGCAAACTCCACATTTACTCCTAGTGATGATATTACCTAGTTTAGTCATGAATTGTCTGCAAGAAAACAACCAAGCTCAGAGAGCATCAGGGACCCCACAGTTCTCCTCCTCCTCCTCCTCCTCCTCCTCCCAAACTCCACTCCCACCTAGCACTGATGATGTTCCCTAGTTGGGTCATGAAACGTCTGCAAGAAAACAGCCAAGCTCAGAGAGCACCAATCACCCTGTGGTTCTCCACCTCCTTCTCTCCTCCTCCTGTCCCCTCCTCTTTCACTTTTCCTTCTCCTCCTCTTCCTCCTCCTCTCTGCAAACTCCACTCCCTTCCAACACTGATGATGTTCCCTAGTTGGGTCATGAAATGTCTGCAAGAAAACAACGCAGCTCAGGCAGCACCAAGGACCCCACAGTCCTCCTCCTCCTCCTCCTCCTCCTCCTCCTCCTCCTCCTCCTCCTCCTCCTCCTCCCTTCTGTCACTGATGATGTTCCCTAGTTGGGTCATGAAACATCTGCAAGAAAACAACCAAGCTCAGAGAGCACCAAGGACCCCACAGTCCTCCTCCTCCTCCTCCTCCTCCTCCTCCTCCTCCTCCTCCTCCTCCCTTCCAACACTGATGATGTTCCCTAGTTGGGTCATGAAACGTCTGCAAGAAAACAACCCAGCTCAGGCAGCACCAAGGACCCCACAGTCTTCCTCCTCCTCCCAAACCGCCCTGCCTCCTAGCACTGATGATGCTATATAGTTGGGTCACGAAACATCTTCAAGGTCAGAGAGAGCATCCAAAGACCCCACAGTTCAACCTCGAGCGGCAGAGATTCTCTTCTACTGGCAAATACGGTGAGCCCACCCACCAGGGTTAGTTGCTGGCGTATCCAGCTCATGTTGTCCAGTTAGTGCATTCATCACTCCTGTTGAAGGTGTTGCTAAGGACGGTAGCACCAGGGTTGCTTCTCACAGCATCCTGTAGCTTATAACAACAACAACAACAACAACAACAACAACGTTGGAAGGGACTTTGGAGGTCATCTAATCCAACCCGCTGCTTAGGCAGGAAACCTATCCCATTGACTTCAAGGAGTTCGTCGCCTACTCCTGCATCTCGATGGCGTGGGAGGCAGCAATAACATCTGAAAGATCCGTGACTGGCACAAGATCCTCCTGCTAAATTCGGCCTGGATTTCTCTGCCCCGGAGGCTCACCTGTCCTGCAGCCTCTCGTGAGTGTCCCTCAGCCTGGCCCGCAGGTGCCGGATGCAGACCTCTTTCTGCTGGAGGGGGGTGAGATATTGTTCAGGCGTGGGGGGCTTGATCCCATGGTTGTCGCTACATAGGAGGTACTTGACGGGGCGCCTGAAAAGAGAGGAAAACGTAATTAACAAGCTTCCTGATCAAGATCAACCCCCCACTCTATCATCTTTCTTTCTTTCTTTCTTTCTTTCTTTCTTTCTTTCTTTCTTTCTTTCTTTCTTTCTTTCTTTCTTTCTTTCTTTCTTTCTTTCTTTCTTTCCCTTCCTTCCTTCCTTCCTTCCTTCATTTCTTTCTTTCTTTCTTTCTTTCTTTCTTTCTTTCTTTCTTTCTTTCTTTCTTTCTTTCTTTCTTTCTTTCTTTCTTTCTTTCTTTCTCTTCCCTCTCCCTCCCCCTTTCTTTTTTTCCTTCCTTCCCTTTCTTTTTCTTTCTTTCTTTCTCTCTCTTTCTTCTTTCTTTTCCCTCTCCCTCCCTCTTTCTTTTTCTTCCTTCCTTCCTTCCCTTTTTTCTTTCCTTTCTTTTTCTTCTCTCCTTTTTTTCTCTTTCACCTCTCCCTCCCTTTTTTCTTTTTCTTCCCTTTTTTCTTTCCCTTTTTTCTTCTCTTCCTCCCTTTTTTCTTTCTCTTCCTTCTTCCCTCCCTCCCTCCCTCCCTCCCTCCCTTTTCTTTCTATCCCCTCTCTCCTTCCTTCCTTCCTCCCTTCCTTCTTCCTCCCTCCCTCCCTCCTCCTTCCCTTTTCTTTCTATCCCCTCTATCCCCCTTCCTTCCTTCCTTCCTTCCTCCCTCCCTCCCTCCCTCCCTCCCTTTGAATTCCATGAATCTGCAAGGAGGGTTTGTCCACTTTTTCCCACGTGTTCACACAACGAGGTGACCTTGCTGTCCCTCCCTTCAGCCAATTGCGTTGCTACTACTGCCAGACTCGGGCGTGCTCTATGGCTACTCTGTGCTTGCTTCTAAAGATGCTTCCCCCTCCTAGGTTTTTGGACTTCAACTCCCAGAATTCCTGAGTCAGCCATGCTGACTCAGGAATTCTGGGAGTTGAAGTCCAGGAGTCATAAAAGAGCCGAGGTTGCCTACCCCTGCTCTAGCGGGATTGATGAAGCAACACATGGGAGACAAAGGATACAGAATGGACGGTGGGATTGGAGAAGACTAGACCGCTATATGGAAGGAAGACAGGTCTTCATCCTCACAACACAGAAGACACGTGCCTAGTGGGGACTAGCCAGGCTCCGAATGTTATTGCCTCTCCCCCAAATTCATGGCTGGTCCCCAGAACCAGCCTTCTCCTCACCACCAAGTGAGGAGGACCTCTACAAGGGGACAGCTCGTTCTGTGGTGGCCTCCCATCCGTGTATTCGTCCTGATGAGGGGCTGGCTTGGCCTCCACCATAACTTAATTTCAGCCCCCGCTGAAGTCCGTTTCATCTTTCCAGGGTTTTACAGGCATTTGTATTGCTTTTCTGTTGTTATTGCAAGTCAGAGCACGCACAGACGTATTGCGCTGAGGTAACCCAGGAGTAAATTCAGCAAACAGTGGTGTGCATTAAATGGTGGTTTATCATACGCTATCTACAACGTACACTAGGAACAAAATACATACACGTGGTCATTCAGCAAACTCCAGCAGGAAACGGGGGAGAGAGAAAGAGTCTAGCAAAAAGCCTTCCCTTTTATACTCAAGCTCTTAAAGGGATACAGACACCCGCTGAGTCATTCCTAACATTGCATCGTCCGTCTCACATTGTACAAGCTGGTTAGCTTCTAAATCACTACCTCGACATTACGGGCCGTCCTCGACTTGCAACAGTTCATTTAGCGACCGTTCAAAGTTACAGCAGCACTGCAAAAAGTGACTGACGACCAGTTTTCACATGTATGACCGTTGCAGCGTCCCTGTGGTCGCGTGATCAAAGTTCAGACGCTTGGCAACTGACTCGTATTTATGACGGGCGCAGGGGCCCGGGGTCACGTGATCCCCTTTTTGTGAGTGCCTGACAATCAAAGTCAAGGGGGAAGCCGGATTCGTTTAACAAAAGTGTGACTAGCTTAACCACTGCAGTGATTCACTTAACAACCATGTGACTAGAAAGACCGTCAAGTGGGGCAAAATTTACTTAACAATGTCTTCCTTAGCAACAGAAATTTTGGGCCGAGCATACCTGAAGAGGATCAGTAGGTTATCAAAGTACAGGTAGTCCTCGACTTATAACTATTTGTAAGTTTATTTACTGACCATTTATTTATTGATTGACCGTTTATTGACCATTCAAAGTTACACTGGCGCCGAAAAAACTTGCCTTGTGGCTGTTTTTCACAGTTACGGCTGTTGCAGCATCCCCCCAGGGTCACATGATCAAATGTCAGATGCTTGGCAACTGATTCAAATTTATGACGATTGCCGTGTCCAGGGTTGTGTGATCACCATTTGCGACCTTCGGACAAGCAAAGTCCATGGGGAAGCCAGATCACGTGACCCCAGGACACTGCAACCGTCATAAGTATGAGTCATTGGCCAAGTGTCCAAACATGGATCGCATGACCACAGAGATGCTGCAACGGTCGTTAAGTGTGGAAAAAAACGGTCCTAAGTCGCTTTTTCCAGGGTCTGTTGCCAGTTTGAATGGCCACTAAAGGAATGGTTGTAAGTTGAGGACTTCCCGTATCTATTCCGGAAGGCTGCTGGCCAAAATGCGATTCGTAGGTATGGCGCGTGGAAAGTGTACATTAGGAGAACCGTGAACGCACGGGTTATGTTTTGTGCGCTTCTTGGACGTCTGGATCGCTCCAGGGTGTTGTTACGGCCCACTCTGAACGGTTGACAGAATCAGCCTTTTGCCCCACGACGATCTGGCTCCTCATTTTACTGACTTCGGAAGGATGAAAGGCTGAGTCGGCCGTGAGCCGGTGAGAATCGAACTGCAGGCAGTGGGCAGAGTCAGCCTGCAATGCTGCATTGCAGTCTGTAGCATTGCAAACCGAAGCAAAACTGGGACAGCGTGGGGGTTAAAATCAGGAAAAATATAGCTTGAGCAATAGCACTTAGACTTATCTACCGCTTCACAGTGCTTTACAGCCCTCTCTAAGCATATCTGCCCCCAACCATCGGGGTCCTCATTTTACCGACCTCGGAAAGGTGGGTGGCTGAGTCAACTTTGAGCTGGTCAGGATCGAACTGATGGCAGTCAAAAGAATTCGCTTGCAATACTACATTGTAACCACTGTGCCACCAGGACTCAGAGGAAGGAAAAAGAGAGGAAAAGGAGAAGGAAGGGAGGGAGGAAATGAAGGAAGGAAGGAAGAGGAGAGGGGAAGAGAAGGGAAGGGAAGGGAAAGAGGGAGGGAAGGAGAGGAGAAGGGAAGGGAAGGAAGGAGAGGAGAAGGGAAGGGAAAGAGGGAGAGGGAGGGAGGAAGGGGAGAGGGGAGGAGAAGGGAAGGGAAAGAGGGAGGCAGGGAGGGAAGGAGAGAAGAAGGAAGGAAGGAAGGAAGGAGAGGAGAAGGGAAGGAAGGAAGGAAGGAAGGAAGGAGAGGAGAGGAGAGGAGAAGGGAAGGAAGGAAGGAAGGAAGGAAGGAAGGAAGGAAGGAAGGAAGGAAGGAAGGATGGAAGGAAAATATTGCAATAGCCCTTAGACTTATATACCGCTTCACGGTGCTTTACAGCCCCCCTCTAAACGCTTTACAGAGTCAGCCTATTTGCCCCCCCCCAACAATCCGGGTCCTCATTTTACCGACCTCAGAAGGGCGGAAGGCCGAGTAACAAACAACCTTGAGCTGGTCAGGATCGAACTGCCGAACTGCAGGCAGCCGGCAGTCAGCAGATGTAGCCTGCAGTACTCCATTTTAACCCCTGCGCCGCGCCCTTGTCACCTGGCGAAGGGCAGACTGGCCCTTCGGCCTGGACCCGCACGCTCAGCGGCGCCCCCTGGCGTTACCTTGGCGTGGGACTGCTGTCGCTGCCCTTGCAAGAGCCGGAATTGCTGCTGCTGCTGAGCGACGAGGTGCCGTAGGTGTCGCGCATAGTGACGGGCGGGGAAGGGCGCCTGGAGGCAGGAAGAAGAGGCTGTTTCTCAGTCGGAGTGGCTGGGGCCGTTGCGGACTTATAGAGGGAGGCTGGGCCACTCCTTCCGTAAAACTCACGGCTTCCACAACCCGAGGGAAGACAAACGCACAAGACAGGAGAAGAGAATCAAGGTAAAAAGTAGGACCGTACAAACAGGAGAGGGAGGAGGGGAGGAGGAGATGACAAGGTAAGACGGCCAAAGCTTCTCTACAAGGAGCAACAGCAGGACCACGGGGGGGGGGGATATGGGTGTGTGTGTGGACGTGTGGGGGGGGAGGGTCTATAGGTCTCTCTCCCCTTCTTGCCCTCCTTAAAACTCAGTTCTCTAGAAAGAGTCCAGAGAAGAGCAACAAAGATGATCAGGGGACTGGAGGCTAAAACATATCAGGAATGGTTGCTGGAATTGGGTGTGTCTAGGCCACCTTGGCTCTTTTACGACTCGTGGACTTCAACTCCCATAATTCCTCAGCCAGCATGGGGGTTACTATGGCCCCTTCATGACTCATGGACTTCAACTCCCAGAATTCCTGAGCCAGCATGGGGGAACTATGGCTCCCTCATGACTGGTGGACTTCAACTCCCAGAATTCCTGAGCCAGCCATGCTGAGGGGAAAGGGAGAGGTTTCCAAGCTGAGCCATGCTGGCTCAGGAATTCTGGGAGTTGAAGTCATGAAGTCATCAAGGGGCCACAGTTCCCCCATGCTGGCTCAGAAATTCTGGGAGTTGAAGTCCACGAGCCATGAAGGGGCCATAGTTCCCCCATGCTGGCTCAGGAATTCTGGGAGTTGAAGTCTGCAAGTCATGAGGGGGCCATAGTTCCCCCATGCTGGCTCAGGAATTCTGGGAGTTGAAGTCCACGAGTCATGAAGGGGCCATAGTTCCCCCATGCTGGCTCAGGAATTCTGGGAGTTGAAGTCCACCAGTCATGAAGGGGCCATAGTTCCCCCATGCTGGCTCAGGAATTCTGGGAATTGAAGTCCATGAGTCATAAAAGAGCTAAGGTTGCCTACCCCTGGTCTAGTCTAATGAAGGCAAGGACGAGGGGGGACAGGATAGCAGTCTTCCAGTATCCCAGGGGCTGCCCCAAAGAAGAGGGAGTCAAGCTCTTCTCCAAAGTGCCAGAAGGCAGGACAAGAAGCAATGGGTGGTTCCCCCCGCACATGTGTGCTAGTCGTTTCCGACTCTAGGGGCCGGTGCTCATCTCCGTTTCAAAGCCGAAGAGCCAGCGCTTGTCCGAGGACGTCTCTGTGGTCATGTGGCCGGCATGACTAGACGCCAAAGGCGCACGGAACGCTGTTACCTTCCCACCGGAGTGGTCCCTATTTTTCTACTTGCATTTTTATGTGCTTTTGAACTGCTAGGTTGGCAGAAGCTGGGACGAGTAACAGGCGCTCACTCTGTTACGCGGCACTCGGGATTCGACCCGCCAAACTGCCGACCTTCTGATTGACAAGCTCAGCGTCCTAACCCACTGAGCCACCGCGTCCCTCTATACAGTACAATACAATACAATATGATAATAAAGTGGGTGGAATTTGATGCTCCATCACGCCTGCCATTTCTTTTTTTTTTTAAAGAAAAACCCCATATGGGCACCCCTGTAAAGGACCCGACTCTTGTCCGCTGCCAGGTAAGACATGTTTCTTCATGGGAAAGGTTTATAGGATGAAGTGCAAGAGAGAGGCGTTGCTGTGAGTGGACCAACTGCTGCAGGCGCCCACCTTCAGTGGGAGGGAGAGAAAAAAATTAAATCATATTCACCTTCGGGATCCCGTCGAGGGTCTTCTGCTTCCTGGCAAGGACATAGCAATCACGCCACGGATTGGGGCAGTGAAGCCAAGGCTGGCTGGGACGGGGAGAGAAAGAAGGAGATTAGGCTGAGAATTAAGACCAGGCAGCTGTGAAGTCTAGTAGATAGGCTCTGGGTTCAGATCCGATCTTTTTTTTTTCCCCTTTCTTTCCTTCCTTCCTTCCTTCCTTCCTTCCTTCCTTCCTTCCTTCCTTCCTTCCTTCCTTCCTTCCTTCCTTCCTTCCTTTTACTCTTCCCTTTCCCTCCCTCTTTTTCCTTCCTTCCCTTTTTTCTTCCTTTCTTTTTCTTCTTTCTTTCTTTCTTTCTTTCTTTCTTTCTTTCTTTCTTTCTTTCTTTCTTCCTTCCTTCCTTCCTTTCTTTCTTTTACTCTTCCCTTTCCCTCCCTCTTTTTCTTCCTTCTTTCCCCTTTTCTTTCCTTTTTCTTCTCTTCCTTTTCTTTTCCCCCTCCCTCCCTCTCTCCTTCTTGTCCTTCCTTCCTTTTTTCTTCCTTTCTTTTCTCTTCCCTCTCCCTCCCACCCTTCCTTTTTTCCTTCCCTTTCTTTCTTTCTTTCTTTCTTTCTTTCTTTCTTTCTTTCTTTCTTTCTTTCTTTCTTTCTTTCTTTCTTTCTTTCTTTCTTTCTCTTTCCTTCCTTCTATCCATCCATCCATCCATCCATCCATCCATCCATCCATCTATCTATCTATCTATCTATCTATCTATCTATCTATCTATCTATCTATCTATTCATCCATCCATCCATCCATCCATCCATCCATCCATCCATCCATCCATCCATCCATCCATCCATCTATGCATCTATCCATCTATCCATCTATCCATCTATCCATCTATCCATCTATCCATCTATCCATCTATCTATCTATCTATCTATCTATCTATCTATCTATCTATCTATCTATCTATCTATCTATCTATCTATCTATCTATCTATCCTAGATTGCGTGCTTTTATACAAATTATTAAAAAAATAAAAAAATATCTAGGCTGCAGGTTGTTCCGAAAAGCTCTGGATGCAGAGGGTGGGAACAGGATGACTGTTGTCTGTCTCAATTTTACCAAAGCATTTTATAAAGTACAGGTAGTCCTCGGCTTACAGCAGTTCATGTAGTGACCCTTCGAAGTTACAACAGCACTGGGAAAAGCAACTGAGGACTATCTTCTACACTTACGACCATTGCGACATCTTTGCGGTCAGGTCACATGATCAAAATTTGGACACTCGGCAACTGACTCATATTTACGACGGTCGCAGTGACCCCGGGGTCACGCGATCCCCTTTTCTGACCTTCTGACAAGCCAAGTCAATGGGGGGGGAGCCAGATTCGCGTAACAAATCGTGTGACTAACTTAACAAGCGCAGCGATTCGCTTAACAACCGTGGCCAAAAAAGGCCGTAAAATGGGGCAAGAACTCCTTTAACAACTCCCTCGCTTAGCAACAGAAATTTTGGGCTCAATTCTGGTCGTAAGTCGAGAACCGCCTGCAGTTCCTTTGACAGCCTTTTTCCTTTTTCCATCCGGGATGCTAAACGTTGTCCCTACTCCTGGTGGCAAGAGAAAGGCACCCTTGAGTTTAGACTGAGACAATAAAAGATACTTTATTTATAACGGATGAGCTCCTAAGATGAGAAACAGAATATTTTATTTATTTATTTTTATTTTAATTCCATTTATATCCCGCCCTTCTCCGAAGACTCAGGGCGGCTTACAAGCTTAGCAGTAGCCTTCATTCTATGTATATGCCTGCTTATTAGGGCTTTCACACACACCCCAAGCGGCATTATTACAAAGTCAGCTTAATTGCCCCCAACCATCTGGGTCCTCATTTTACCTAACTCGGAAGGATGGAAGGCTGAGTCAACCTTGAGCCTGGTGGGACTCGAACCCGCACTAATTGCAGGCAGCTGGTGTTACTTAAGGAGGCATTAGCCCACTGCTCCACCAAGGCTCTTTTTATATATTTGTGAAATTTATTTATTTATTTATTTTTGGGACTTGCATGCCGCCCTATCTCCCGAAGGACTCAGGGCGGCTAACAACAATAAAAAAAACAACAATACAAAAATTTAAAAAAGAATTAAATAACAGCCCCAAAATTAATTAACTACACAGTTAAAAATTAAAACATATTGGAAAACCCCATCGTCAATCCAGGTCAGCCTGATGGAAGAAGAAAGTTTTGAGGTCGCGGCGAAAGGACCGGAGATCCGGGGCCATCCGAAGCTCAAGGGGGAGTTGGTTCCAAAGGGCAGGTGCCCCCACAGAGAAGGACCTTCCCCTGGGGGTCGCCAGCTGACATTGTCTGGCCAACGGCACCCTGAGGAGGCCCTCCCTGTGTGAGCGCACTGGGCGATGGGAAGTCGTCCCCGGCAGCAGACGGTCCTGCAAGTAACCCGGGCCTAAGCCATGTAGGGCTTTAAAGGTAAGTACCAGCACCTTAAATCTCGCCCGGAAGACAACCGGTAGCCAATGCAGCTCACGCAGGAAGGGTGTAATATGGGAGTATCGGCATGCTCCCATCACTACCCGCGCGGCCGCATTCTGCACCAGCTGGAGCCTCCGGGTGGTCTTCAAGGGCAGCCCCATGTAGAGAGCATTGCAGTAATCTATCCGAGAGGTAACGAGTGCGTGAGTGACCGTACGTAGGGCATCTCGGTCCAGATAGGGGCGCAACTGGCGCACCAGGCGAAATAAAATAAGAATGTATTTAATTAAGCAATATGTGTATTTTAGATATGACAACTACTATGTCAGGGGTCTTCAAACTTGGCCCTTTTATGGAATTCTGGGAGTTGAAGTCCACAAGTCCACAAGTCATAAAAGGGCCAAGTTTGAAGACCCCTGTACTATGTAATGAAATAGGGGAAATTTGGGTTACCCGAAAACTAAATATTAAAACTAAACTAAAGGCTTAATTTGGAGCACTGTAGCTGAAATTAGGTAAAATTTTAAAACAGGACATGGATAAGTATAAGTAGAAATATATTGATCAATGTCTCAATTGACCGCGTTACAACTAGAAATGGAGTAACTTGATTGTGATATTGTAATTAAGGGAAATGGAAGAGGGAATTTTTGCTGATGTAACCTGAGATATGTACAAAAAGATTCCGCTATTGGACTTTTGATTACCCAGTCGCCACGCTGCTTCCTAAATAATTGGATGTAAAGCTGGAAAATTAATAAAAACTTGTTTGTTTTTTTTTAAAAAAGTTTAGAATCCTCCTTCGGGTGTCACTCTCTTCTTAGCTTTTTTCTCTGCTAAGCGGGGATTTAAAAACGGTGAGAGTTTTTCAGCAGAGGGCAGAGCCGGATGCCTGCCTGCCGATAAAAGTTCCCGAGGCAAGACACGAAGCTGGAGTGGGGGAGAAATGCGCCAAGATTAGTCATCCTCCAGCTTGCTTGCCTGCTGCGAGTGAAAAGGAGGCAGCAGTGCAGAAGAAAAGAGAAGGAAGTAGGAGAGGGTGAACAGATTAATAGAATAACAGAGTTGGAAGGGGCCCCGGAGGTCATCTAGTCCAGCCCCCTGCTAAGCCAGGAAACCCTATACCATTTCAGACAAATGGCTGTCCAGTCTCTTCTTAAAGACTTGCAGCGTTGGAGGATTCACAGCTTCTGGAGGCAGGTGGTTCCACTGGTTAATTGTTCCAACTGTCAGGAAGTTTCTCCTTACTTCTAGGTTGCTTCTCTCCTTGATGAGTTTTCATCCGTTGCTTCTTGTCCTGCTTCCAGGTGCTTTGGAGAATAGCTTGACTCCCTCTTCTTTGGGGCAGCCCCTGAGATATTGGAACAGTGCTATCATGTCCCCCCTCATCCTTCTCTTGTAAAGGCCTTGTAAAGTGGTAGTAACTCTTCACGTGATCTTGATTCTATCCCTCTGTTAATGCAGCCTAGCACTGTGTTGGCTTTTGTGGCAGCTGCCGCACACGGCTGGCTCATGTTTAAGGGATTGTCCACTAGGACTCCGAGATCCCTCTCACAATTGATGCTATTGTGCAAGGTACCACCTATAAGCAACTGTCAACCAAGCTAGCAGTAAGCAGCCCAGGCAAAGAATCTCTAAGACCATCCCTACCAGAACTGAAGCTGACAGCAAACCCCCTACTGACATTGATGCGGTTCCCTAGTTGGGTCATGAAACGTCTGCAAGAAAACAAAACAAGCTCAGAGAGCACCAAGGACCCCACAGTCCTCTTCCACCTCCATTCCTCCTCCTCCTCCTCTCCTCCTCCTCCTCCTCATCTCTGCATCCCCACTCCCTTCTAGCACTGAGGATGTTCCCTAGTTGGGTCATGAAGCATCTGCAAGAAAACCACCAAGCTCAGAGAGCACCAAGGACCCCACAGTCGTCGTCGTCGTCCTCCTCCTCCTCCTCCTCCTCCTCCTCCTCCTCCTCCTCCTCCTCCCAAACACCACTCCCTCCTAGCACTGATGATGTTCCCTAGTTGGGTCATGAAACGTCTGCAAGAAAACAACCAAACTCAGAGAGTATCAGGGACCCCACAGTCCTCCTCCTCCTCCTTCTCTCCTCCTCTTCATCTCTGCATCCCCCCTCCCTTCTAGCACTGAGGATGTTCCCTAGTTGGGCCATGAAGCGTCTGCAAGGGAACCCATAAGCTCAGAGAGCCTCAAGGACCCCACAGTTGAACCCTGAACTACAACTCTTCTCCTTTATCAGTAGGCGTGTCTTCTCCAGGAAGACCTGTCCCCAACCTGGTCTTTCAGAACGTCCACTGGTGCCCCCATCCCCACTCTGAGTCCATCCATCTTTCTGCCAGGCATCCTTCTCTTCCCTTCGGCATTCCTCATGGTGATGAACTTCTGGACTTCTCCAAGGAGCACCGTCTTCACAGTGATGAAGTTCAATCATGCCTGTGTTGACCCTTAGTGACCACACGGATGGAATTTCTCCATAACAAGCTGTCCCTCACTTGATCTTTCAGGTCTTCCTCAGGCGTGTCCATCATGGCCAGAACTGACTCCATTTTCTCCTCTCCTCTTCCTTCCTCCCCTGTCTGTTCCCCTCCTCCTCTCCTCCCCTCCTCCCCTCCCCTCCCCAAGGTTACAGCCTTCTCCAGAGAGATGGGTCTTCATGTGGATTGATTAGTTTCCACTGTTGACTCTTAGCAAACATGTAGATCAGGGGTGTCAAACTCAATTTCCCGGAGGGCCGCATCAGCATGGCGGTTGCCCTCAGGGGGGTGGGTGGGTGTGGCCAGGGTGGGCGTGGCCTACTGGGTGGGCGTGGCTAGAGTGCGTATGGCCTACTGGGTGGGTGTGGCCAGCTCTACATCATTTGCATCCAGGGTGCCTATGGGGGCCTGGGCAGGAGTGGGACAGATCTGGGGGTCTCTGGCAGGAGGAGGGTCTCTGGGCCAGGGCCAAGGCAGTGGGGGCCATTCCCTCACTGTTTCCAGGATGGCTTCGCGGGCCGCATGAAACCACTTCGCGGGCCGGATCCGCCCCCCCCCCGGGCCTTGTGTTTGACATGTCTGATTTAGATTTTCTCCAAGACAATCTCTTTTCAACCTGCTCCTTTTTAATAGGTTTTTATTTGATGGTATTATGTGTGTGCACGCGTGATGTCAAAGGCCCTCTTAAGGTCACTTCCAGTACTATGAGTCTATGACTCCAGACTCGTTTCTTCTTCCCATTTCCTTCCTTCCTTCCTTCCTTCCTTCCATCTTTCCTTCCTTCCTTCCCTCCCCCTCCTTTCTTCCTTTGTTCTCCTTCCCCATCCTTCCTTCCTATCCCTCCATCCCTCCTTCTTCCCATCTCTCCTTCCTTCCCATTTTTCTTTCTTCCTTCCTCCCATCCCTCCCTCCTTCCTTCTTCCCATCTGTCCTTCCTTCCTTCCTTCCATCTTTCCTTCCTTCCTTCCCTCCCCCTCCTTTCTTCCTTTGTTCTCCTTCCCCGTCCTTCCTTCCCATCCCTCCCTCCCTCCTTCCATCTTCCCATGTCTCCTTCCTTCCTTTCTTCCCTCCCTCCCTCCTTCCTTCCTTCCTTCCTTCCCTCCCTCCTTCCTTCCTTCCTTCCTTCCTTCCTTCCCTCCCTCCCTCCTTCCTTCCTTCCTTCCTTCCTTCCCTCCCTCCTTCCTTCCTTCCCTTCCTTTATTCTCCCTGACATGGGAGGACAATACATTGCAACATATCAGTGCCTTAGACCTATCTTTAGCGGCGTCTAGAAAAATAAAATCTAAATTGAATGGGAAGCCCCCGCTAACGGCGTGTGTTGCTGTGAAGGAGAAGAACATCAAAAGAGGTCTCTGGAAGAACAGTGACTCAGCAGTGAGAAAATGTCATTGTTGCAGCTGCAAGCAAAAAAAAATATAATAGAAAAAAAATAGACGGAATTGTAGAAGCTTTAGAAGATGAACCTACCCTGGCTGACTTACAGCCACGGTCCCCCCCCCCTTTCCCCTCTCTCTCTCCGATTATAATCCTGCCTCCATAAAAAAGTCAAATTCCAAGACTCAAAACTGGCTGTGCAAATTTCTGACTATTTATTTTGCGCGACACACTGTTCTTTCTTCTAATGTGAAGAGGAACTAAAGAACCCATTGACGGCTCATATTGAAGTGATTGTCCACTAGGACTCCGAGATCCCTCTCACAGTTACTACTATTGAGTAAGGTACCACCTATACTATACCTGTACATTTGGTTTTTCCTGCCTAGATGTAGAATCTTGCTTTGTTCACCATTGAATTTCATCTTGTTAGATAGTGCCCAGTGTTCGAGTCTGTCCAGATCCTCCTGTATCTTAAGACTATCTTCTGGAGTATTGGCTATTCCTGCCAGCTTGGTGTCGTCTGCAAATTTGATGAGTTCCCCATCCATCCCCTCGTCCAAATCATTGATGAAGATGTTGAAGAGCACTGGGCCCAGAACGGAGCCCTGGGGCACCCCACTACACACTTCCTTCCATGTAGATGCGGTTCCATTGAGGACCACACGCTGAGTAGGGCCGGTCAGCCAGCTACGAATCCATCTGGTGGTGATGCTGTCTCACCCACATTTTTCTATCTTATTAAGTAGAGGAGGAGGAGGAAGGTAACTGTAGTGTCCTTGGTGTTCTCTGAGCTTGGTGGTTTTCTTGCATACTTTTCATTACCCAACTAGTAACATCATCAGTGCTAGAAGGGAATGGAGGAGGAGGAGGAGGAGGAGGAGGAGGAGGAGGAGGAGGAGGAGCAAGACTGTGGGGTCATGGTTGCTCTGTGAGGCTTGCTTGTTTTCCTGCAGACATTTCATTACCCAACTAGGTAACATCATCAGTGCTAGAAGGGAATGGAGGAGGAGGCGAAGGAGGAGGAGGAGGAGGAGGAGGAGGAGGAGGAGGAGGAGGAGGAGGAGGAGGAAGAGGAGGAAGGGAACTGTAGTGTCCTTGGTGTTCTCTGAGCTGGATTGTTTTCTTGCATATTTTTCATTACCCAACTACTAACATCATCAATGCTAGAAGGGAATGGAGGAGGAGGAGGAGGAGGAGGAAGAGGAGGAGGAGGAGGAGGAGGAGGAGGAGGAGGAGGAGGAGCAAGACTGTGGGGTCATGGTTGCTCTGTGAGGCTTGCTTGTTTTCCTGCAGACATTTCATTACCCAACTAGGTAACATCATCAGTGCTAGAAGGGAATGGAGGAGGGAGGCGAAGGAGGAGGAGGAGGAGGAGGAGGAGGAGGAGGAGGAGGAGGAGGAGGAGGAGGAGGAGGAGGAAGAGGAGGAAGGGAACTGTAGTGTCCTTGGTGTTCTCTGAGCTGGATTGTTTTCTTGCATATTTTTCATTACCCAACTAGTAACATCATCAGTGCTAGAAGGGAATTGAGGAGAAGGAGAAGGAGGAGGAGGAGGAGGAGGAGGAGATGATTGTGGAGTACTTGGTGCTCTGTGAGGCTTGCTTGTTTTCCTGCAGACATTTCATTACCCAACTAGGTAACATCATCAGTGCTAGAAAGGCGGGGTGGTGGTTGTGGAGAGGAAAGAGACCACCAAGTTCAGAGTTTCCACAGCTTAACCCTCAGCTAAAATATTTTCTGATAAATGAATGGATGGATGGATGGATGGATGCAATGAGTCTCACATCTAAGCTACAATAACCCTAGGGATTTATCTGCTCATCTAACTCTGCCATAACCCAATAAAACATTTTGTCTGCAAGTTTGATGCATAAGCATAGCCTCAGACGCCCGCAAAATTTTGACAAAGTTGGTCCCTGCTTGTGGCAACCTATGTGGAAGTTGACAACATAACACAAACAATATCTGGTGGCTGCTGCAGGCTGATGTTTACAAGCAGGTTTGCAACTCACTGAAAACAAAGTACACCAAACAAGTACGCTGCGGAAGATAATTGAACATATACGGTATTGTAACTATGACATTCCGGTAAGAAAAAAGGCAGGTGAAGTCGGCTTCCTTTGGCAACAGTTTGTGTTCCAACTCCCGAAGCCAAACAGCCTTTTTAACAAAACAGCAAAAAGGACAGAAGGATTTGACAGTTGTTTTTGCAAGTTTTTCCTCATGCATGTATAAATAAAATGAAAGTGTGTGTGTGTGGGGGGGGGGTTGGGGGAGCTAGAAAGAGCCTAAGATGCCTTATGAGCGATATAAGAATAAAAGGACATATCAAAGTGAAACATGTCTTAAAGGCAGCTGTTTTGTTTGACGCTAAGGGCTGATTTGCATGTCCCGCTTGCTGGGTGCGTCTCGCTAAATGTTTGCCAAGGTTATGAATGCATGAGTTCACTGCCGCCCCTCAATGAGGGCTAGAGTGCTGAGAGTGCCGCTCAACTTCCTCAACAATAGGCTCTCCAAGAGTCAAACCTCATGTTGTGATTCAGGGTCAGCCTGTGGGTTCGGCAGTTGGGTCGGACGACTCAGAGGAGGAGGAGGAGGAGGGTGTTGAAGAGCTTGCTGATGATGGCTTTGAGGCTCTGCAGAGCCCTCAGCCGGGCCCCTCCCACCTGGTCACCACGGAGACCCAGCTGTGTGAGCCTGACAGCGTGGAGGAAGATGACCCACAGCTGGCCCTGTTCAAGGACGCCCGACGCAGGAGGCAGTCAATCAGGAGTAAACAGAGGAAGGCAATGGGACACCTAGGAAGGAGGCAGAGAGAAGCCACGCCCTGAACTCTATATAAGGGGAATGTGTGGGGAGGGCTGGTTTGCTGAAGGCAACCGCTTGGATGGTTCCTGTTTCTTAGCTCCTGTTTCATGGTTGGTGTCTTGTCTTGCTCTGTTTTATGTTAATAAATTTGGCAGGCTTTATTCCAGCCTCTTGCCGTTTGTAAAGGGGTTGTCCCTGCTTTTGCTGCAGGGCCGGTAGCAGGCTGGTACAGAACACCTCATCTCCTTTGTTGACAAGGGAACTACTTAGTGGAGAAGGGGGAAAGCTGTGGATATGATCCGCCTCGATGTTTAGCAAAAGGCTTGACCGCTTTCCCGAGGGCCTTCTCATCGACAGACTGTTAAACGTGGGGTTTGGGTGGGGCTACACAATGTGTGGGTCCACCATCTGTGGCCTCACAAACATCCAGAGAGTGTCAGAAGGCCCCGAGGTTGAATGAATCGGACAGCGATATAACCAGGAATCTATCCGGGGCCCGTTTTTTATTCAACGTTGTTGCAGATAGTCCTCAACTTACGACTGACGACCTAGGCTCAAAATTCCAACGTTCAGGGACTCTTCCCCGACTCTCGAGGGGATTTCGCGTTACGGACGCTCAGCGTGTCGGTTTGCAGCCTCTGTGATTCACGGTGTTTGCCGGAAAGTGGCCTTTCCTTTCCTTCTCTTTCTTCTCCTCACCCTTCCTTCCCTCCCTCTCTTCCTTGCTTTTCCTCACCCCTACGTCCTTCCCTCTCTTCCTCCTCCTCCTCCTCCTCCTCCTCAATTTTCTGTCTTACCCTCTCTCTTTTTCTCCCTCCCTTATTTTTCCTCACTCCTTTCCTTCCTTCCTTCCCTCTGTCCCTCACCCTTCCTTTCTTTCCCTCACTCTCTTCATTTTCCTCCTTCCCTTCCATCTTTTCTCCCCTCCCTCCCTTTTTCTCACCCTTCCTTCTTTCCTTCCCTCCTTCTTCCTTCCTTTCCCTCACCCTTCCTTCCCTCCCTCCCTTTCTTCCTTTTCCTTACCCTCCTTCCCTTCCTTCCGTCCCTCATCCTTCCTTCCTTTCCCTCACTCTCCATTTTCTTCCTTCCTTTCCTCCCTCCCTCCCTCCCTCCCTTCCTTCCTTCCTTCCTTCCTTCCTTCCTTCCTTCCTTCCTTCTCCAACGCTGGAAGATTTTAAGAAGAGACTGGACAGCCATTTGACTGAAATGGTATAGGCCCTATAGGGTTTCCTGCCTGAGAGGGGGTTGGATTAGATGACCTCCAAGGTCCCTTCTGAATCTTATTTTTTTCCTTCCTTCCTTCCTTCCTTCCTTCCTTCCTTCCTTCCTTCCT
Source organism: Vipera ursinii (assembly GCF_947247035.1). Taxonomy (NCBI): domain Eukaryota; kingdom Metazoa; phylum Chordata; class Lepidosauria; order Squamata; family Viperidae; genus Vipera; species Vipera ursinii. Next base: position 3,134,725 of record NC_139516.1, read on the forward strand.
TCCTTCCTTCCTTCCTTCCTTCTCCAACGCTGGAAGATTTTAAGAAGAGACTGGACAGCCATTTGTCTGAAATGGTATAGGGTTTCCTGCCTGAGCAGGGGGTTGGACTAGAAGACCTCCAAGGTCCCTTCTGAATCTTATTTTTTCCTTCCTTCCTTCCTTCCTTCCTTCCTTCCTTCCTTCCTTCCTTCCTTCCTTCCTTCCTTCCCTCTCTTCCTTCCTTCCTTCCCTCTCTTTCTTCCTTCCTTTTCCCCTCCCTCCCTCCCTCCCTTCCCTACTCCCTCCCTCCCTTTATCTTCAACATTAGTTTCCATTAGTTTTTATCGCTCTTATTTAAAAAAATTCTATAATTGCAAAACAAACAAACCAACAAACCAACACCCATATTTGCAAATGATGCAAAATCGGTTCATTTGAGGAACATCCAGCATGACAGAATGAGATTGTTTTCTAACCTGGATAGGCTGGAAGACTGAGCTAAGAGGAACTAGACGCCCTCCAACAATGAAAGGGATATAATTGGGGTGGGGAAATAGAGGACATACCTACAAGATGAAGGAAGGAAGACTTGGAAGGGCGACATCAGAGAAAGAACGGGTCATCATCGACAACAAGCTGAACACCAACCAACAGGGTGATCAAAATAACGCATCGAAACAAGTCCCAAAGATGCTTTTTCACGAGGCAACTGGACTGCCTCGTTTTTCTTCGAAAATGTTTTTCCCTTCTCATCCAAGAGGCTTCTTCAGCTCTGAAGCTTCTTGGATAAGAAGCGAAACGTCTTCCAAGAAAAACTAGAAAGTCCAGTTGCCTCGTGAAAAAGCTCCTTTGGGACAACCAGGACCTGGATGACTGAGAATCCCCATCGACATTAAAATAACAACTGCATCAAAGATGCATGAAGCCAATTTGGTCTGTTGGTTAAGGCATAAGGGTAGAAAACAGAAGACGGTGAGTTCTAGTCCCGCCTTAGACATGAAAGATGGTTGGTTCACTTTGGGCCAATCACCAGGAGACTGTGAGTTCTAGTCCCGCCTTCAGCATGAAAGCCAGCTGGGTGACTTTGAGCCAGTCACCAGGAGAAGGTGAGTTCTAGTCCCGCCTTAGCATGAAAGCCGGCTGGGTGACTTTGGGCAATCACTAGGAGACGGTGAGTTCTAGTCCCGCCTTAGGCATGAAAGCCGCTGGGTGACTTTGGGCCAATCACCAGGAGACGGTGAGTTCTAGTCCCGCCTTCGGCATGAAAAGCACCTGAGGGACTTTGGCCCAGTCCCTCTATCAGCCCAGCCTACCTCACAGGTTGCTATTGTGGGGAAAACAGGAAGAGGAAGATGGGTTCACCCCTTTGTGTGATTTATAAACAATAATAAAGGTGGGATAAAAATCGAATAAGTAAATTGACCGAAAGATGGGCCGAAGGTCCAATCAAAGAGCCTTGGTGGAGCAGAGGGCTAATGCCTCCTTAAGCAACACCAGCTGCCTGCAATTAGTGCAGGTTCGAGTCCCACCAGGCTCAAGGTTGACTCAGCCTTCCATCCTTCCGAGGTAGGTAAAATGAGGACCCAGATTGTTGGGGGCAATTAAGCTGACTTTGTAAAATGCTGCTTGGGGCCCCCCCGAAAGCCCTAATAAGCAGGCATATACATAGGATGAAGCCAATCGATAAGCACATTGATTTGTGCTTCTTAGGTTGTAAGCCGCCCTGAGTCTTCGGAGAAGGGCGGGATATAAATGGGGTTAAAAAAAACCCCCCACCAGATCTACATATAAATTCAGAATTATGCATGCTGCTGTGCCTCTAGGGCTGATCAAAGCCAGAGGAAATTCAGCACAAGGCCTTTAAACCTCAGGCGGGATCTGCCTGTGTGGGAGGAAAGGAAAATGAGTATTATGGTGGTGGAGAAGACCTTATGTAAGGGAGCAGTTACGAAACCATTCCAAAGGTCATTTGCTGAAGATGTGTCTGCAGTAGGAGATAGTTTACATACACCACATCTGGGCTCTGATCCAAAGTGACACAGACACCCTTCTCCATTCTTGGCACTCTGCACATTTATTATTTAATTTTATCCAAAAGGAACTTGAGGCAGTGAGCATGCCCAATACTCCTTCCTCCTCCTATTTTCCCCACAAGAACAACTCTGTGTGGTGGGTTGGGCTGTGGTGGGTTGGGCTG
>NC_139516.1:3137100-3192852 GCF_947247035.1 Vipera ursinii
AAGGAGTTGGAGGAGGATTTGGAGGAGGAGGAGGAGGAGGACTGTGGGGATCAAGGTGCTCTCTGAGCTTGGTTGTTTTCTCGCAGACTTCTCAAGACCCAACTAGGGGACCTCATCAGTGCTAGAAGAGAATGGGGTTTGCTCTCTGTTTATATACATGCAAACCTCGCTCCCTGCTAGCACTGATGATGCGACTTAGCTGAGCCATGAAAGGTCTGCAAGAAAATAGCTGAGTCCAGAAAGCATTCCCCCCCCACACACAGAGATATACACCCCCATTTTCACTCACAGTTACAAAACAAACAATGCACAAGAACAACCGCCGCGCTTTGTAAAACGGTAGAAAAAGCCAACCCCTAATTTTTAAACGGCGTTGCTGAGGTGCCAGCCAACCCCAGCTTCGCCCGAGTAACGTTCACCGAGTTGGCTTGGTGGAGCGATGCCGCTTTGCTGCGTCTGGGGTGCCTGTGGGGTGCCAGGGGAACTGGCACGTTGGGCTGGCCTGGGCTTTGTCCGGCTCACCACACAGGCACGGGACGCTTCTAGGTTTCTGCTTCCTCTGCTAACTCATTTTGGTTAGTTGGCCTGCAGGATTAGCTTAACTCAGCAGCTGCCTGGGTTACTAACCCTTTTACAAGGGCGGGAATCCATGTGTCATTCTCCATCTTCACCTGGCTTCCGCTGGCTGGGTGTGGAAATTGGTTTGTGTGATTTGGGCCAACTCAAGCAGCAGTGTGTGTGTGTGTGTGTGTGTGTGTGTGTGTGTGTTTGTGTGTGTGTGTTTAATGGGTTTTTATTTCTTATGTGCTCAAAGTCCCTCTAAGGTCACTTCCAGTCCTAGGATTCTATGTTCCTTCCATCTTAAACTCCAGACTGTCCTTCCTTCCTTCCTTCCTTCCTTCCTTCCTTCCTTCCTTCCTTCCTTCCTTCCTTCCTTCCTTCCTTCCTTCTTCCCATCTCTCCTTCCTTCCTTCTTCCATCTCTCCCTCCCTCCTTCCTTTCTCCTCCCTTTTTTCCCATCTCTCCTTCCTTCCTTCCTTCCTTCCTTCCTCCTTCCTTCCTTCCTTCCTTCCTTCTTCCCATCTCTCCTTCCTTCCTTCTTCCCATCTCTCCCTCCCTCCTTCCTTTCTCCCTCCTTTTTCCCATCTCTCCTTCCTTCCTTCCTTCCTTCCTTCCTTCCTTCCTTCCTTCCCATCTCTCTCCTTTCCTTCCTTCTTCCCATCTCTCTTCCTTCCTCTCCCTCCCTTCTTCCCATCTCTCCTTCCTTCCTTCTTCCCATCTCTCCTTCTTCCTTCTTCCCATCTCTCCTTCCTTCCTTCCTTCCTTCCTTCCTTCCTTCCTTCCTTCCTTCCTTCCTTCCTTCCTTCCCATCTCTCTCCTTTCCTTCCTTCTTCCCATCTCTCCTTCCCTTCCTCTCCCTCCCTTCTTCCCATCTCTCCTTCCTTCCTTCTTCCCATCTCTTTCTTCCTTTCTCCCTTCCCCCTTCCCATCTCCCTTCCCATCTCCCTCCCTCCCTCCCTCCTTCCTTCCTTCCTTCCTTCCTTCCTTCCTTCCTTCCTTCCTTCCTTCCTTCCTTCCTTCCTTCCTTCCCTTGATCACTTTCTATTTTTAAAAGCAGCAAAGCCTCAAGCCACTATGTTAAATTCTTTGCTTGGATTCAATTCATTTATTATTGAGAGATTTATGGTAGCTGAAATTTGCGATGCCTTTAAATTTAGGCAAAATTTAAGAAGAAGGTTTGATCCTGGAGGACTAAGTAACAGACAGATCAGCATTTAAGGCCATATTTAGTAGGTTGCTTTCCACCCGTGTTGTTAAGTCCAGCACAGAAGCATTAAAAATCAATCAGTTTAAGAGAGAACCAGTTAAATGTTTGTGGCTCATCCGGGTCAGAAAAAAACAACAACGGAGAGCCAAAACCAGGAACGCAAACTACAATAATGTTAGCTTAGTCGAGAAGAACGTTGATAGGCAGAAAGCTTAATGAAGTGGTGGGATTATTGACTGGTGCTGACAAAGGGCCAATATGCCACTCAGCCCAATTTCCAACCTTCCCTATAGGGAAATGAATGCGTTAAGTTTGCACTTTGAGTTTTGAACGATCGGGATAATCTGTGAAAAATGTCACAAGCCCCCACGGGATGATTTGGCGAGACTTTTAGCGAATCAGGGCATTTCTTTCAACGGGATGATTTGCTGAGCCCCTCTGCGTCACATAAATTTCGGCCCTACAAAGGGGCTTGCCACAAAGATGTGCTTGTGCTACTCTCACCACGTTGCAAGCAGCACTGTGCAGAGTGAAGAGAATATGTGTCGCTCAGGGTTGAACTGGGGGGGGTGTCTCTGAGCTGGGTGGTTTTCTTGCAGACATTTCATAACCCAGCTAGGTAACATCATCAATACGGACGATGTCTGCAAGAAACAGCCCAGTTCAGACAACACCCAAGAACTCCACAGAAAAAGAAAACCATGGATTAATACCAGACAAACAATCAAGGAGAAAAAAAAACAATACCCTAATGAAGGAAGCATGAAAGAAAAAAAAATCACATTTCCAACAACACTGCCAGGGCAAGCCACTTGTATATAAACAGAGGCCAACCTCCGCTCCCTTCTAGCACTCATGATGTTACCTAGTTGGATAATGAAACGTCTGCAAGAAAACCACTCAGCTCAGAGAGCACCAAGGACCCCACAGTCCTCCTCCTCCTCCTCCTCCTCCTCCTCCTCCTCCTCCTTCTCCCCCACTCCCTTCTAACACTGATGATGTTCCCTAGTTGGGTCATGAAACATCTGCAAGAAAACAACCCAGCTCAGAGGGCACCAAGGACCCCATAATCTTCTTCCTCCTCCTCCTCCTCCTCCTCCTCCTCCTCCTCCTCCTCCATCTCCCTTCTAACACTGATGATGTTCCCTAGTTGGGTCATAAAACATCTGCAAGAAAACCACCCAGCTCAGAGAGCACCAAGGACCCCATAATCTTCTTCTTCCTCCTCCTCCTCCTCCTCCTCCTCCTCCTCCTCCTCCTCCTCCTCCTCTTCCTTCTCCTCCTCCTCCTCCTCCATCTCGCTTCTAGCACTGATGATGTTCCCTAGTTGGGTCATGAAACGTCTGCAAGAAAACCACCCAGCTCAGAGAGCACCAAGGACCCCAAAGTTCTCTTCCACCTCCACTCTTCTTCCTCCTCCTCATCTCCGCATCTCCCCTCCCTTCTAGCCCTGATGACGTTACCTAGTTGGGTCATGAAATGTCTGCCAGAAAACAACCAAGCTCAGAGAGCCCCAAGGACCCCACAGGTCTCTTCCTCCTCTTCCCTCGCTCCCTTCTAGCACTGATGACGTTCCCTAGCTGGATAATGAAATGTCTGCAAGAAAGCCACCCAGCTCAGACAGCACCGCGGACCCACAAAGGTTGTCATGTGAATCATTGCCCTTGCTAAATTAGTAACACGGTTGTTAAGTGGATCTGCCTTCTCTGTTGACTTTGCTTCTCAGGAGGGTCGCAAAAGGGGAATCGCATGACCCCGCACATTGCAACCGTCATATAATATGAGTCAGTTGTCAAGCTGACTTTCGATCACGTGACCACGGGGAGGCTGTCACAGTCGTTAAGTGCGAAAAACAGCCGTGTCATTTTTTCCCCAGTGCCGTTGTAACTTTGAATGGTCACTAAATGAAGTGTTGTAAGTTGAGGACTACTTCTTACTGGAAAAGTATTTTAAAGTTTTAATGTACATTATATGGGGTTGGGTTTTTAATATGGTTTTAACTATTGTATATATCGGGCATAAATTATTTAATTGTTTTTTAACTTTTGTACTTTGTTTTTTAATATTTCTTGCCCTGTACACCGCCCTGAGTCCTTCGGGAGAAGGGCGGTATAAAAATTTAATAAATAAATAAATAAATAAATATATTGGGGGGGGCGGTTAGGGCAGATCAAGCTTGTTTCCCCTCTCTTGAATTCAGCTCCCCTCCCCCCCATCATATTGATAGAATTCTGTAAGGGGCTGCATTAATGTCCTCAAGGGTTTTAATCAGAATTAACTGAAACTAAAGCAATTATTGGTTTTTATAGGTGGCTTTGAATGTATGAGCTGTATATTGCCACAGGCCCCTTGGTGTGTACTGGAGAGTAAATGCATTTTGTAAATGAACTACCGGTAGTAGTTAATGAAAAGCCGTTAGTTGCATCGCTATTATAAAGCTGCTTGCCATGATGGCGTTTTGCATGCAAGAGACTTAAACTAAGAAAATTTAAAATATTTTCCGACAGCCCTGCCTCTCTTAGCTGTTATGGCTGTAGTTTTTTCCTCACTACTGATCACAAGCTCGTTTTATTTTTGCAAAATCAAACACCGTCCCGAATCAAAACAGGGGAACAGGTAAGAGGCAGAACGTCGTCTCCCTGTGGCACTACTCTTAAAATTTTAAATTTCACGTCGTATATAGCATGGCTTATTTTAATTGTGATGCTCCTGACCCGAATAAACGGACATCTCTTAAAATCTGAACGCGTTAACTAAGAGCTCTCCTACTCTCTCAGTCCATTTCATCCATTCTTGCGTTCGAGAATTGGGCTTTGCAAAAAACCAAAATAAGATGAATTAAGGAAGGATGATGGGATTTGTTCGACTTTGTGGAAGGCTGTCTTAGGAAAAGAGTTGAGAAATAAAGGAAAAATCCCTATTTTTAATGTGGTTTTTATATAGCGCTGAAACTCCCAAGCTAAAATCCGTATTTTGGGGGATGCTGATGAGCCTAATACAAGTCAAGTGGTCCTCAAATTACAACCCTTTGTTTAGTAACCGTTCAGAATTATGACAACACTGTAAAAAATGACTCAATGTTGATTTAATAAAAATTTAATAAAATTAATTAATTTTCACACGACCACTGTGACATCCCGATGGTCATGTGACCGAAATCCAGTGCTTGGCAACTGGCATGTCCTTATGACAGTTGCAGTGTCCCACGGTCACGCGATCACATTTGTAACCTTCCAACTTGGCTTCCGACGTCAATGGGGGAGGCCAGTCTTGCTTAATGACCGCACAATCCGCTTAACAATCTCAGCGATTTGCTTAACCACCGACTGGGGTAAAAAGGTCATAAAATGGGGCAAAACTCACTCAGCAACTACCCTGCGTAGCAATGGGCTCAGCTGTGGTCATAAAGTAGTCCTCAACTTACGGCCACAATTGAGCCCCTAATTTCTGTTGCTAAGTGGGACACTGCTTAGTTTTGCCCCCATTTTATGACTTCCTTTGCCACAGTTGTTAAGTGAATCGCTGCAGTTCGTAAGCTGCTAACCGAATCTGGCTTCCCCCTTGACTTTGCTTGCCAGAAGGTCGCAAAAGGGGGTGGCAGGACCCCAGGACACTGCGACCGTCATAAATATGAGTCCGTTGCCAAGTGGCTGAATTTTGATCCGGCGACCTTGGGGATCCTGCAACAGTTGCAAAGCGTGAAAAACAGTCACGTGTCCCATTTTTCAGTGCTGTTGCAGCTTTGGTCACTAAATGAAACGTTGTAAGTCGAGGACTGCACGCACTTGCAGTTTTCTTTGCAATCCGAAGGAGACGGTGCGGGACCATGCAAATGGAAGTAGCTACCATATTTTCCGGCGTATAAGACGACTGGGCGTATAAGACGACCCCCCCAACTTTTGAGATGATTTTCATGGGTTAAAAAGTCGTCTTATAAGCCGGAAAATACGGTACTACGCTGGATCCAGCTGGGAGGATCACTAGCAAGGCAGATTCAGTAGCTTTCCATTGGACTCAGTCTCTTGTGGGATCGCTTATGGTACATCGGTCCTCAGAAAAAAAACAAGCTTGCATCCTTTGACAATGGTGTGAGAAGAAGACCTCCTACAAAGCAAGGTGGCCGCGATGTCAATTAGGTTGGAAAGAATCTAACTTGTCCAGGGATGCTAAGGACCTACTGGTGACTCAGGAGTCACAGGATGCAGAATTTGGTTGTTTACAACAGGCAAAATGCCACTAAAGGAGGGCCTGCTCGACCCGAGAACAGTGCTAAGAGGATGACAAAAGACAAAACGAATACAACAAACCCCACCATTATAAGTCATTCTTCTGGAGAGGCAGGAGTCTTACTCTCCCCATCCTGTGCCTGAACAAGCCTGGGGAACTTGATGCAAAAGTCAGGCCTAAGACCGACAGTCTGAAAATTTTGGGTCCAAGACAGCGGAAGGTCGGAGGGGAAAAATAAATAATAATAATTCTGGGAAAAGCCGCACCAATTCCCAACGAAAGAACTGCTTTTTGACAAATCCGTTCCACGCACCTTTGAAACAGAACCAAGCAAGGTTATTCTAAAGTAGAGGAGAACGTCTACTGATGACCTTGAATGGAGAAAAGGGGGAAGAAGGCCAGAAGGACAGACTTAATTTGGGTGGCTCGTCCTCACTTTACGAGACGGCAGCAACGACCCCTCCCCCCAAATGCTTTTTTTCAGCAACGTTTTCGGAGAAGCTTTGGCCTACTTGGCCCTGCACTGTGGCCTGTTTACTAGCCAATTCCCTGAAGCCAAACCAAGATATCTCAGGATCTTCTCACCCATCCGTCCACCTTTCTGACTAACAATATCTCTCTTTCTCCCCTCGTCCCCCCGCTGGAGGGAGATCCGGAGATCCGTGCACACTCCCCCCCACCCACCAGAGCCAGTTTTCCTGCTTGCAAAAAATCCATTTGGAGGAAGGGGGAGATTTTTTGCAAAGGAAATCGTATGCCTTTCATGGATCACCTTTATAGGATTTTTTGTGTGTGTGTGGCAAAAGCCCGGCAGAAGAATGAGTCATGTCGACGCCCACCGGGCTGTGATCCGTGAAAGCCGAAAGCCCCCCACCCCACCCCACCCCATCGACCAAACCTGGCACACTTGCAGAAGTCTGAACTTCTCCAGCCACGCAATTTTAACCCCTTCTTCCCCCTCAGGACCACTGATCCTCTGAGTGGTGGTACGCAGTGCTTTTTTTGTAAAAGAAAAAGGTGCCGGAACTCACACATGTCATACAACCAGCCTTGTACAAGGTTCCATCCAAAAAAAGGTGCCGGAATTCCGTTCTGAGCGTTCTATGACAAAAAAAGCCCTGGGTGGTACTTACCTGAGAGAGGCCAGCTGGAGAAGAGATGGCAGGGACGATGCCCTGAGAGAGATCTTGGCTTGGGGGACTTCTTAGAAAGCCGAGGAGGAGACGGAGGAAGAGAGAGGGAGGGTGCAATCTCACTGCAGTGCTCATAAGAGGCGGGCGATGCTTGCCGGCTCGGTCATCAGCGCCCTGTCGACAGCCAAGGGAGACAGAGAAAAGGCGGGGAAGAGAGAGAGAGAGAGAGAGAGAGAGAGAGAGAGAGAGAGAGAGAGAGAGAGAGAGAGAGAGAGAGAGAGAGAGAGAGAGAGAGAGAGAGAGAGAGAGATATGCAGGTGATGGAGAGATGAAGGATGCTTTCCTGGATTTCTTTCCCAGCCCTTCAGGTGCCTCCTCCGCTCCACCTGCCTCCCCCATCACCAAAGAGCATCCTTAGTCAAAGGACCAACTGTCTGCAGGTTTAAGGCATCCTCACCTCCTCTGCTGGCCCCTTCCATGGTGCTGAGCTTTTTTGGGGGGGGGCACTCGGAGGAGAGGCAGCTGGGCTGAGCTCTTCTGGCTGTCTGGGGCCCACAAGGGTGGGGAGGAGGAGGAGGAGGAGGAGGAGGAGGAGGAGAAGGAGGAGGGCGGCTTTGCCTAGGCAGCTGCGTACTTGGCTCCGTGACTCCTTCTTAAAGAGCCCACCGTCCACAAAGCCAGCTCAGCAAAGAGGATCCCAGCCCGCTCGGGCTTTCTCACCTCTGCTTTACCTTTAAATGGGTCCCACTGCTCACGTCCGTCCTCACCCTTGCGTGGAGCAGCTCAGCAAGGGCGAAAGGGGTTTTGCATCAGATGTGGGGGTTTGGGGGGGGGTTGTTGTGGTTTTTTTTTTGGTGGGAAAAAAACTTCCGTTTCTGCAGGTCTGTGGCTAGAGGCGCAAACACGGGCCAGTAGCCAAAAAAAAAATAATAAATTTAAAAAAATAAAATTGGGCTTCACGAATGGAATTATTTCATTACAGTTCCCACCTTTTCTTTTCTTACGTTTTATTGTCTTTTTAAAAAAATTATTATTATTTGATTGGGAGCTGCGCAGAGTTGGTGAGAGCTGGGCAGCATATAGGTTTAGTATATTATTATTATTATTATTATTATTATTATTATTATTATTATTATTATTATTATTATTATTATTATTATTAATGTTGTTAGTTGCGAAGTCGTGTCCGACCCATCGCGACCCCATGGACAATGTTCCTCCAGGCCTTCCTGTCCTCTACCATCTTCTGGAGTCCATTTAAGCTCACGCCTCCTGCTTCAGTGACTCCATCCAGCCACCTCATTCTCTGTCGTCCCCTTCTTCTATTGCCCTCCATCTTTCCCAGCCTGAGGCTCTTCTCCAGTGAGTCCTTCCTTCTCATGAGGTGGCCAAAGGATTTGAGCTTCAGCTTCAGGATCTGGCCTTCTAAAGAGCAGTCAGGGTTGATCTCCTCTAGGACTGACCGGTTTGATCGCCTTGCAGTCCAAGGGACTCGCAGGAGTCTTCTCCAGCACCAGAGTTCAAAGGCTTCAATTCTTTGGCGCTCGGCCTTTCTTGTGGTCCAGCTTTCACTGCCATACATTGCAACTGGGAAGACCATGGCCTTGACTATACGCACTTTTGATGACAGGGTGATGTCTCTGCTTTTTAGTGTGCTGTCTAGATTTGCCATGGCTTTCCTCCCGAGGAGCAAGCGTCTTTTAATTTCTTGGCTGCAGTCCCCATCTGCAGTGATCTTGGAGCCCAGGAAAATAAAATCTGTCACTACCTCCATTTCTTCCCCATCTATTTGCCAGGAATTGAGAGGGCCGGATGCCACGATCTTGGTTTTCTTAATTTCTTAATTATTATTATTATTATTATTATTATGTAAAACTTTTATGCATAAAACATGAAACTCAGTCAACTGAACACTCAAACTGACTGGCACTAATGGTCGACACAGGTTGCTGCCAGCATCTTAGATATCAACCAGGTATTATTATTATTATCATTATTATTATTATTATTATTATTATTATTATTATTATTATTATTATTATCATCATCATCATCATCATCATCATCATCATCATCATCATCATCTACGGGGTCACCACTCTCAAGAAACACAGGGACCACAATACAGCATCTAGAAACTATTCCAGACATACAATTAAAAAATATGGATCCAGTATGCCACTAATACCTTTGTCATAAATAAAAAAGAACAACTAATCAAGACATAGGAAACTACCAACAATGTCTTTAAATGAATATGATGAATACAAATGAATAAATGAAGGCAACATTGAGTGTTACACAAAAAAGATTTTTTTCTGCATTGAATTCAGCAAACTGATCATTAGCCACAGATTTTAATCAGTATTGATTAAATTGATTCTCCCGGACCAGGAGAAATTTACTTCTCATAGGGGTGCAAAAGATTATTTTCAGTCCTTAAATCCACTCTGATTTTGAAAAATAAATTTACCTGACAGCACAAGCAAATGGGTAATTCCAAGTGCATAGATTAGCCACAATTGATATAGAAATTAATAGGTTTAGTATTAATTTAATTAAATCCTTTTGGCCAAGGATTAAGGGAATGTAAGAGAGAGAGGCAAAAGCAGATCCATGCAAAAGCTGAATTTGATTCAATTTCTATTTCTAAATATGTGTTATTTTATTTGTTAATTAAACTGACTCATATTTATGACGGTCGTGGTGTCCCGGGGTCATGTGATCCCCTTTTGCGACCTTCTGACAAGCAAAGTCAGTGGGGGAAGCTAGATTCGCTTAACGGCCGTGTTCCTAACTGAACAACGTCGGTGACTCGCTTAAAAATTGTGGCAAGACTTTTCTTGTGGCAAGAAAAGTCATCAAAAGGGGCAAAACTCACTTAACAAATGTCTTACTTAGCCACAGAAATTTTGGACTCAATTGTAGTCGTAAGTCGAGGACTACCTGTATTTCTTTTTTTTAAAAAAAAATTATTTTATTAATTTTCCAATTTTACATTTGAGTATTTGAAAAGCAACGTGGTGACTGGGTTAGTCAATAGTTCAATAACAAAATCTTTGGTGCAGATCTCAGGTTGCAACATCAAATATTTCTTCTCTTTTCCCCTTAACATTTACTATCTCATATTCAAACTAGTACAGTTCTAATCATATCAACTCAATAAAGACGTCATTATTACATTTATCAGTAATTTTTTTGGCTTATACATGTCTTAATTACATTCAATCTTCATAAACAGTCCATATCCTGTTGTTAATTTTTACCAATTTTTAGTTTCTCATCAATATTCCAATTTAACCTTTAATATTTATAATTTTCAGACTTTGGGTAACCAAGATTTCTCTTATCTCACTTCATAACAAAATATAATATCCCGAATACACATTTTATCTATTTGAATATAAACTTGTTCTATTTCCTAAAAGTTATCTACCTGTATTTGTATTTCTGAGGATATTTCTGCCTTCCTCTATCCATCTTCTTTCAATAGATTGACTTGATGCTTTATTATAATTCATTGGAAATTGGGTGGGCGGTGGAGTTGATGGGAAATAATTGGAAGTGATGTTTCATAAGGCAAGATGGGATGAGCATAAGGTCAAAGACATTTTATCTTGATATTGTCTAATGGAAGACAACAGCGAGGTAATGAATTCTCCTAGAAGGAAAGGGGGCAGTTGTGTTTGAATCTCATATATATAGCACCTTCTGACTTGTCCTCTCTGCTTCTCTGCAGGGCCAAGCGAGTAATTTAGGTGGTAATATCAACAAATCATTATTAGGATCATAGACCGCCATAAGAAGGGTGGAATATTAACAATTAATATTTTTTTAATTTTTTTTTTAAAATTAAGCTAAAACATTTTAAAAAGGTATACATATGACTCTGTGTGTGTGTATAATATACACATGCTGCATATATACTGTGTATATGCATACTGTATGTGTGTGTGTATATATATATACTGTATATATATATACACTGTCCGGTGTGACTACAGCCTGTTCGATGGCCTTTGAGATAAGGCTGAAAACAGGAAATAAAGATTTCCCCCATGTTTGGGGCCTAGCAAGGTAATCTAAATAGTTAACATTTGACTCATATATACTGTATGTATATATGTGTGTGTGTGTGTGTGTGTGTGTGTGTGTGTGTGTGTGTGTGTATTGCATATATATACACACACAGAGAGAATGAGATTTATATAAAAATTATACACACACACATAAAATAGTCAGTCTGCATTAATCTTTTTGTAATTGTAATCTTTTTATTTTTATAATTGTTTTTATATCTCTCCTTTTTTTATATATTAAATTGTAAGCTGCCCACAGTCACCCCAAACTGTGAGATGGGCAGCAGCATATAAGTCTGATGAATAAATAAAACAAATAAATAAAGCAAAATCTAGTAAAATACAGGTTTGAGTCAATGAACATGGGAAACCCTATTAAAAGGATAGTTATAAAACCACGAAATTTATAAAACCAGAAAACGTGCCTCAGAGCACCAAGGGCCTCACAGTCCTCCTTCTCCTCACCCACGCTGCCAGCCCCATTTTGTTCTAGCGCTGATGTGGTTACCTAGCTGGGTCACGAAAACACTGCAAAAAAAATAATAATCAACCAAGCTCAGAAAGCATTAAGGACCTGACAGTCCTTCTCCACCTCCACTACACAAACTCCATTCCCTTCTGGCACCGATGATGTTACCTAGCTAGGTAATGAGATGCCCAGAATATCACCGCTTCTTCAAATACAGGTAATTCTTGACTTACAACTGTTTGGTAATGTCCGTTCAAAGTTACAAAGGCACTGAAAAAGTGACTTATGATTAATTTTCATGACTGTTGCAGCATCGCCATGTTCACGTGATCCAAATTTGGATACACAGCAATGGAATGTATTTACGACGCTTGCAACGCCCCGGGGTCACGTGGTCTCCTTTCGTGACCTTTTGACGAGCAAAGTCAATGGGGAGGTCAGATTTATTCGACATCTGTCTTAAGAACTGAAGTGATTCGCTTAACAAACGGAGGCAAGGTAGGTCAAAAAAATGGGGCCAAAAACCCTTAACAAACGTTTGGCTCAGCGACAGAAAATTTGCGTTCCCTTTGGTCGTAACTTGAGGACTGCCTAAATTCAACCACCGTTCCCTGTAGTTAAGGAGGCACACTTGGGAGATATTAGACTTTGTAGTACCGGATCATAGGGGGGGGGACCTTGCAAATGGGGAAACAAAGTTTATTTATTTATTTACTCAGATTTGTAAGTTGCCAGGGTTGGCACAGTGCTTTATAAATATAATAAAAGAAGAGGAATAAAAGAGGATGTTATTTTGGATAATAGCATAACTCAAACATACGAGGAATGGCTGCAGGAATTGAGTATGTCTAGTCCAGGGGTCAGCAACCTGAAACAGTGAAAGAGCCACTCGGAACCGGTTCCCTCACAAAAGGAAAAACTGGGAGCCGCAAAAACTGTGTGCACATGCGCGTACATGCGCGCATGCGCAGAACAGGGTTTGACTGAAGAGTGGAGCCAAGGGGAGATATTTCATTTCATTTCATTTCATTTATTGGATTTCTATACCGCCCTTCTCCCTAGGGACTCAGGGCGGTTCACAGGGCATATATAAATAGGTATACAAAAATTAAAAGAAAATTAAACTGTGCCCAATTAAAATACAGCAATAGTAAAATAATAAAACCAATTTAAAAAAACCCATATTCCCCTTCAGGCCTGCATATTTGAATTGAATGAACTTTTTTAGTCCCACTTTTTTTTTGGGACTGCACATGGCAGAGGACTGGGAGCTGCAGGGGACGGCTGAAAGAGCCGCATGCGGCTCCGGAGCCGCGTGTTGCAGACCTTAGGGGTGACCTGCAGTCATAAGTCGAGAACAACCTGTATACTGAGACATTTGACTTAGCGGTCCTTAATAGGCTCATTCCATCCTTTGTTAATCATATTCACTAATATTTGATTAGCTTTTATTTCTCCCCCCCCCCAGGAGCATGACAAACACCGTCTTCCAATGTTTGAGGGGCTGCCACAAAAGAAGAGGGTGTGTGTGTGTCAACCTATTTCTCCGAATAAAGCTCCCGAAGGCAGGACTAGAAGCAATGGATGGACACTAATCAAGGAGAGACGCAATGAAGGAGAAACTTCCTGATGGCGAGAACAATTAATCAGTGGGACAACCTGCCTCCAGAAGTTGTGGGTGCTCCATCACTGGAGGCTTTTCAAGATCGGACAACCATTTGACTAGGATGACTTCTAGGTCCCTTCCAACTCTTGTTATTCTGCATTCTGTACGTTTATCTGTACCATATTTTCCGGCGTATAAGACGACTGGGCGTATAAGACGACCCCCTACATTTCCTGTTAAATTATAGGGTTTGGGCTATACTCGCCGTATAAGACTACCCCTCTTCCAACGCACACCAAATAAAAATTAAAAAACATCAGATTTGATTTTAATATGGTAATTTTAATTCAAATGCTTATGACATGCAGGTACTTAGTAGAAAAACTGTCACTTATAAACATAAGGCTGTTTGTCATCAAGCATGTAAACATAAAACAGTGCAAGTGGATTAAACTTTTCCTAATTCACTCTAAAGCTTTCCCTGCGCAGACCAAATGGGAGATACGCTCCAGGTTTTCCAGCCAGCCAGCCCAGTTCCTGAGTCAAATGTGTCCTTAGAGCTAAGCAGCTGCTCTGGCTGCTGCATTCCCCACCTGCCTTTCAAGTTGGGATAGACTGCAGCTGCTCTTCAACTTTAGAAGGAAAGACGCCCAGACCCCAGCCTGTAAAAAATCACAGACTGCAGCTTCTTCTCCAATTGGTCCCGCTTTCCCTGCGCAGACCAAATGGGAGATCCGCTCCAGGTTTTCCAGCCAGCCCTGTCCCTAAAGTTTCAGGACCTGGCGTATAAGACGACCCCTGACTTTTGAGAAGATTTTCATGGGTTAAAAAGTCGTCTTATACGCTAGAAAATTCCTAGAACGTTTGGTGAAAAGACTTTCATTCTGTGCTTCTCTTAATGCTTTCCATTTTCTAAATTCAGGGAAGTCTTTTTCCTCCTCGTGTCCTGTTCCCTGGAGATTCACCTCGCCTGCTTAGCAGTAATAATGCTCTCCTCTTAAATGTTTTATTAGATAACTTCTCTGAAACGGTCTCGGCCTCGTCACGGTGCGAATTCTCCCCTTTCCTTTATCTCATTTATTACGCTGTTTGTCATGCTCCTCGCAGGGGGGGAGGAAATAAAAGCTAATCAAATATTAGTGAATATGATTAACAAAGGATGGAATGAGCCTATTAAGGACCGCTAAGTCGAATGTCTCAGTATACAGGTCGTTCTCGACTTATGACCGCAATTGGAACCACAATTAATGTTGCTAAGCAAAAAGAATGCTAAGCGAGTCAATTTTTGTTGTTGTTAGCTGCGAAGTCGTGTCCGACCCATCGCGACCCTATGGACAACGTTCCTACAGGCCTTCCTGTCCTCTACCATCTTCTGGAATGCATTTAAGCTCACGCCTCCTGCTTCAGTGACTCCATCCAGCCACCTCATTCTCTGTCGTCCCATTCTTCTCTTGCCCTCCATCTTTCCCGGCATTAGGCTCTTTTCCAGTCAGTCCTTCCTTCTCATTAGGTGGCCAAAGGATTTGAGTTTCAGCTTCAGGATCTGGCCTTCTAAAGAGCAGTCAGGGTTGATCTCCTCTAGGACTGACCGGTTTGATCGCCTTGCAGTCCAAGGGACTCGCAGGAGTCTTCTCCAGCACCAGAGTTCAAAGGCCTCAATTCTTTGGCGCTCAGCCTTTCTTACGTTCCAACTTTCACTGCCATACATTGTGACTGGGAATTTTACAACCCCCTTTTTTGCCATGGTTAAGTAAATCGCTGCTAGTCATTAAGGGAATCATGTGGTCATTAAGCAAATCTGGCTTCTCCCGTTGAGTTTGCTTGCCGGAAACCAGCTGGGTTAGAAATGGCGATCACGTGACCCCCGGGATGCTGCAGCTGCCGTAAATGTACCAAAATTTTTATCACATCACTGTGAGGACGCTGTGACGGTCGACAGTTCCTCTCTGCCATTTACTGGCCTCCAAAATGGTGTCTCTACTTTTTAAGTGTTTAAGCAGGAAGACAGCAGGTGCTCCATCATCCTCCCTGGGTTTTATTCTCCAACAACCAGCTGGAATATTCTGTTCTCCTGCCATTCCCCGGATGTCCTAATGATTGTGGACTCTTCTCCTCCACATCTAGTTGCATTAAAGCTGCTGCAGATGCATGGAATGGGATGGGATGGGATGGACTGGACTAGAAAATAGCAGATTGTAGAATAGAATGAAATAGAATGGAATGGAATGGAATGGAATAGAATAGAATAGAATAGAATAGAATAGAATAGAATAGAATAGAATAGAATAGAATAGAATAGAATAGAATAGAATAGAATAAGAAAGGATAGGGTAGGATAGAATTAGAATAGAATAGAATAAAGAATAGAATAGAATAGAATATGGAAAGAATAGAGTAGAACAGAATAGAATAGAATAGGAAAGAATTAGAATAGAATAGAACAGAATAGAAATAGAATAGAATAGAACAGAATAGAAATACAGAATAGAACAGAATAGAAATACAGAACAGAATATAAATACAGAATAGAATATAAATATAGGATAGAATGGATTAGAAAAATAGAACAGAAGTACAGAATAGAATATAAATACAGAATAGAACAGAATAGAATAATAGAACAGAATATAAATACAGAATAGAATAGAAAATTAGAATAGAATATAAGTACAGAATAGAACAGAATTATAGAACATAATGTAAATACAGAATAGAATATATAGGATAGAATAGATTAGAAAAATAGAACAGAAGTACAGAATAGAATAGAATAGAATAGAAATAAAGAATAGAATAGAATAGAATAGAATAGAATAGAAGCTGGAAGGCGCCCTTGAGGTCTTCTAGTCCAGCCCCCTGCTCAAGCAGGAGACCCTATACAATTTTGAGACAAGTGTCTGTCCAGTCTTTTCTTCTGAAGGCACCCACAACTTCTGGAGGCAGGTAGTTCCACTGGTTAATTATCCTCGCTGTCAGGAAATTCCTCCTTAGTTCTGGGTTGCTTGTCTCCTTGATGAGTTTCCATCCGTTGCTTCTTGTCCTTGTCTTCTGGTGCTTTTGGAGAAACTATCCAGCATCTCTATCCTCTATTGTATCTATCCATCCACTGTATCTATCTATCCATCTATTGTATCTGACAATCCATTGTATCTATGCATCCATCTACAATATCTAGCCACTGTTATCTATCATCTGACCTTCGCTCCTTCTGCCGTGACCTAAAAACTTACTTATTTGAACAAGCCGGCCTGGTCTGATGGGTTTGGCGTATTTTAATATTAATTTTATTAATTTTATTGTAATTGGGCTACATTATTTAATTCTTTCTTAACTTTTGTACATTGTATTTTTATTGTATTTATTGCCCTGTACACCGCCCTGAGTCCTTCGGAAGAAGGGCGGTATAGAAATTAAATTATTATTATTATTATCTATTCTATTCATCCATCCATCCATTAATTCATCCATCCATCCATCCACTCTCTCTCTATCCCGTCTGTCTCCCTGTCTCTATAATCTCTGTTAATCTACCTGTCTGTCTATCATCTATTCTCATGACTCAAATGTCCATTTTGAAGAAACATTGTTCTGAAAGCAGTTGGCCACTTCGCTGGCCATTTTTAAAGATCTCTGAATGCTAGAATGGTTCCCCCAGGAAAAATTCTGCCTTTGCATATTGCAAAAAAAGATAACGAAAATAAAAACCGCTTAAGTGTTAAGCCCGGAAGCGCCTGAAAGCTCGCAAGAACAGCTCGGAAATTCCTCCCGCCAAGTTGGGAAACGGCTGCTGGTTAGATGCCTTTTAATGGGGCACACTTGGAAGGTTGAAATGTCCTGTGGTCACTTTTAAATTTGCTGCTTTAACAGGGCCCGTGAGCCCACATCCCAATAACGAGGCTGGTGATTGTATTTCACAAGGCTTACGGGTCTCAAAGGAGCCCTAAGTGCAACTTGGAAATTTAGGCCTTGCTTGAGATGGCTACCTTGCTTCTCAGCATGCCAGCTTCTTCTTAAAAATTGAAAGGAATAATAATAATAATAATAATAATAATAATAATAATAATAATAATAATAATAATAATAATAATAACAATAACAACAACAACAACAACAAGTTGGAAGGGACCTTGGAGGTCATCTAGTCCAACCCCCTGCTAAGGCAGGAAACCCTATACCATTTCAGACAAATGGCTGTCCAGTCTCTTCTTAAAAACTTCCAGTGTTGGAGCATTCACCGCTTCTGGAGGCAGGTTGTCCCACTGGTTAGTTGTTCTAACTGTCAGGAAGTTTCTCCTTAGTTCTAGGTTGCTTCTCTCCTTGACTAGTTTCGATCCGTTGCTTCTTGTGCTGCTCTCAGGTGCGCCGGAGAACATGAGGCAGGGGAAGTCCTGGATGCCAACAGAAAAAAGGGACGTGGTGGCTCAGTGGGTTAGGACGCTGAGCTTGTCGATCAGAAGGTCGGCAGTTTGGTGGGTCGAATCCTGAGTGCCGCGTAGCAGAGTGAGCGCCTGTTACTCATCCCAGCTTCTGCCAACCTAGCAGTTCGAAAGCACGTAAAAAAAATGCAAGTAGGAAAATAGGGACCTCTCCGGTGGGAAGGTAACAGCGTTCCGTGCGCCTTTGGCGTTTAGTCATGCCGGCCACATGACCACAGAGATGTCCTCGGACAAGTGCTGCCTCTTCGGCTTTGAAACGGAGATGAGCACCGGCCCCTAGAGTCGGAAACGGCTAGCACGCATGTGCAGGGGAACCTTTACCTTTACCTAAGCACTTTGAAGAGTTTCAGCAGAATATGGCTGGAAAGAAAAATCAGCTGTGCTATATCTTTGAGCGACGCACCCCAAATCTTAAGAGCAGTGGTAGTTGGTTGTAAAAAAAAAAAAAAAGTGAGAGAGATGGATTGGGAAGAGAGGGATTTTTGTGTTCCTTCTGTTAATTAACATCAGTCTATGTAGGCCAAGCTACAAAGGCCCATTAAACCAGGCTGTTCTGTTTTGCTTTGGATTATCGTACGGATCCTGCATTATCGAAAGCTTAGGCACGTTAAGAAATTACCAGTGTAGTAACTAAAACAAATAACACCCCTTTGGTGTAGATCTGGGGCATATGGGTTACTCCTGGATTATTCTGTATTCTTTTCCCCTCGTGCTTTAAACAGGAAAAAGACGATAAATTCTATAGGGCCGTGATGGCGAACCTTTTAGAGACCGAGTGCCCAAACTGCAACCCAAAATCCACTTATGTATCGTCGGGTGCCGGGTGGGCGTGGCCCATTGGGTGGGCGTGGCCCATTGGGTGGGTGTGGCTGCGGTGGTAACAGCAGACTGGGTGGGACTAAAAAGTTCAATCCATCAATTCCAACTTTGCTAGATCTTTTTTCCCCCTGCGAGAAGTTGAAATTGATTGATTGAACCTTTTTTTTTTTTTGCAGACAGCGGCGGAGGCCTATAGCGAAAAGGTTTTATAAAAGCCGGCTGAAGGCTAGGACTGGGGCAACGGTGCGCGTGCCCACAGAGAGGGCTCTGCGTGCCACCTGTGGCACACATGCCATAGGTTCGCCACTCCGGCTATAGGGTAAATTTGGTGTCACACGTGCATGCAAACAGGCAAAGTACCCCAAAGGTGCTTTTTCAAAAGGCAACTGGATTTTGTTGTTCCTTTGAACACGTTTTACTTCTCATCCAAGAAGCTTCTTCACTTCTGACTGAATGGTGGAGGGTGGAAGGGCTTACCTTTCTTGCAGTCATCTGGTCGTTAGCACTCTCTCCGAGGGTCGTTGAGGCAACTTGGAGGTTTATCTGTGTCCTCAGGGTCACCTGAGTGGTGCAAATCAGTATGGAGCCTTCTTGGAACTGCGGAAAGGACCGTGTTGTAAACGGGAGATAAGTGGGTGTCGTGACTAAACCTCCAAGTGGCCTCAATGGCTCTCAGAAAGAGTACAAACGACCAGATGATTGCTAGGAGTATAAACCCTTCCGTCCTTCCACCATTCAGTCAGAACTGAAGAGGCTTCTTGGATGAGAAGTGAAAAGTCGTCAAGGAAAAAAACAACAACAAAGTCCAGTTCCCTTTTGGAAAAAAAAGCACCTTTGGGACAATCATCGCCGGGATGACAAGGAATCTTCACAGACACACACACACACACAAAGTGTTTCAGTTCAAGATCCTTTGGTGGAATTTGTAAATGTTCCTTTTGGGTATTTCGTTTCAGAGCTGATTTTCTTATGTGGAGTCGAGCGAAGGTAGATCTTGCAATCTTGGGTCATTCCAAATCAGATAGGAAAACAGGGCCAGTGTGATCTGCTTTTGAGACAGATCCTTTCGATATTTCCAATGCGTCAGCTGTTCCAACAGTAGAACAGATTGTCTTAGGATGTTGCAACTTCCTCTGGAGTTTTCTAAGCAGAGAGGCTGGACAGAATTTGGCATGGATTCAGCCGTTGAAAGGTGTCCTGCAGTTTCTTATAATGACCACATTAACCCCTTTAAAAAAAAAAGACTGTGCTTCTCTGTGGTGTTTAAGAAATTTAATAAATTAAAAAAAAGGCCACATTACAGACCAAAGCTTTCAAGAACAAAATAACATAGTTAAAATCCATAGTTTAAACGAGCATGGATATAAATACCGTAATTAGACACAGCTTAAACACCTTCCCGCATTGTTTTATCATATTTTTCCTCCTTCCAATGCTTTCTCCTGGGTAATCTGGGCTTCAGTTATTTTATTTATTATTTCATTTTTCTTAAGACAAGAAGAAAAGAGATTCAGACAAAATAAAAGGAATCCCACTTGTATTACTTTTGGCTTCAAAAAGTGGCACTTTGGAGACAGTGTTCCTTGCTCCCTATCTACCACTTCCACTGAATGCCTGAAAGCAGGCAGTTTGGTAAATGAAGTGTGAAGAGCCAAAAACAAGCAAACTTAACGTGAAGAAACGAGTAGTCCATGTAACTTTTTAATATGGGTTAAAAAAACCACGCTTTTCTCAACTTTCAGCATGTGGCTTGAATGCTAGACATTACAGCTTAGTTGCTCGTAGTCGCCTCTACTTGACTCAGAGAAGGGATGCTCCATTTTGCTTAAAGGGAGCGTTCGGTTTCCAGTCTGAGCAAGCCGTCTTTCGAGGGGTGTGTGTGTGTGTGTCGTCTTCAGAGCGTACGAAACTTGGGTCCTGCCGTCACTATAATGTCAGCGTAAGGAGCCGACTGGGCCACCTCAATCGCTCGTTGTTTCTGCAAAACCAGCAAGCTGTAGAAGTTCTCGGCCACTTCTTTCTTGTTCTGGTTCTTGCAGAGGGAGAGAAAGCTGAACGACTTTGCTCCTTCCTCTTCGAAATGCTGCGAGGGAGAACAAAAGAAAGAGGTAACCTAAGACAGACGCGTTAGGAGCGGAGGCTAATTCTGTATCTGAAGCGGACAACAAGCCGCTTTATGAGAGAAGCGGTGTCCTTTTTTTGCAGCTCATGCAGATCAAGAACTGTTGATAGGAAAATGAATAGAGAGTCTAAGAGGGTAGAACGAATCTGCAGAATTGGGAACAAGGTCCTGTGTTGTCAAGCACGTAGCCACAAGGGACAATCCTCTCGCAGCTAAATCCGCTCGTATCCTCTTGTCCTTCCGGAAGAGCCTAAAGACCTGGCTCTGCCTATTGGTTTTGAGGCCAAGGGGGGGGGTGCGTTCCATTCTGGAGGGGGCTAGTAGATTAGATGATCCATCTTCATCCTGTTTATGCGTTGGTCCACTCCGCTATCCATTTGAATGTTCTAATTTGTAATGCTTCATGTTTTAATATTTTTGTCCTAATTGTATTAAGTATTGTATTAGGATGCTTCTTATAGACCAGGGCTTTTCAGCCAGTGGTACGGGTACCACCTGTGGTACATTGGCACCTGGCAGGTGGTACGCGACCATCCTAGAAAAGTGGTAGCGGGGGAGGGGAATGAGCTGAACCGGTGGCAGCACCGCACAAGCCTGAGCGAGAGACGGCTGGAGCTGCAGGGCTGTCACGGCTGAGCGGAAGCGCCAGGATCCAGCTGGAGCTCGGCGCTGATCCCGGTGCTTCTGCTGATCCCAGAAGAAGCGCCAATCAGCTGGAATGTTGCAGCATCTCCAGGGTCTTGAGATTTACATTCAGATGCTTGGCAACTGATTCATATTTATGATGGTCACAGTGTCCCAGGGTCATGTGAAGTGACCAAAACCTGCTGCAACCACCCAGCAGACGGGGAGGGGGGGATAAAAAACAAACAACCCCCACCGCCGCTGCCAATCCTCAACAGAAATGCTCACAATGAAAACCTCAGACAGGAGGAAGAGCGCCGCTGGGGCAGGCAGGTGTCTTGCTTGGCTGTGGCTTGGGGGGCACTTTTTTCAGTGCCACTGTAACTTCAAAAAGTCACTAAGCGAACTGTTGTAAGTCGAGGACTACCTGTACTTCATCACTTTTCCCCCTTTTGGGGGGGTCATCTAGGTTTTAACACCTTGCTAGGCGACTGGTGGTACTCGGATGTTGCCATATCCTAAAAGTGGTACAATGGGTGAAAAGGTTGAAAAGCCCTGTTATATACAGGTCGTGCTCAACTTATGACCACAACTGAGCCCAAAATTTCTGTTGCTAAGCAAGACGGATGTTAAGTGACTTTTGTCCCATCTTATGACTTTTCTTGCCACACTTGTTAAGTGAATCACTGCAGTAGTTAGGTTGGTAACATGGTTAGGTTGACTTTGCTCGTCACAAGGTTGCAAAACGTGACCCCAGGACACTGCAACTATATAGCAATCGCCCTTAGACTTATATACCGTTTCACAGTACTTTACGGGCCTCTCTAAATAGTTTAGCCCTTAGACTTATATACTGCTTCACAGTACTTTACGGGCCTCTCTAAATAGTTTAGCCCTTAGACTTATATACCGCTTCACAGTACTTTACAGGCCTCTCTAAATAGTTTAGCCCTTAGACTTATATACCGCTTCACAGTACTTTACGGGCCTCTCTAAATAGTTCGAGTCAGCATATTGCTCCCAACAATCTGGGCCTTCATTTTACTGACCTTGGAAGGATGACTGGGTGAGTCAAGCCTGAGCTGGTCAGGATCGAACTCTTGGCAGTGGGCAGAGTTAAGAGTTCTAACCCAGAGGTTACCAACCTTTTCTGGTTGGCGGACCGGAGGAAAAGGGAGGGGGAAGCATTATACGCACATGGGGCCATGAGCATGCGCTTGACGTGAACGAGGCTAGTGCTTGCGTGATACTCGCTAGCCCTGCCCTGTTCTTATGCAGTGCTCTTTCTGCGCCCCGAAGCACAGTCCGCCTGTTTTCGTGCACCGAGGTGGGGCGGCATCCCATTTTTGCACCCTGTGGCATTGCAGTGATGTTTTTGCGCCCTGAGGTGCGGCATTGCCCTGTTTTTGTGTCTCATGGCATGGTGGCAGCCCAGTTTTGCACCATGCGCTGTCCTGCTTTCATGCCTCGTGGTGCTAGCACAAGTGTGTGTGTGCGCGTGCACACTGGCCAGCCTGTCCCGTGGCCTGGTGGCCAGCAGCCTACAGCCCACTACTGGGCCACGGCCCACAGGTTGGGGACCCCTGTTCTAATCATTGTGCCACCACAGCTCTGTCATAACTATCATGAATACAAGCAGTTGCCAAGTGTCTAAATTCAGATCGCATGACCATGTAGATGCTGCAACGGTCATTAAGTGTGAAAAATGGTCACAACTCACTTTTTTGGTGCCGTTGTAACTTTGAACGGTCCCTAAATGAACTGTTGTTAAGAACTATCTGTACTTTCTGCTGTCTAATTGGCAGGAGTGGATCGCAAGTCAGATGAAACCTGCTTTGCGAGGAGGCAGAAGTGGAAAGAATTGGGGGTGACAAAATGGCTTTATCCTATCTGAAGCAAATAAGACCCACAGATTATGTAAATGTGTGTTTATTATAACGAACTCTAGGCAAAAAGCAATGTGCCACTAGGGATGTTAATGAAGTACTGAGCCTAATTCCACTTATCCCCAGCTCAAACCAACCACAACAGATGTGCTGTTTCACATCCTCCGCTAAGAAAAGTTAAGTTGTCCATACTTGTACCATCTTTTTCACTCTTATTCTGACACTGTCTAAATAAGATGATTGGCAGGGACTGGGAACAAATGCAAGAGAGTATGATAGGGGACATCAAAGCTCAGGCTGGTATACAGGTTGTCCTCAACTTGCAATCATTCCTTTAGGGACCAAAGTTACAACGGCACCAAGAAAAGTGTCGTATAACCATTTTCCACACTTATGACTCCTGCAGCATCCTTAGGGTCACTTGATCACAGTTCGGGCAACTGACTCCTATTTCTGACGGCTCCAGTGTCCCGAGTTCATGTGATCCCCTTCTGCGACCTTTTGACAAAGTCAATGGGGAAGCCAGATTCTCTTAACAACCGTATTACTACCTTAACAACTGCAGTGGATTCACTGAACAACGGTGGGCAACAAAGTTCCTAAAATGGGGGGGAAACTGACTTAACCACCGTTCCTGCTTAGCAACAGAAATTTTGGACTCCGTTGTTGAGGGCTAAATGTAGTTTTTCTACCAATCTGAGGATCATTTCAGCTGAATATTGAGGAAAGGATAGTGCAAGTCAGCTGGCATCAGCATAAACGGATCCTTTTGCAGTCTTGATTTTCCGTTCAGAAAAAGTAGGATAAGAGTAAGTCAGCAGCAGTTTAGGAATAAGAGCAGGCTAGAATTACGGCCTGGTAAAAACGATAAAGACCTTAACATGATGTTGGATTATATTTCTAAAACATGCTATCTGCCACTTCATGAGGAGCTTTGGTTTGAGCCTGGGGCACGGCAAAGAGGATAATTTTACAGAAATAGAATGACAAATATCCTCTTGATTATTTCAAGGAACAAATTCTGGATGTGCATCTGTTTTTGAAAAGTCTTTGCGGCTTAAAATGTGAAGATGAAGCAATGTGTTTTTATTAGATGGTTCTAGATTTAACCATATGCTTAGATATTGAATTTATTTTTTATTAATATGTTCATGGATTTTATATGGGTCTCTCTCTCACTGTTTCTGCCTTTCCCCCAATTCACATTTGTTTTAATCACTATAGTATATTTACAGTTTTTCCATTGTTTTACGTGTGTGTGTGTGTGTGTGTGTATTCATTCTATTTATGTTGTTTTCTATATTTTATTATTAACAATAATGATTAAAACTAGACAGAAAGGTTTATTATACTCTATTATATCTTACCCGGAAAGTATTTAATAGTTTTAGCGTTCTCTTACTTCTTCTTTGTTCTTCGTTATCCAAATTACTTGTCTGAGGTCCCTATACCACAGATTAAAACAATCACGTACTTGTAAAATTCATCTGAACGATAATAAAAGGAAGCATAAAAAAATAAAATAAAAGCATAGACAGATGTCATTACAAACCTTGTGACTGTCTTCTAGTCAGCATTCTCTCTAGGAAATTTCACTACGAACTTTTGTTCTACATAGCTGATTTGGAAAACAGGGCTACGTAATTAAATTCCCCATACTTTTAATAAAGTTGATTAACTGTATCAGTATAAATGTCCACACAACATAAAAGTATCAGAGACGTTATTCAATTTTTTGAAACTACATCTGGTTATCCTTAAAGGGCTTTTTTTTTTAAAAAAAAATGAAATAGCTTACAACACAATGAGCAAAGGATAATGCAAATCACATTCAAATCAAAAACACAAATTAAATTTTATTATTCTATTGATATTACCAGCTGAGCAAAAATAAAATAAAATAAAATAAAACCCAAAAAATCCTAACAAAGCATCCCTCTGTTGCCACTCTGCTCTTGCACCATTTGCAACCTGCATGGTGCCTCTCGGCCACCCTCCCTATGCATACTTCTCCCTGACCCACATGAATAGAATTGAACTGGAAGGGACCTTGGAGGTCTTCTAGTCCAGCCCCCTGCTCAAGCAGGAGAACCTACACCGTCTCAGACAAGTGGCTGTCCAGTCTCTTCTTGAAAACCTCCAGTGATGGAGCAGCACCCACGATTTCTGGTGGCAAGCTGTTCCACTGGCTAATTGTCCTCACTGTTAGGAAGTTTCTACTTAATTCCAGGTTGCTTCTCTCTTTGATCAGTTTCCATCGTTTCTCGTCCTTCCCTCTGGTGCTCTGGTGAACAACCTGACCCCCTCCTCTTCTTTGTGGCAGCCCCTCAGATACTGGAGCACTGCTATGATGTCTCCCCTATTTCTTTGTTTCTTCAGACTAGCCAAACCCAAGTCCCGTAGCCGTTCTTTGTATATTTTAGTCTCCAGGCCTTGGATCATCTTAGTTGCTCTTCTCTGCACTTTTTCCAGTCTCTCAACATCTTTTTTGTAGTATGGTGACCAAAATTGGCTGCAGTATCCCAGGTGTGGCCTCACTAGGTGTCTCTAAGGCACCAATGTGCACCCTCCTCAACCTGCACCCGTCACCTTACCCTGGTCTATGCAGTACCTTTCACACACACCCTGGCACTTTTGCACACATCTCCTTCACCGCTCTTGTGCACTCCCACACACCCTCCCCATCCTCCCCCCTTCCTCCCCCATCTAGCAGCAGTCACCTGCCTGTGGGGCCAGGGTCTTGTAATTTCCTGCCAGCTTCCCTGCTGACTTTGGTTGTGCGAAGCGATCGCTGCCTAATGACGTTGTTGTTAGTTGCGAAGTCATGTCCGACCCATCACGACCTCATGGACAACGTTCCTCCAGGCCTTCCTGTCCTCTACCATCTTCTGGAGCCCATTTAAGCTCACACCTCCTGCTTCAGTGACTCCATCCAGCCACCTCATTCTCTGTCGTCCCCTTCTTCTCTTGCCCTCAACCTTTCCCAGCATTAGGCTCTTCTCCAGTGAATCCTTCCTTCTCATTAGGTGGCCAAAGTATTTGAGTTTTAGCTTCAGGATCTGGCCTTCTAAAGAGCAGTCAGGGTGGATCTCCTCTAGGACTGACCGGTTTGATCGCCTTGCAGTCCAAGGGACTCGCAGGAGTCTTCTCCAGCACCACAGTTCAAAGGCCTCAATTCTTTGGCGCTCGGCCTTTCTTATGGTCCAACTTTCACTGCCATACATTGCAACTGGGAAGATCATAGCCTTGACTATATGCACTTTTGTTGACAGGGTGATGTCTCTGCTTTTTAGTGTGCTGTCTAGATTTGCCATGGCTTTCCTCCCCAGGAGCAAGCGTCTTTTTAAATTTCTTGGCTGCAGTCCCCATCTGCAGTGATCTTGGAGCCCAGGAAAATAAAATCTGTCACTACCTTCATTTCTTCCCCATCTATTTGCCAGGAATTGAGAGGGCCGGATGCCATGATCTTGGTTTTCTTAATGTTCAGTTTCAAGCCAACTTTTGCACTCTCCTTCTTCACCCGCAACAAGAGGCTCTAATGACAGTGGGATTCAGTTAATGATGGTCACTGGGATTGCAAGTACTGCCATTGCTAAAGTAAGTGATGGAAAGAGGGGACAGGGAGAGGTAGGTGGGCGGGGGAAAGACTTAGCCCAGTGATTGGAGATCTTCCCCGCTGCTGTCTCCTTTCGAGTTTCTGGGGAAGCCGGCAGGGAAAGTTGCAAATGGTGATCTTGTGATCCTAGGGGCGCTTGGCAATTTGGTTATGAAAATGGGTTGCCAAATGCACAGACCATGGTCATGTGACTGCGGGGATGCTGGGATAGCCAGAGATTCAAGGAGCGTTCTTAACCATTCATTTAGTGGTATCTTTTAACTTCCAATGGCCACTGAATGAACGGTTGTAAATCGAGGACTAGCTGGAAGTGAAATATTTTTCCCCCCCACTTTCGGATATGAGTAGTATAAGTAGGTTACCCTTCCCCCTGGGCCCATTGTCCAGATTCAGATTATCCCACAAGTGTTACACAGTCACTATTCTCCAGGGAAGGGTTAGATCAGACATATCAAACACAAGGCACGGGGGGGGGCAGATCCGGCCCGCGAAGTGGTTTCATGCGGCCCGCGAAGCCATCCTGGAAACAGTGAGGGAACGGCCCCCACTGCCTTGGCCCTGGCCCAGAGACCCTCCTCCTGCCAGAGACCCCCAGATCTGTCCCACTCCTGCCCAGGCCCCCATAGGCACCCTTGATGCCAACGATGTAGAGCTGGCCACGCCCACCCAGTAGGCCACATGCACTCTAGCCACGCCCATCCAGTAGGCCACGCCCACCCTGGCCATACCCACCCGGCCACTTGAGGGCAACCTCAACGCTGATGCGGCCCTCAATGAAATTGAGTTTGACACCCCTGGGTTAGATGATTGTAAACATTACATTTTCCAAGGAGGCTTGCTCCTTCTCGGATTCTTGTCCTACCGAAGATGGCAAAAGGTCATCGGACAAAGCGAATACTTCATTAACCGATTCCTGGAATTAAAAGAAGAGGGGGGGGGAAGTGGATCTGTGCCAGCTGTTCTGCTCCTGTGTTTATTATTCTGCAGAAAATGAATTGTTAAGATGGAGTCTGTATTTCTCTGCTGAACGTTATACTTCACAAAAAAAAAGATGAGAAAATAATGGAAGGGGCAAGTGGAAAACACGACATCCTACTGCAAACAACTCTGTGTTTTGGGCAGTTCTTAATTAGAAACACAAAACATTACAACTCCTTTTTTTCCTCCAAGACCCTTCACACCCCTAAAAATTCTCCTTCAGTATACCAAGTGTGGAACTGAAGTTATGAAATCCCCATTCAACTGGATAGCTTATCACCTCACTGGATAAGTTGAGATCAAATTTTATCTTTTACTCCAACCCCAGGACTAACATCGTGGGGGGAAAAAACAAAACAAAACACGGGGCTAGAAGAGCCATGTAATCATTCCTGCAGGCAAATCAGATATAAATCCTATTTATTTGGGGCATTTGTGAATGAAATTATATACTCCATAATATTTATGAACTGCCTCTTTACCAAATTTACATTTTAACTGCGGCTCATCGTTTGTTGTAAATGTTAAGGTTGCAAGTCATCGTGAATTATGCTTTGATATGGGAAAAGCTATAAATGGATACTTTAATAAGTAAATATAAATAAGTGATCATTTAAGTGACAGCACCCAGATGAGCTTCTGATCTCTAAAAGTTAAGCAGGGAAGGATTTGGCTAATGTTTGTAAAAAATACTAATCAAATAGGAACATCAGGACTTGGAAAGTTTGAAAGTCAAAAATATATCTGTCTTACTCCTGTTCAAGAGCGTGATGGAATTTTAGACATCTGGGATTTTGGAGGAGGAAGCTGTAATTTGTCAACTTTGTAAGAAGCCCAGTTTACCCATTTTGATGAAAATACACCTATTGCCTGAACATTAAAGCTTAATTTGTTCTGAAAGTACTTACCGTAGTTTTAAAAACTGTATTATCATCCCTTTTGTTTCTGCCGCTTCGTAACACAGATTCTGTTTGGGGATCATTTGTGTCCTGCGGTATATTTAAACTTTCTGCTATTGATACTTCTATATTGATAATAAAAGAAAGAAGTTAAATTCTTCCCCAATGTACTTACCAATTCATTGCCATTAGTGATAATCATTTGCATATAATCTCAGCTTATACTATTTAAGTTCTGAAATTTCCAATGTGTCCAAATTGCAGTTCACCATATTCTAGTCAAACATTTAAGATTTTTTTTTTCACGAAGCAATGAGGTACCACTTATGAAGTCTTAATTCCCATCCATCATCTTAGGGATCACCTGCTGCCGGCGTCAACTTCCCTCCGCCCTGTGCGTTCCCACAGAGAGGGCCTCCTCAGGGTGCCACCGGTCACAGAATGTCGTCTGGTGGCCCCCAGGGGGAGGGCCTTCTCTGTGGGCGCGCCGGATTTATGGAATCGTTTGCCAGTTGAGCTCCGGATGGTGCCCGACCTTCGCTCCTTCCGACGCTTTGTTCGAACAAGCTGGCCTGGCCTGATGGGGGATGGGTTTGGATTTTATTGTTGTTTTAAATGTATTTTAATCTATTGTTGTAACTTGGGCATCTCGTTTAATTCTTTTTTTTAAATTTTTGTATTCTTGTATTTTTATATGTTTGCCCTGTTCACTGCCCTGAGTCCTTCGGGAGAAGGGCGGTATACAAATAAAATTATTATTATTATTATTATTATTATTATTATTATTATTATTATTATTATTATTATTATTATTATTTACTAGATAGAGAAAAGGAGGTAAAACAAATGTACTAAAAATGTAAAGAAAAATGTGAATGATTTAAATTTTACAAGTAATGCAATGTTACCCATAGGCTAGCGACCCCCCCCCCCCTTAATCCTGGTACCACTTCAAGTTACTTTTTGTAAAAAAAAAAAATCTTCAGTCTTTTATTTCAAAATTATCCTCAGTTGTAGTTTTATCTTCTTTAGGTAAACATGCCCCCCCCCCCTAGCTACTTCGGGATATTTTATTCACATTGGCTTTGCAGATTTGATTATATGTCTGTATTCCTTTAGATGCTCTGAAAACTGATCTAAATTGAAGAAAAGGCTGATAGATCCTATTTTTTTAAAATATAAGCTTTATTTGGTGTTAAAAAGGGACATAATTTTTTGAATTAAAATAACGATGTAACCCTTGCTACAGGTAGTCCTTGATTTAAGACAGATCGCTTAGTGACTGTTTGAAGTTACGATCTACATGAAAAATAGAACATGACCCAACTCTGAAATTCTGATGTTTGGCTCCCCCTCCTCCAAGTCATGTGACCGCACTTTGGGAGCTTGGCAACACAGCCGCATTTATGACTGCTTGCAATATCTTGTGGTCACTTGACAGCATTTCATGAGTTTTGTGGAAAACTAGCGCTTACTTCCAGATTTTGGCATAACCGAGTCCATACCAAACAATGGGCTTGCACTTATGACTGCCATGCTTGCGTAACAACGGCAAAAATGCTCATGTAACCAGCCCATTTATCTAGCATTATAGCAACAGCACTTAGCAATAGCACAAGACTTATGTACTGATTCATAGTGCTTTACAGCCCACTCTAAGCAGTTTTACAGAGTCAGCCTCTTGCCCCCAATAATCTGGGTCCTCATTTTACCAACCTCAGAAGGACGGAAGGCTGAGTCAACCTTCAGTCAGCCAGGATTGAACTCCAGGCTGTGGGCAATTAGTCTGCAATACTGCAGGTAGATAGGTAGATAGATAGATAGATAGATAGACAGACAGACAGACAGACAGACAGACAGAGATGTAGATAAAAGGTAAAGGTTCCCCCGCACACGCGTGCTAGTCGTTTCCGACTCTAGGGGCCGGTGCTCATCTCCATTTCAAAGCCGAAGAGCCAGCGCTTGTCCGATAGGTAGATAGATGGATAGATAAAATAGGTAGAGGTAGATAGATAGACAGACACAGATAGCACTTAGCACTTAGAGTTATCTACCGCTTCACACTGCTTTACAACCCTCTCTAAGCGGTTTACAAAGTCGGCCTCTTTCCCCCAACAATCTGTATCCTCATTTTACCAACCTCGGAAGGACAGAAAGCTGAGTCCACCTTGAGCCTTGTCAGAACCGAACATAAATCGTAATTATGATTTATGACCATAATGGGCAGGCTTCATTACAGTCATAACTCGAGAACTACCATGGGTATATTTGAGGACTTTCTGCTCTAGAGATTTACCTTTTGGCTTTGGGACATTGCAGTTCATAGATATGTGAGGAGAGCAGAGGTGAGAATGAAGATGGAAGCCTAATATTCTAGAGGCTGTATCTGGAGTGGGGAGATTTGAGTTCAAGTCTTGCTACAGTGATCGAGGTCACTGGATGATTTGGGGCAAGTCTTTCTCCCTCAGCCCAATCAATCACACAGTTTGTTGCGAGTATAAAATTCAAAGGAACACTGGTAAACTACCTTAAGACCACAAAGAAAAGGTAAGCAATTACAGGCAGTCCTCGAATTACAACCATTCATTTGTTTTCCACATGACTGTTGCAGCATCCCCCATGGCCACATAATCTGCGGCCGGCGTCAACTTCCCTCCGTCCAGTGCGCTCCCACAGAGAGGGCCTCCTCAGGGTGCCTCCGATCAAAGAATGCCGATTGGTGGCCCCCAGGGGGAGAGCGTTCTCTGTGGGGGCGCCAGACCTTTGGAACCGCTTACCGGTTGAGCTCCGGATGGCCCCTGACCTTCGCTCCTTCCGGCGCGATCTCAAAACCTTCTTTTTCGAACAAGCTGGCCTGGTCTGATGGGATGGGGTTGGGTTTTTATAAATAGTTTCTCATTTTAATATGTATTAATTATTATGGGCATAATGGTTTAATCGCTTTTAATTTTTGTATTCGGTTTTTTACTATGTATTGCCCTGTTCACCGCCCTGAGTCCTTCGGGAGAAGGGCGGTATACAAATTAAATTATTAAATTAAATTAAATAATCAAAATTCAAATGCTTGGCAACTGTCTCACATTTATGACAATTGCAGTGCCCTGGGGTCACCTTTTGAGACCTCCTGATAAGTACAATCAATGGGGAAGCCAGATTCACTTAACAACCATGTTACTAACTTAACAACTGCTTAGCAATGGAAATTTGGGGTTCAGTCGTGGTCATAAGTCGAGGACTACCTGGAATGATATTAAAGGGTTACAGGGGGAAAAAAAATCTAAAGTCCTGCCTTGGGCAGTTGGTTGTTTGCTTCTTTCTTCAGTCTCTTGTTGCCATTTTTTTCTTCCATTCTTGAGACATTTAGCAAACAGCTGCGGAAAAACCAGAAACTAACATGAGGTAATTTGATAAGTCTTAACATTGCTTGAGCTATTTGTTGCTACAGAAAGCTTTCTACGGCTACTCAGCAGCGTTTAATTCATAATTAAATATATTGCCTAGGTATACGGCTGCCAAGTTATTTCAAATGTGAGCCTTTCACGTGAACTGTAATGTATTTTTAGCATGGCCAAGAAGCGCTTTATTGCTCTACAAAGGGATCCCTCTATCAGCCGGATCAATTTAGAAACAGTTTGCTCCAGGAATCTATCAATTAGGTTGCTGCTAGCAAACAGAGGCTCCCAACCTTTTGGGCACCAGGGACCGGTTGCGCGGAGAGAGGTTTTTCCGCGGACCGGAGGGTGTGTGTTTTTTGTGCTGCCTGCATCTCGTGGATGGGGCTTTGCTTGTTCGTGCCGATCGGTTGCTGGTATGCCGTGGCCCGGTACCGGTTCATGGACCGAGATTGGGGACCCCTGTGCTAGACTATAACCATTGACTGTGCTGGAAAAAGCATGTGAAGTGCCCAGACTGTACTAAAACAGGAAGGAAAAAAAATATCCAATCACCTCCTGGCACGTGAACATGATATGATTTGGAAAAAGGACTATACAGGTTGCCTTTGACAGTTCATTCAGTGATCAGTTGAAGTTACATCGGCGTTGAAAAAATAATGACCATTTCCCAAACATATGGCCTTTGCGGCATCCCCATGGTCAGGTGATAAAAGTTCAGAACTTGGCAACTGACTCATATTTATGACGGTTACAGTGTCCCGGGGTCACATTTTGCAACCTTCTGACAAGCAAAGTCAATGGGGAGTTCAGATTCACTTAGCAGCGGTGTTACTAACTTAACAACGGTGGCAAGAAAGGTCGTAAAATGGGGTAAAAAAAATCACAAGAACTGCCTCACCTAGCAGCAGAAATTTTGGACTCAATTTTGGTTGTAAGTTGAGGACTACCTATATTTTAATTGCACAGAGTACCCTATACTGCCTTGAATCCCTGAAGGCAGGATATATATATATATATAACAGACATATTTGATATATATGAAGTTAAACCAGGAAGAAAGTCTGAAACATAGACCACCTACCTCAAGGGTCTTCAAACTTGGCCCTTCTATGACTTGTGGACTTCAACTCCCAGAATTCCTCAGCCAGGCATTTGGGAGTTGAAGTCCACAAGTCATAAAAGGGCCAAGTTTGAAGACCCCTGACCTACCTAAATTACGATGGAGGGGTCAGATGGTTGGATATTTCATGTTTACATTTACTGATGTATTCACATGCTCTCCCAGCAAAGAACAGTCACCAGTCCTGATCATTAAACACTAACTGTCACTGTTAGTATTCATCAATTACATCGTGGTCTCCCAACGTGGTAACTTTAAGACTTGCAGATTTCAACTGGTTGGGGAATTCTGGGACTTGAAGTCCACAAGTCTTAAAATTGCCATGTTTGGAGGCCTCTGAATTAGACATCCATTTCTTAGCAGAGGCCCAATATTTGGCAGTACTTCAAGGACATTAAAATGGCGGCGTATAAGATTAAAGGCTTGTGTCATTTTTCCACAGTATCTAATTAAATGCCCAGGAAATCCCGTAAGTAGCCCTTAAGAATTCACTTTTAATGTTGACGCCCTGTAACTGAAGAGTTTGATGTAGCAGTTAAGGGAGGGGTGTCAAACTGCCGGCCTGCGGGCCAGATGCATCATGCAAAACACATTGCCGGCAATTTGAAAAAAGTCACGATACGTCGCAACATGTCATGTGACGTCGCGATTTTGACAACCGTGACTTAAGGCATCAGGCTAAAAACTGGGTGACCGAGTTCTAGTCCTGCCTTAGACATAAAGCCAGCTGGGTGATCTTGGTCCAGTCCCTTTTTCTCCGCCCTAGGAATGAGGCAATGGCAAACTATTTTTAAAAAACTTTTCCAAAAAAAAACCCCCTGCAGGAACTAGTCCAAGCATCCACCAGGAGTCAAAAACTGTGTTGAAGGCACAAAAGAACTCCCCGCTCACTCAAAGTAGCAAACACAGCCACCATTATGAGAAACTCTTCACTTGGTCTTCACCTGCCCTTCACCCAACATTTAAATCTATGAAACCATCTAGGATGGGGAAGGCTCACACTGTTGTGATTCAGGGTCAGCCTGTGGGTTCGGCAGTTGGGTCGGACGATTCAGAGGAGGAGGAGGAGGAGGGGTTTGGAGAGCCTGCAGAGGACAGTTCTGAGGCTGCGCAGAGCCCTCAGCCAGGCCCCTCCCATCTGGTTACGACGCAGACCCAGCTGTGTGAGCCTGACAGCGTGGATGAAGATGACCCACAGCTGGCCCTGTTCAAGGACGCCAGATGCAGGAGGCAGTCAATCAGGAGTAAACAGAGGAAGGCAATGGGGCACCTCAGAAGGAGGCAGAGAGAAGCCACGCCCTGAACTGTATAAAAGGGGAATGTGTGGGAGGTGCTGGTTTGCTGAAGGCAACCGTTTGAATAGCTCCTGTTTCCTGGTTTGTGTTTTGGTTTTGCTCTGTTTTGTGTCAATAAATTTGGCAGGCTTAGTTCCAGCCTCTTGCCTTTTTGTAAAGGGGTTGTCCCTGCCTTTTATGCAGGGCCGGTAGTAGGCTGGTACAGAACACACACGTGCTTAGTTTGTGTTATATAGCAATATATGAAAATAGCATTATGAGGCCGTAAATTGTTACCCTCTGGAGATCTTCACTAAAGAAAGGTTGGGTGGGTCTGGTCAGGAGTTTGTCTACACTACCCAGCTCTTGCAAAATCATCAGCTTCCTTGTCGGAGGTGCAATATGCAAGGCCGTTAGCGTATCCTTGTAATTTGTAAGCTGCTTTTGCATGGTAGCTCTGCTGAGCTGCTTCACTGCGTCAACAAGTAACTTCCTTTTCCTTTTACTTCTTTGTTTCTTTAGGAGACCTAGATGCAAGACACATTCACAAGTGACATGTTACACACCAACCAGGGAGTGCTAAGCAGGTAATAATCACGTCAGTGGTGGGATTCAAATAGGTGAACCACCGGTTCTCTGTGTGGATGCCGCTTCCGGAAGTCTGTTCTGGGCCTGGGCAACAAAAAATTAGCTCCCGGTTCTGCTGAACTGGTGCGAACTGGCTGAATCCCACCACTGAATCACATCCTAATAATCCATAGTTATGTTTGCAGGGCTAATAAAATATCAGTATTGCAAAGAACCTTCCTCTTTGGTTTTTATATACATATACATACATACATATATTTTTTGTTCAGGACAAGGTTAAAATACAAAACTAAAAAAAAAACACTAAAAAACCACAAACAAACAACCCAAAAGACAAAGAACCCCCACCCCACACACAAAACAACAAAAAAAACATTACATTAGTTCCCATCCTTTGCAGAACAGGCCCTCCCAAAATTTTTAAATTACTAGCAAATCTAATAGCAAATTATTAACCGGTCTTTTATATGTCTTCTATTAGCGACGAAGTAGCGAACAGGAAGAATAGAGAATTCTCCATGTTAATGCAGCATTGATTATAATACGATAACTATAAATTGATCAGGTGAGAGTCTTGTGGTTATGTTATCCAAGTGGCTTTTAAGGTGGTGGATCCTGAGGAAGTGAACACAATCCCCTGCTACTTATAGATTAAAGCAGCCAGGAAGGGGATGAGGAACTGGATCCAAACTGTGCTCAAGCTAGACCAGGGGTGTCAAGCTGCGGGCCGGATGCCTCATAGCGAAACCGCACCCACACCATTGCCGGCAAAGGCAAAAAAGTTGCGACATGACACGTCACGTGACGTTGCGAGTTTGACACCCTTGACCTAGAGCAGGGGTCAGCAACCTGAAACAGTGAAAGAGCCACTCGGAACCGGTTCCCTCACAAAAGGAAAAACTGGGAGCCGCAAAAAATGTGTGCGCATGCGTGTACATGCGCACATGTGCAGAACAGGGTTTGACTGAAGAGTGGAGCCAAGGCGAGATAGGCACCTACCCTGCATATTTGAATTGATTGGTTGAACTTTTTTAGTCCCACTTTTTTTTTTGGACTGCACATGGCAGAGGACTGGGAGCCGCAGGAGACGGCTGAAAGAGCCGCATGCGGCTCCGGAGCCGTGGGTTGCAGACCTGTGACCTAGAGAAAAGGTGTTGACTTACCCCTCAGAATCCAACAAAACTGGATAACAGGTAGTCCTTGACGTATGACCACCACTGAGCCTGAAATTTGTTTCTAAGTGAGATAGTTAAGTGAGTTTTGCCCCATCTTGCCACAGCTGTTAAGTGAATCACTGCAGTTCAGATGGTACCATTTAAATCAGTGTAGAGGAGTATATACTTACAATGATTCGTTTAGTGACCATTCAAAGTGACAACGGCAGTGAAAAGAGCGATTTATGACCGTTTTTGACACGACTATTGCGGCATCCCCATGGTCATGTGATCAACATTCACATGCTTGGCAACTGGCTCATATTTATGATGGTTGCATGGGGCGATCCCCTTTTGCAACCTTCTGTCCAGCCAAGTCAATGGGGAAACCAGATTCACTGAACAGCCGCTTAACAAATGCAGTGATTCATGCAACATTCGTGGCAAGAAAGGTCATCAAATAAGGCAAAACTCACTTAACAATTGCCTTGCGTAGCAAGGAAAAGTTTGGGCTAAATTGTGGTCATAAGTTGAGGAGTACCTGTAGATGAATTCCTGTAGGAGGAATTCAACAGCCATTACATAAACACCAACTTAGCTCTTAAAGAGAAGAGGGAGTAAGAAACTCAAGATTGCTCTGCTTTATTTCTCTTTGGTATAAGGGGTTACTGTTAGGGTTGGCGAAGGAGGGAGAATCTCTGTTAGAACAGAACAGAATAGAATAACAGAGTTGGAAGGGACCTTGGAGGCCTTCTAGTCCAACCCCCTGCTCAGGCTGCAACCCCTATACCATTTCAGGTTTTCACGGTTCTGATATGCGTATTTCCAGTACGTCTCGTGTTCTTCAGCTGGCTTACTTTAAGAGCTGAAACCTGGAGAATTAGAATTTAGATTTATTATTGTAATTCATTATATTTTATTTTGATCTGTGTTTTGTATGTAAGTTCTGTAAGCTGCATAGAATTTGGTTTTAGGCAGCAGGCAAATGCTGTGAATAAATAAACGAATGAATGAATGTAATGTAAGCACAATCCTTTTTAGAAAATGAGGAAGACTAAGAGGTGACCTCTTCTACAGTGAAATGCTTTTCTGGATTTGTCATCACTTCTATATTGCATTTTTCTTCAAGACAGAAAGAAATAATTCTAACCTGAATCAACAATAGGATAAAGAACAAAGCCATCTTCCT
Organism: Vipera ursinii; assembly: GCF_947247035.1. Lineage (NCBI taxonomy): Eukaryota > Metazoa > Chordata > Lepidosauria > Squamata > Viperidae > Vipera > Vipera ursinii. The sequence continues at coordinate 3,174,483 of NC_139516.1, forward strand.
CATTGCACAACAATGTTGTTTCATTAAGTTGGTGATTTCGTGTTTCATGTTTCGATGCAGCCTGGTCCAGATCAAAAGTAGGTCCTGCTGATTCAGACAAGCACAGAGTTAGGAGTATGATTCAGGTCACTGAGTCCAATTTCTGTTCAGCAAGAAAATTCAATGGAGCTCACTTTCAGGTTTAGCTTGTTCGGGACGTAATAACCTAAATGTCTTGCAGAGATATTTTCTTGATTTAAGACTAAAAGAATGGAATCAATTATACCTATCATTTTTTTTCTTGTCTCTCTCTTCTTCTTCTTCATCATCATCTATATCTATCACCTACTGATTTTTTTCTGTTTTGTCAATCATTTTGCCTATCTATATACCTGCCTATCTATCTATCTATGAATTCATATCTATCTATCTATCTATCTATCTATCTATCTATCTATCTATCTATCTATCTATCTATCTATCTATCACTATCTATCATCTAGCTATCAACATCAATCTATGAATTAATTTTTATCTATCATCTATCTATCTATCTATCTATCTATCTATCTATGCAAATTATTCAAATTGCTAATAAAGAATTTTGGGAGGCTGAGATGGCCATGTTCTCATCAGTCAGTCATACCCTTTATCTGAGATTCGAACCTGGGCTGATTGTATATTTAGGCAGTTGTTTTAACTTGCTGAGCCACAGGTTCTTTCTCTCTTTTTATTAGCTAGAAGGCAAGGCAAATATATGTTAAGTATTTGTCAAGGCTTTTTGATCTATCTATCTATCTATCTATCTATCTATCTATCTATCTATCTATCTATCTATCTATCATCTATCTATCTATCTATCTATCTATCTATCTATCTATCTATCTATGTATTATCAATGAATTCATTTCTATCTGTCTGTCTATTGTCTTTTTTTGTTCTGTCTGTCAATCATGTTTTCTGTCTGTCTATCTCATTTTCTCTTTCCCATCTCTATCATTTTTTTCCTCTCCTCTGTCTCTTATTTTCTCTCTCTTCTCTCACAAGAAATGATTCTGGGCCATGCACAATAATTTTCTTATGGCCGTGTGGCTAAGAGCGTGTCCTTTTTCACAGCAGTGGCCATGCTGTGGAGATCCCTGTGGAAATTTGTGTCGCTTCACATACCAATGTTGAGTCTTCAAACCTGAGTGACTTAAGTTGGCTTCAGTATTATTAAAATATTGCTGCCTTATGTTTTTCAGACATCCTGTTGCTCTGTGTTTTGATTCTGGATTTCATCTGTTTTATTGCAAATCAATTTTAAAGCCTTAGGATGGAAAAGAGGCTTACAGTAGAAGCAAATCTTTTGCTAATAAATTCGACAATTTTGTACTAGTTTTTTTCACTGAAGAAACTCAAAGGAACTTTTAAGAAAAAAAAAAACAACCTTGCATGCATCTGTTGAATTAGAGCCAATCAAGAAATATCACTGCATCTATTCAGGGCTGAATTAAAGTCTTTAACTTTATTTATGGTTTTATGATGGTCGTGCTTTACTTAATTATTGTCGATACGAATAGCTAATTTTCTTATTGCTAAGAAAAAAAATGTTATACAGAAATTGCCAGAGAAAGTTAGGCTTTTTTTTTGCTTTTCACTTATTCTAATCTTATTTACTATCAAGTTTATTTTTTCCTCATAGTAATTTATAAGTAAAAACAACAACTTACACATACAAACAAGCTGATTCTATGAGAGCTAATGCCATAATAAACACACTTAACATTAAAATACAATAAACCACAGCGCTGCATTTGCAGATACAAACTACTTTAGTTATCTGCCTAGAAGTTTAATTTCTAGAAGCATTATTCACACTAGTAAAACAGTTTAAAGTAAAGCAGCTACAAAACTTACCTTTTCTGTTATCAGCTGGATCTTTATTGGGTAAAGGAAGTTCCTCTTCCATGTCAAATATTGCAAGGAGGCCATTCTGGTCAGTTCCAAGAACATCATCTTCAGAAAATATTTATAGTACATAAAATAAAAACTATTTTTATGTACATAATTACGTATTTCATACAGGTAGTCCTAGACTTACAACCATCATGGGATTAACATTTAAGACTTTCCCAGCCGGCTTCTGACAAGCAAAGTCAATGGGGGAAGCCAGATTTGCTTAATGACCACATGATTCAGTTAACAACTGCAGTGATTTGCTTAACAGCCAGGGCAAAAGGACGTAAAATGGAGTTCGACTCACTTAGCAACTGCCTTGCTTAGCAACAGAAATGTTGGGTTCAATTGTGGTCGTAAGTCGAGGACTATGTAGAAAAATGCAAAAGCTTTACTAGAGCATAACAAACTTACTAAACTTTTGGGGTAGCTTATGCACATCTTAGAAAATCTATTGGTCAGCTATAGTTAGACTGGATTTTGTTCATACGTACCAATCATATCTCTTCCAGCTCCTTCATCTCCAAATCCATCATACTCTAGTGCAGTTTTGTCTCCAGTTAAATTCAAAGAACTGTGATCAGCCAGGTGACTATTGGAACTATTTATTAAACTGTCACTGAAAAAGCTACCGTGCCTTGGAATTTCAATTTCGTCATCTGTGAGAAATACGTATGAATGACTCAGCTATGTTTATATATCTCAGACATGCAATACGTTGCAGCGAGTTAAAATCAGTTGCTTATAAAAACTGAACCCAGAACGCAACTTTTGAAAATGAAATTACACACCCTTTGTATTTTGATTTATGAGGGAAGAAAAGTTGCAGCCTCACTCACCAAAATTGCCACCACTGAGAACATTCTGCCCATAAAATTCTCTCAATGTGATGTCCTCAGTTTTGCTCTGGTGCAGTGTAAAATGTTGGGCAACCTCAATGGCCCTATTAGAAAAGGGGAAAAAAATGAACCGAAAAAAGGATTTTAGGAAATGCTACATAACTGGACCATAACTTCCTAATTCAGGAAACGTATCCATACAATAATATATCCTAATTAAATTGCATTCCCACTGCCCTTCACTTATTACTCCATAATAGGATTAAGAAATGTTTAGTAGCACAGATTTAATAACAAGGGCTGCTTCAGTTACTACATTCATCTTTCTTTATCCCAAAAATATAGTTCGAGAATTAAAAGCTAGCAATATACAGGTAGTCCTCGACTTATGACCATAATTAATAATAATAATGATAAAGTTGGAAGGGATCTTGTAGGTTATCTAGTTCAACACCCTGCTCAGGCAGGAAACCCTGTACCATTTCAGACAAATGGCTCTTCTTAAAAACTTCCAGTGTTGGAGCATTCACCGCTTCTGGAGACAGGTTGTTCCACTGGTTAGTTGTTCTAACTGTCAGAAAATTTCTCCTTAGTTCTATGTTGCTTCTCTCCTTGATTAGTTTCCATCTGTTGCTTCTTGTCCTGCCTTCAGATGCTTTGGAGAACAGCTTGACTCCCTCTTCTTTGGGGCAGCCCCTGAGATACTGGAACACTGCTATCATGTCCCCCCTCATCCTTCTCTTCATTAAACTAGAGATACCCAATTCCAGCAACCGATCCTTGTTATGTTTTAGTCTCCAGTCCCCTGATCATCTTTGTTGCTTTTCTCTGCACTCTTTCTAGAGTCTCAACATCTTTTCTACATGGTGGTGACCAAAACTGGATGCCATATTCCAAGTGCGGCCTTACCAAGGCCTTGTAAAGTGGTATTAACACCTCACATGATCTTGATTCTGTCCGTCTGTTGATGCAGCTTAGCACTGTGCTGGCTTTTTTGGCATCTGCCAAAACTGGGCCCAACATATCTGTTGCTAAGTGAGACATTTGTTAAATGAGTTTTGCCCCATTTAACCATCTTTTCTGCCATAGTTGTTAAGAGAATCACTGTAGCTGTTAAGTTAGTAACACGGCTGTTAAGTAAATATGGCTTCCCCATTGATCTTGTTTGTCAGAAGGTTGCAAAAAATGATCAAACGGCTCTGGGGCAGGGCAACCTTCGTAAGTACATGCCACTTGCCAAGTGCCTGAATTTTGATCACTTAATCACGGGGATGCTTCAATAGCCATAAGTGTTAAAAACGGTCATAAGTCACTTTTTTTTCAGTGCTGTTGTAACTTCACACGATCACTAAATGAACGGTTGTAAGTCGAAGACTATCTGTCTATCGTTATTGTAAAAAACATTACTCTGGACTATGAAAAAGTTTAAGAAAACCCAATTAATCCCCATGAAGGAAATCTAGTGCTCTGTGCTGTTCTGACCTATAGTAAATCTAGCCTGAGTAAGGGGATTGAAAACAGAGAAGCGATCCCTTGCAATCAAGTCATAACTATGTAGAAAATAAGAGTTGTTTGATATTCAAGACGCTGAGAGGGAGGGAAATGAGAGCAGAATGGAAAATGGCATTGAGAAAAGCTGTATTAAAGTGACAGATGAACTACAACTAGACAGAACTGTGGATTTGCCAGGCAAGGAGAGACAGTATGAATGAACCTTTATTGTCAAAGTACAACCATGCGTACATTGAGATTGGCTGAGCCTCCCTTCGTGCCCCCACCCCCAACTTACAGTGACAACAAACCCTCCATCTTATTACATCGTGTGAGCTAATTGCACAATGCACCGGCCTCGCAAGTCAATTATGCACAAAGTTTATAAAAATTATTTCCCGTTCAAAAGCCTAACAGCCCACGGATAGAAGCTGTTCTTCTGCCTGTTGGTACGGCTGGCTACACTCCTGTATCTCCTACCCGACGGTAGGAGAGTAAAGAGATACCGTCCAGGGTGTGAGTCGTCCCTGAGGATTTTCCTTACTCTTCCAAGGCAGCGGGGCCTGGCGAGGTCATCCAGTGGTGTCAGGGAACAGCCCACAATGTCTTGTGCTGTGCTCACCACCCTCTGTAATGCTTTCCTATCCGCAGCTGTCAGACCAGCATACCAAACCACAATACCATACGAGAGGACGCTCTCTATAGTAGACCGGTAAAAGAGGGTCATTAGCCGTTGTTCTACCCTGTTCTTCCGCAAGACCCTGAGAAAGTCGAATCTCTGTTGGGCCTTTCTGGCCACCTGGGTTGTGTTGACTTTCCAGGTCAGATCTTCACAGAGGTAGAAATTTAAAGGAGGAAATTCTCTCCACACAGTCCTCCCCGATGTAAAGTGGGACAGTAGTTCAAATTCATCGTCATAAAAAAATAAATAAAAAAAATGTATAATGGGAAATGAACTATAGAGCAGTACAGGTTGCCCTTGACATACGATCACAATCAAGCCCCAAATGTTTGTTGCTGAGACAGTGAAGTGAATTTTGCCCTATTTGACACACTTTCTTGCCACAGTTGTTAAGTGAATCACTGCAGTAGTTAAGTAACAATGTTGTTAAGTGAATCTGGCTTCACAAGATGACCAAAAGGTGATCACATAGCTCCAGGATACTGCAACGGTCATAACTATGAGTCAGTTGCCAAATATCTGAATTTTGATCACATGGCAATGGGAATGCTGCCATGATCGTAAGTGTGAAAAACAAGTCATAAGTGACTTTTTTCAATGCTGTTGTAACTTTGAATGGACACGAAATGACTAACTGTATGTCAAGGACTACCTGTAGCAGAGAAAGAGGCCTGTGATTTTGCTCCTCCACATGTACAGGTAATCCTTGACTTATAACAGTTCATTCAGTGACCATTCAAAGTTACAATGGCAATGAAAAAAAGGGACTTATGACCATTTTTCCACACAACAGTTGTAGCATCCCCATGGTCACATGATCAAAATTCAGAAGCTTAGCAACGGGTTCATAATCATAATAGTAAAGTTGGAAGGGACCTTGGAGGTCTTCTAGTCCAACCCCCTGCTCAGGCAGGAAACCCTATACCATTTCAGACAAATGGCTGTCCAGTCTCTTCTTTAAAAACTTCCAGTTGGAGCATTCACCGCTTCTGGAGGCAGGTTGTTCCACTGATTAATTGTTCTAACTGTCAGGAAGTTTCTCCTTAATTCTAGGTTGCTTCTCTCCTTGACTAGTTTCCATCCGTTGCTTCTTGTCCTGCCTTCAGGCGCTTTGGAGAATAGCTTGACTCCCTCTTCTTTGGGGCAGCCCCCGAGATATCGGAACAGTGCTATCATGTCACCCCTCACTCTTCTCTTCGTTAAACTAGAGATACCTAATTCCTACAACCGTTCGTTATATGTTTTAGCCTCCAGTCCCCTGATCATCTTTGTTGCTCTTCTCTGCACTCTTTCTAGAGTCTCAACATCTTTTTTACATCGTGGTGACCAAAACTGGATGCCACATTCCAGGTGTGGCCTTACCAAGGCCTTGTAAAATGGTATTAACACCTCACATGATCTTGATTCTGTCCCTCTGTTAATGCAGCCTAGCACTGTGCTGGCTTTTTTGCACATGGCTGGCTCCTGTTTAAGTGATTGTCCACTAGGACTCCAAGATCCCTCTCACAGTTACTACTATCCAGCAAGGTACCCCTTATACTATACCTGTACATTTTAATGTCATATTTATGATGGATGCAGTGTCCTGGGATCATCTGATTAGCTTTTGTGATCTTCCGAAAAGCAAAGTCCATGGGGAAGCCAGGTTCACTTAACAACCATGTTATTAACTTAACTGCAGTGATTCACTTAACAACTGGGGCACGTAAAGTCGTAAAATGGGGCAAAACTCACTTAACAAATGTTTCACTTAGCAACATAAATTTTGCGCTCAATTGTGTTCATAACATGAGGACTACTTGCAATGTAGAAGCATGCATATTTTCTACTATAAAGTTTTGAGTAATTCACCGTCTATGAGAAAAGGGGTTTCAGAGGGAATTCACTCCCTTTTCACTTGTTCTGTACTTAGCAAGAAACAAACGTAGGAAAATATTTACTTCGTGTCTGGAAGTTGGGTGTCAAAATCATGAAACTCTTCAGGCAATGTGATGGCATCATAATTTGCCTCAGAATTTCCCTTAGGAAGGTCAACAAGCCCTGAAGAAAAATGCATAATGTAAGATTAACTCTGGGATGATGTAGCTTTATACATCCTGCAAGATAAAAATGGACAGGTATTTGAGGGCATCCAGGAAATGCACTCACATTTTTTAAACCTTCACCTAGTACAAGGTCCCTTCCAGCTCTATTCTATTCAAAAGAAGACATTAATTTAGATGGCAGAATAGTGTGCAGAGAAGAGCAACAAAGATGATCAGGGGCCTGGAGGCTAAAACATATAAGGAACGGTTGCTGGAATTGGGTATGTCTGGGTTAACAAGAGAAGGATGAGGGGGGACAGGATAGCAGCGTTCCGATATCTCAGGGGCTGCCCCAAAGAGAGGGGGGGTCAATCTATTCTCCAAAGCGCCCGAAGGCAGGACAAGAAGCAACGGATGGAAACTAATCAAGGAGAGAAGCAACATGGAACTTTCCTGACAGTTAGAACAATTAACCAGTGGAACTGCTGAGGTTGTGGGTGTTCCAACAGTGGAGGTTTTTAAAGAAGAGACTGAACAGCCATTTGTCTGAAATGGTATAGGTATAGGGTTTCCTGCCTGAGCAAGGGGTTCGACTAGAAGACCTTCAAAGTCCCTTCCAACTCTATTATTATTATTATTATTATTATTATTATTATTATTATTATTATTATTATTATTATTATTATTATCATCATCATCATCTCTATTACTTGATTTGTCAAATGAATAATGATACAATTACAAAAATATTCTGCTACTAGTGCAATTAAGGACATGACTATTCAGAAATAAGCCCTATTGTAATCTTTGGAATTTACTTCTACTCTGATTTTTAGAATTGCAATCTCTACATGATCCAACACTTGTCTGAAATGGTATAGGATCTCTTGCTTGAGCAGGGGGTTGGAGTAGAAGACCTCCAAGGTCCCTTTCAGCCTTATTCTGATCTTGAGGCTGCCTTCCAAGTATTATCTCACCAATCCTGAATCCCTGCAAACCACTTCGTTTTCAAAAATTAAAGCCCTTTCTTCAGGCTACAATTAATAAGCTGATTATTAATAATAAGTAGGGGAAAGTCATACCTGGTTGAAAAGTTGATTGCATTTTAAGTAGGGCTTCACTGCAATCTGTCAAAAGATACTTGGTTTTTCTGTGATAGATCTTCACCACTCCTAACAAAAGGTGTCCCGAGGTACGAAGAGCAATTTTAAACTGGGGGGGAAAAGTTGGTATTATCTAGCATTAGTGCGAAATAGAATTAAGAGTATTTCTCCTTGTTTTCGTTCTTCTTAAAACAAGCCTAAGAGAGTAGCTGATGTCTCCAAATAGGAAAACACGGCATCACTTTCAGGAAAAACAGGGTTAATCTTGTGCTTAGGCATGAAAACTAGCTGGGTGACTTTGGGCCAGTCACCAGAAGACAGTGAATTCTAGTCTTGCCTTAGGTATGAAAGCCAGGTGGGTTGACTTTAGTTTTAGGCCAATTAGTCTCTCTCAGCCCACTTCACAGGGTTGTTGTGGGGAAAACAGGAGGAGGAGGAAGCAGTATTAGGAATGTTTGCTGCCTCGAATTATTTGTAAAGTAATAAAGGCAGGATAAAAATTAAATAATTAAAAATGGCTCCATTTGCAGAGGTTGAAAGGGGTAATTTAGACCAATGAGTCCAAGCTCTTGTTTGGCACAAGAACCCAATTTAACACATCCCTAACAGTTGGCTGGCTGGTCTGTGTCTTGATACTGTATATATCCAGTGAAAATATGCTCAATATCACTTGGGACAATTGGTTCTATCACTGAATTGCTCCTATTGTTAGGAAGCGTTTTGAGCTAGAATCTGCCTTCCTGTAACTTAAAAACGTCATTCTGTATCTTACATACTGAGGTGATATGAGATCTTGACTTTCCTTGGTGTAACAATCCTTTTTAGTTTTTGTTTTGCAAGACTAAACATATCCTCAAGATCTTGGTGTAGAACTTAATTTACAACGCCACACCCAATGCTAAATAAAAATAAGGGGACATTATTTTTGAGTGTCATACCTTAGGAGAGAGTATCTTTTCAATGGTAGCTTCTAAATTGCATTCAAATATATGAGCCTTTGTGACTTTCTTATCCCAGTGAGCAGCCAACCATATCTTGGACAAAGGCCCACGCTTATTCATAAGCAGCTGCATGTAGAACATTTTGCCAGAAATGTGTTTCTTAACTTGGCAAGCTAGAGGGAAGAAAATATTTTAAATGTTGAATACATCATTTTTTGTAAAAAATTCAAAGCTAAAAAACAAAAACAAAACAGCAATCTTAATTTGAAATAAATGATTTGCAAAAATGGGGAACCCTTTAATTTGTAGTTCCATGTTCTCAGGCTTCCAAGTAGTTTTAAACAAATGCATTACTTTTGTACAATCTAAGTAACTGCTTAAAATATTATTGGCTACTTGTGATTAGGATATACAGTATCTGTATATGTTATAATGAATTTATCTTCACGCAACGTTTATGTACTAAAACAGTTTCCAAATCAAATAACATTATTGAAATACATAATTTTGACAAAGTGAATATATTGAAACAATGTTGTTTTCCTTGCTTCTGTTGCAAAAATAAGAAAATTGTTGCTTTCTCAATGAATTTTAGTTTATTTGAAAGATGTACGCCCAATTTTTTATTCATGTGGCAGTGAGGAGTAAGCAAGGAACTACAATAATCAAACATATTAGGGCATGCAAACATTTTTTACAAACCACAAAGAAAATACACACAAGAATGAAATACGAGATAGAACTTCGGGGGAAGTTTTTTTTTTTTAAAAGGGACACATGTAAGTGGTTTGGGATGCAAGTCTATGGAGATTCTCAGTCATCCATGTCATGGTTGTCCCAAAGATGCTTTTTCACGAGGCAACTGGACTTTTTCTTTGAAGATGTTTCACTTCTCATTCAAGAAGCTTCTTCAGCTATGACCGGATGGTGGGGGAATGGAAGGATTTATACTCCTTGCAGACAGCTGGTCATTTGAATTCTTTTAGAAAGTCGTTGATGCTACCTGGGATGCAAGCAAACCTTTCATGAGAGGTTACTTTATACAACATATACATGGATTAAAAAAAAGGTACCTATTTTGGGTGAGATTAAAAAAAGAAAAAGAGTTAAAGAAGTTTCTAGAGAAGATTTCTCAACATATTAAATTTCTACAGGACTTTTCTACAGGAAAAGTTGGAGCTTGGATGATAGTTGTTTAAGATGGTTGAATCAAGGGATGATCTCAGAACAGGAGCACCATTACATCTTTCAAAGACCAGGTCTGTTAACAGGTTATTCTTTAGTCTGTGGTCGTAGCTAATAATTCAAATAGATTTGCATAAAAACCACCACAACTTCAAGTAAGATATGAGTTTCTGGTGAGGCTTCAAGGCAGAGTCTAGATATCCCCAGCACTGCAGTGGACAACTGGTGAATTCTGGCTAGCAAATTCTCTCTGGAAATAGGATATATCATGAGATTGCCCACTTCTACTCTGGACAGTTGCTTCTTGTGAATTGTTTAGTCACCAAGTCATGTCCAACTCTTCGGAACCCCTTGGACCACAACATGCCAGGCCTCTGTCCTCCAGTGTCTCCCGGAATTTACCCAAATGCACATTCATTGCGTTGTTGAAAACCATCTAACCATCTCATCCTCTGCCGTCCCCTTCTCTTTTTGCCTTCCATCTTTCCCAACATCAGCAGTCTTTTCCAAGGAGTCCTTTCTTCTCATTTGGCGGCCAAAGTATTTGAGCTTCAGTTTCAATATCTGTCCTTTCAACAGTCAGGGTTGAATTCCTTTTGTATTGACTGATTTGATCTCCTTGCAGTCCAAGGGACTCTCAAAGAGTCTTCTCCAGAACCACAATTCAGAAGCATCAGTTCTTCAGTGCTCAGCCTTCCTTACGTTCCAACTCTCAGTCATACAGCACTACTGGGAAAACCATAACTCTGACTACACTGACCTTTGTCGGCAAGGTGGCGTCTCTGCTTTTTAATATGCTGTCTAGATTTGCCATAGTTTTCCTGCCAAGAAGCAAACCATTTTTTATTTCATGGCTGCAGTCCCTGTCTGCAATGATCTTGGAGCACAAGAAAATAAAATCTGTCACTGCTTCCATTTCTTCCCCTTCAATTTGCCAGAAAGTGATGGGACCAGAAGCCATCTTCTTTTAATGTTGAGTTTCAAGCCAACTTTTGTACTCTCCTCTTTCACCCTTATCAAGAGCCTCTTTAGTGTCTCTTCACTTTCTGCCATTAGAATGTTATTGTTTGCATATCTGAGCTTGTTGATATTTTTCCTGACAATCTCAATTCCAGTTTGTGATTCATTCTGCCTGGCATTTTGCATGATGTAGTCTACATACTGGCATAAGTTAAATTAGAAGGGCGACAATTTACCACCTTGTCATACTCCTTTCCCTATTTTGAGCCAATCAGTTGCTCCATGTCCAATTGCTTCTTGACCCGCATGCAGGTGTCTCAGGAGACAGGTAAGGTGGATTAGCACTCCCATCCCTTTAAGAACTTGCCACAATTTGTTGTGATCCACACAATCAAAAGCTTTAGCATAGTCAATGAAACAGGGATAGATGTTTTTCTGGAAGTCTCTTGCTTTCTCCATAATCAAGCAAATGTTGTCAATCTAGTTCCTCTGACTCTTCAAACCCAGCTGGTAGTTCTTGGTTCACGTACTATTGAAGCCTAACTTGTAGGATTTTGAGTGCAACCTTGATAGTATGTGAAATGAGCACAATTGTACGGTAGTTTGAACATTCTTCAGCATTGCCCTTTTTGGGATTGGAACTGCTCTTCCAATCTTGTGGTCACTGTTGAGCTTTCCAAATTTGCCAGTGTATTGAGTGCAGCACTTTAACAGCATTATCATTTAGGATTTTAAATAGCTCAGCTGGAATACCATCACCTAGCTTTGTTGTTGGTAATGCTTCCTAAGGTTCAGTTGATTTTGCACTGCAGGTTATCTGGCTTGAAGTCAGCGATCACATCATTGTGATTATCAGGGAAAACAAGACCATTTTCATATAGTTCTTCTGTGTATTCTTGCCACTTCTTAATCTCTTCTATTTCTGTAAGGTCATACTTTTGTCCTTTATCATGCCCATCTTTGCACGAAATGTTCCGTTGGTAACGCCAATTTTCTTGAAGAGATCTTTAGTCTTCCCCATTCTATTACTGTTTCTTTGCACTGCCATTTAAGGCCTTCTTATGTCTCCTTGCTATTCTCTGGAAATCTGCAGTTGGGCGTATCTTTCCCTTTCTTCCTTGTCTTTTGCTTTCCTTCTTTCCTCAGCTATTTGTAAAGCATCATCAACCAATTGGTAGATTTTTATGGTTTTTAAAATGACTTTGTATGTCTTTTAATTTCTAATTGGGAACTTTGGGAGAATCTGGAGGCTAAATCATACAAGGAACGATTGCAGGAACTGGGACTGGCTAAAGAACAGAAAGAATAGGGGTGACGTGATAGCAGTCTTCCGATATCTAAAGGGCTACCATAAAGTAGAGGGGGTCAACCTATTCTCCAAAGCATCTTAAAGCAGGACAGAAAGCAATGGGTAGAAGAATAAGAGAGAAACATAGTTGGAAGGGACCTTGAAGGTCTTCTAGTCTAACCCCCAGTTCAAGCAGGATTTCCTACACCATTTCAAACAAATGGTTGTCCGGTCTCTTTTTGAAAACCTCCATTGTTGGAGCCCCCACAACTTCTGGAGGCAAGCTTTTCAATGGATTGATTGTTTCAATTGTCAGGAAATTTCTCCTTAGTTCCAAGTTGCTTCTCTCATCGATAAATTTCCATCCGTTGCTTCTTTTTCTGCCTTCAGATGCTTCGGAGAATAGGTCAGTTCCCTCTTCTTTTAAGGCTGCCCTTCAAATGGAACAAGACTGGATGGATGAAATAAGGTCTCCTGCTATGGTCAAGGGGTTGGACTAGAAGACCTTCAAGCTCCCTCCTAGCCCTAGGATTCTATGATTCTAACTAAAGAACATTCTTGATGTGTAACATGGTGACAAATGGTTGCTTATTTGTTGGAGATTTTCAAGGATTGGATCGCCCTTTGTCTAGGTCAGGTTAGGCAACCTTGACTCTTTTATAACTCGGGGACTTCAACTCCCAGAATTCCTGAACCAGCATGGCTGGCTCAGGAACTCTGGGAGCTGAAGTCCACGAGTCATAAAAGAGCCAAGGTTGCCTACCCCTGGTTCTAGGATGGAATAAAGATTCCTGCTTTGGGCAGGGGGTTGGACTAGAAGACCTTGGAGGTCCCATCTCAGCCCTAGGATTACTTATTAAATTGATGCCACCCATCTCACTGCCAGCAACTCTCTGGATGGTTTTATACCCCCCCCCCCCTGGGAGTATAAATCAATCTCTGTGACGGATGCACTAAAAAGGGGGGCGATTTGTGAGAAAAACATGAGAAAATAGAATAAGATTTACCGAAAAATGAAAACACGGGGTGTCTGTTGGTCGGGGGAGAGGAATCCGGCAAAAGATCACCTTCCCCCATGGACATCCTAACCCATCATCCCCAGGTAGGAGACACAGATAGGCAGCCCGAGGTTTAACTTTTTCCCTCCTTCCCTTATTTGCCAATTGGGAAGGAGTTTTTCCCCCCTCTCTCTCTCTCTCTCGGCCATAGAAACCGGATTAATGAAGGAAGCAAAGGCATTTGCTGAGGTGATTCGTTTCGAAATCCTGTCCTTCCGGGGTAAGAAGGCAGAGAGAGGGAGCTCCCATGTGCAAAAAAAAAGAGGATTTAATTTAGTTTAACTTAGTTTATCCTAAGCATGCAAATTCTCCTCAGGGGCCTAGAAAACAGTTCTCACCTCCGGAGTGTTCCCGCCCAAAAACAGCAAACAAAGCACGCATGCGTGGTTTTTAAAGGGCACAGTGCGCCTGCGCGCGCGGGATTAACTTTCTCCCTTCTCGCGCGCTAGACTGGGAGCCGCGTCCCCGACGCGCAGGCGCGGATGTTTAAGTTGAGGCGGGACGAGCAAGAGGGAAGGAGGAGCCAAGGCGCAGGGTGGGATGTTCGAGCGAGTAGGCGGGGCTTATATGACGTCATCCAACTCCAAGTGGAATGGAATAGAATAGAATAGAAAATAGAATAGAATGGAAATTGGAATAGAATAGAAATTGGAATAGAATAGAACAGAAGGAATGAAGAATAGAATAAAATAGAATAGAATAGAAATGTAGAATAGGATAGGATAGAACAGAAATACAGAATAGAATAGAATAGAATAGAATAGAAATATGGAATTGAATGGAATAGAATAGAAAATATGGAATGGAATAGAATAGAATAGAATAGAAAATATGGAATGGAATGGAATGGAATGGAATAGAATAGAAAGATTGTAGAATAGAATAGAATAGAATAGAATAGAATAGAAAATATGGAATGGAATGGAATAGAATAGAAAGATTGTAGAATAGAATAGAATAGAATAGAATAGAATAGAATAGAATAGAATAGAATAGAGCTGGAAGGGGCCGACTCAGCCTTCCATCCTTCCGAGGTCGGTAAAATGAGGACCCAGATTGTTGGGGGCAAGAGGCTGACTCTGTAAACCGCTTAGAGAGGGCTGTAAAGCACTGTGAAGCGGTATATAAGTCTAAGGGCTTTTGCTATCTCTCTCTTTCTCCCCTCTCCTTCCCTCCCTCTCTCTCTTTCTCTCTGTCTCTCTCTCATATCTTTTTTTTTAAATTCCCATTTATATCCCGCCCTTCTCCGAAGACTCAGGGCGGCTTACAATCTAAGAAGCACAAATCAACATGCTTAGCAATAGCCTTCATATCTATCTAATCATCACCTATTCTATATCTGGTGGCGCAGTGCTTAGAATACAATATTGCAGACTAACTCTGCCAACTGCCAGGAGTTCGATCCTGACCAGCTCTAGGTTGACTCGGCCTCCCATCCTTCCGAGGTCGGTAAAATGGGGATCCAGATTGTGGTGGGCAAGAGGCTGATTCTGTAAACCGCTCAGAGACGGCTGTACAGCCCCGTGAAGCGATATATATATAAGTCTAAGGGCTATTGCTATTCTCACTTGACCCCAGCCCAGGGCTCCCTTCTCCAGCCAGCTGGCCAGCCGGCCAGCCCACCCCTGACCTCATTCCTCATTCTTCCCAGTGATTTTTACTGCTGTTTCTGACGGGTTGCGTTCAATTGACTCATGGGAATCTCCCTGCTGGGCATCAGGCTTGGCAGTCTGGATTTGATTCTGCAGACGGGAACGAGGTCAGGCCAGTTCAGCCGAGTGGAAAGGCAGCGGTTTCCAAGCTGCATCAGCAGACGAGAAGAGAAAGCCCGCAGCAGCTCGGCGCCTCCGCCGGGGAAAGTCAGATGCTCAGTGCCGGAT
Organism: Vipera ursinii; assembly: GCF_947247035.1. Taxonomy (NCBI): domain Eukaryota; kingdom Metazoa; phylum Chordata; class Lepidosauria; order Squamata; family Viperidae; genus Vipera; species Vipera ursinii. The sequence continues at coordinate 3,189,851 of NC_139516.1, forward strand.
GACGTTTTCCTGGCAGATGTGGAGGACTGACATCGCCTGGAGGATGCTCTAGGACTGTAATTACCAGTGTGCAGAATCCAGATGGCGGCTAGAGGGCAGCAGGGGGACGGGGCTGAGCTGCCAGCTCGGGGTCATCTCAATTTGGTCAGCCCTGCCAGGAGCTCCTTGGCTGGTTTTTTGTTTTAAAGAGCAGCTCAGCAGAGGGGAAAAGCAACAGCAGTAACAGGAGGAGTCTGCGAAGCATGCCGGAGCAGATTGGATGGATAGAAATAACTGGGAGAAGCCAGTCCCCTCAGGCAACCAAGTCCCAAACCACAAAGGGCTTTTAAAAGGACAAGCAGCAGCCTGAATTGCACTCAAAAACACACCTGTGCTCTGCTTGGGGGGGGCAACATCTTTTCAAGATTCCATTCCAGATTCCTTCCTTTTCAAGATTCCATCCAAGATTCCAAGAAAGCATCCTTTTCAAGATTCCTTCTGTTGAAAGAAAGAAAAAAAAATCCTCATCAGGGTCCAGTCCAAGCCGGGAAGAAACAAAATGGAGACTGCTTTCGAAAGAAGATGGTAGTTTATTGAAGAGCAGAGCCAGACAGGAAGGTGGCTCTGGAAAAAGTGACCACATGGAGCTGGGTTTTTTATACCTTCTTGAGCTTTTGTTTGGAGTTGTTCCTGTGTTGTGAACTTTGACCTGAGTCTGAGTCTGCCTTTCTGGTATTCGGATGTTGGTGGGTTAATCCTATTATGTCCCAAAGGTCATATCCTGCTTCCCTGGGGCTGATGACTATGTCCTGTGTTCCCACAATCCCCCCTTTGTGCCACATAAGTGTGGATGACACACTTTTACTGGCACAAGATTAAACATTTCCCTAAACGTACCCAGGCTGTATTGGCCAAGCTGGTTGAGAATGATGGGCTGTGTAATGCAGCACATCTAGAGTGAATTTGGCAAACATCTTCTGGTTAATTGCGAAGGCTTAAGGTGTACTGGCAGAAAGTGGCAGAAAGCTGGCAGAAAGTGAAGAAGAACTAAAGAGCCTCTTGTTGCGGGTGAAGAAGGAGAGTGCAAAAGTTGGGTTGAAACTAAACATTAAGAAAACCAAGATCATGGCATCTGGCCCTCTCAATTCCTGGCAAATAGATGGGGAAGAAATGGAGGTAGTGACAGATTTTATTTTCCTGGGCTCCAAGATCACTGCAGATGGGGACTGTAGCCAAGAAATTAAAAGACGCTTGCTCCTCGGGAGGAAAGCCATGGCAAATCTAGACAGCACACTAAACAGCAGAGACGTCACCCTGTCGACAAAAGTGCGTACAGTCAAAGCTATGGTCTTCCCAGTTGCAATGTATGGCAGTGAAAGTTGGACCATAAGAAAGGCTGAGCGCAAAAGAATTGAGGCCTTTGAACTCTGGTGCTGGAGAAGACTCCTGCGAGTCCCTTGGACTGCGAGGCGATCAAACTGGTCAGTCCTAGAGGAGATCAACCCTGACTGCTCTTTAGAAGGCCAGATCCTGAAGCTGAAACTCAAATCCTTTGGCCACCTAATGAGAAGGAAGGACTCACTGGAGAAGAGCCTAATGCTGGGAAAGATCGAGGGCAATAGAAGAAGGGGACGACAGAGAATGAGGTGGCTGGATGGAGTCACTGAAGCAGGAGGCGTGAGCTTAAATGGACTCCAGAAGATGGTAGAGGACAGGAAGGCCTGGAGGAACGTTGTCCATGGGGTCGCGAGGGGTCGGACACGACTTTGCAACTAACAACAACAACAACAAGGTGTGCTGAGTCATCTCTTCAAATCAAGTGAATGTAGTTTGGATAGATTCCCTACACCTGTGCAAGATATTCATTAGATGAAGTGAAATAGAGATGCTGTACGGAAATTGGTCAGCCTGTGAGACTTAGATTTTTTTTTGAGGGCCCCTTTATTCTGAATTAAATAAACCCTTTCCTTTCCTTTCCTTTCCTTTCCTTTCCTTTCCTTTCCTTTCCTTTCCTTTCCTTTCCTTTCCTTTCCTTTCCTTTCCTTTCCTTTCCTTTCCTTTCCTTCCCAACCTTCCTTCCTTCACCTTTTTTGAATTACACCCATCTTTTAAAAACATCTGAGCCTGTGTGTTAGGAATTGTCAGACATACAGACACAGACAAACACACACACACACACACGCACACAGACAGACAATTTGCTATTTGCAGGTTCACACGTTTAAAATTGCAGTTTACCTAGCTCAAATTGGCAAGTAATTTTATTTTGTAAATAAGATATTTGGATGCCAGTGTTGATATGTGTCTATATGCATATACATGCATATAAGAGAAAACCAATTCTTCTGCCTCCTGTTTGCAAAATGAAGAGCAACTTGCTGAACAAACGAATCATGGCTGCAGAAACTATTATGTGCAAACTCTTCCTTTGCATCCAAATATGCTCGTTCCTTCTCACAGGATTTGACATTTGTTTTTCTTTGCAGGGACTAAATGTTTCTCTCCCATGGGAACTTGTTGATGTGTGGAACCATAACTGGCTGGCTGGGGAATTCTGGGAGTCAAAGTCCACCCATCTTCAAGGGGGCACAGAGCATAGCTGACTGGGGGATTCTGGGAGCTGAATTTCACTCATCTTCAAGTAGCCATGGTGCATGGTGGCTAGGGAATTCTGGGAAAGGAAGTCCACGCATCTTCAAGCGGGCACAGAGCATAGCTGACTGGGGGATTCTGGGAACTGAAGTCCACCCATCTTCAAGGGGGCACAGAGCATAGCTGACTGGGGGATTCTGGGAGCTGAATTTCACCCATCTTCAAGTAGCCATGGTGCATGGTGGCTAGGGAATTCTGGGAAAGGAAGTCCACACATCTTCAAGTGGGCACAGAGCATAGCTGACTGGGGGATTCTGGGAGTTGAAGGCCACCCATCTTCAAGGGGGCACAGATTATACTGATGGGAATTCTGGGAAAGGAAGTCCACCCATCTTCAAGCGGGCACAGAGCATAGCTGACTTGGGGATTCT